>NC_084828.1:159725995-160029025 GCF_033115175.1 Lepus europaeus | reverse complement strand
GTTCATTGCCCAAATGCCAACAGTATCCAGGACTGGGCCAGGGTGAAGCCAGGACCAGGAACTCAATCCAGGTCTACCATGTGGGTAGCAGAAACCCCAATACCTGAACCATCATCTGCTGCCTCCCAACGTGCACACTAGTAGGAAGCTGGAATCAGGGGCAGAGCCAAGCACTCAGATACAGGCTGTGGGCAACCAAAACAGAGTCTTAACTGCTGTACCAAATGCCCACCCCAGGGGCTTTGAATACAAACAGATTATGAAAATCGACTGCCCTGTACTGGCTGAAAAATTAAATACACATAAACAGATCACTGAAGTATGCCACATTAGTTTCTGTTATGGATGGTTTCTTTCAAAGGGAATTTTTTTTCTGTGTAGATATGTACAGAAAATTCTGTAGAAGTACATGGGAAATGTTTTCCCATACCAAACTTCCCTTGGTTAAAACTCTTTTGGAAAAAAAATAAAAGGGGGCTTGAAGGACTGGCACTATGGCATAATGGGTTAAACTGATGCCTGCTTGAAGGACTGGCACTATGGCATAATGGGTTAAACTGATGCCTGCAATGTTGGCATCCCAAATGGGTGCCAGTCTGAGTGTTGGTTGCTCCACTGCTGGTCCAGCTCCCTGCTAGTGCACCTGGGAAAGCAGCAGAGGATGGCCCAAGTCCTTGGGCCCCTGCCACCCATGTGGAAGTCCTGGGTGAAGCTGGTGCAGCCATTTGGGAAGTGAACCAGTAGAGGGAAGATCCCTTTCTGTCTGTCACCCCTCTCTCTCAATAATTCTGCCTTCCAAATAAATAAATAAATCTTTTAAAAAAAATACCCTGTTGGAAACAATGTCTATGAAAATGAAGTCAGATGGAATGGCGATGAACAATCCTCTCAGGACAGATGGAGAACATCTTCCTTATTTCCTTTCAACTTCTGTGCAAGCAACACTCACTGCAATGCAGGCAGATGCATATGGAGTTAACCACCTTCAGGCTAACCCATCAGAAAATTCTGGTGCCCACGAACCCCGGTGGATACAGAGCTGCAAGAAACAATCCTCAGTTTGCAGATGCGTTCACGCACTAAGGGATTTATGATTTTTTTCAATGAATGCTTTTAGCCCTCAAGAGACTGTAATCATCTTTAATCATCTTATAAGACTCCATCATTTTTTATTTTTGCTTTGATTAACTTTTAATACGTGGATGGGGTAGAGGGCAATATCTTAGCACATCTACACAAGACAACCAGTCATACCAGGAAAGATGCCTTTCCATTTCTTTATCTTTTCTCTGTGTTTGGAGCAGAACAGCTCCTCTTCCTAAAGAGATCTTTTAGGATTTCTTTCCATTTACTCAATTCAAAATCAGGTAGAGTCTTTGAAAAAAACAAACTGTATCCAACGAGGAAGAGCTTGAGATCTCCAAGAATCATCCATTGGTAAATGAATTCCTTCTAAGAATCTGGTTGAATATTTCAGAAAATCCACCTCCATTTTCCTCAGCACTTTGACAAAAATACCACTCATCAGTTGCTTACCACCCGAGAGACTCAACAGCACCCCCTACCCAAAAGGACGTTCTTGGGTTTGTGCTGCCTCCCAAGCCGTCCAGTCTCATGCTGGGGTATGGAATAATGGCCACCATGTCCTGTTCAGCTAAACTATCCCAGGAATGTTATCTCTAACCCTCCAAATACAACTGAAGGTGTTAGTTTTTCTCATTTGACAATAGGTCGGTGGACGCTCAGTTGGAATAAACAACTTATCCAATATCACACAGCTGCCAAGTGTCCGAGTCCCTGAGGTTCCAAGATCTGTATTTTTCTTTTTTACAACCTGCACAAATAAGACCAAGGGAAAGTCTTGGCCCATAGTGAAAAAGACAATTTTGCCCTGGAAATGCTTGCCACTCCCCTTCCTAAAAGGCTCACCTACCCTGATGCAAAACACACTACATCCTGAAGAAAGGCTACCTCGCCTCTCCTTAGGTTGTGTCCATCGCAAAACCACTTGTGGAGGTTGCACATAAAGAGTAAGTTCTCGGGGCAGGACCTGCTGATAATCCAGCTGGCTTCTAGAGATGTCAGTCCAAAAGGGGACATGTTTGTTTTGCCAAGCACTGGGGGGGCCTGAGCTATCATGTCTAGAGAGAGCCACATTGGAAGGAGAGGAATTTGCACCCACATGACGAGTAGGAGGAAAGGGGAGAACAAGCAAATCAGACGGCAGAAGCACTTGCAGGCTGTGGCACCATGCTATAACTTGTTCAAACTTTAGATGATCAGCTTATTGGCAAATGTCTGGAGCTGACCAATTTCTTTTTTTTTTTAACTTTTATTTAATGAATATAAATTTCCAGTGTACAGCTTATGGATTACAAAGGCTTCCGCCTCCCATAACTTCCCTCCCACCCGCAACCCTCCCCTCTCCCGCTCCCTCTCCCCTTCCATTTGCATCAAGATTCATTTTCAATTCTCTTTATATACAGAAGATCAATTTAGTATAAAGATTTCAACAGTTTGCACCCACATAGAAACACAAAGTGAAACATACTGTTGGAGTACTAGTTATAGCATTAAATCACAATGTACAGCACATTAAGGACAGAGATCCCACATGAGGAGCAAGTGCACAGTGGCTCCTGTTGTTGACCCAACAAATTGACACTCTAGTTTATGGCGCCAGTAACCATCCTAGGCTGTCGTCATGAGTTGCCAAGGCTATGGAAGCCTTCCAAGTTTGCCGACTCTGATCATATTTAGACAAGGTCATAAAAGACAGAGTGAGGATAGTAACCAATGATCCTAAGAGTGGCATTTACCAGGTTTGAACAATTATACAGCATTAAGTGGGGAAGAGGACCATCAGTACACACATGTTGGGAGTAGAGCCATTGGTGGTAGAGTAGAGGTTATGATTACAAAGGAATGAGGCCCAAGTGCACTAGACAGGGCCTAGAACAAAGGACAGAGTCATTATTAGAGGAGCTAAGAAAGGTGCTGTCTAAGCTACAATTAAGTTTTCTGATTGAGAGGCAAATAGAACCTGATAGAAGGGGCTTGATAATAATCTGGTGGGCTTTAGGCCTTGTAAGTTAAGAGGCCCAGACCTATCTATCTCTTCACATGGGGTATATCCTAAGGGAGGTGTGAACCTCCTAGGGGAAGGCACTCTGTTGACTTTCATTACTTGGCTGGCCTGGGAGGAGAGCTGGCCAGGTAAAGGCAGGTGGCATCTCTAACAAGAAATTTACAGTTCTGCCTGCAATGTTGCTGACCCTACTTGACCATCCCCTCAGCTGCAGTGGTCACTTTGGAAGTTGGGCTGAGTGAAGGGCTTTTCAGCTTAGAGCCAATAAGATCTGTGGCTCTGACCTGGCCATCCTTCGACTCCAGGGCAGGTCCATTTCCAGTGATCCAACTCTTGGCAGAGCTGCCAGGGCTCTTCACAAGCCGACTTCTGCTGAAGCCCAGGCTTACCACATTGAAAGCCACTGCAGTGGACTGGCCTGTTGGGTCTCCTTGAGGGCAGATCACTGTACAGATCAGCCATTAATAGGCCTGCCACCCATTGCTTCTGATGCCGAGCTTTCTTTTCCTCCTGGTTTGTGTTAAAGCAGACCAGAGGATGCAAGTCAAGGGAGTGCCCGTTTCCCATCTCTAATCTTCGGTGGCCTGAACTACAAGTCTATAGTCACAGGCATGTTCTGTAGTAGTTTTTCTAAGGTAGACAATGCCCATGAGGAAAATTATATTCTCACTTTAAAACTTTCTTTCCCTTTGGTCTGAAAGGGAGGTTTTTTCTACTTACTGTATACTTCGCTGATGGCGAAGTGAATCTAGCTATGAGATTATTATTTGAGTTCTTATTTTGGCTATGCTATTGCAGAAAAATGTTAGCCATCTCTTTTATAAGGTCTAAAGATTAAATTGTGCTTCCTACAGATTCCTTCATAATAGAATTAGTTTCCTACCTTGAAGAGAATAGAGAAATGAAAAAACAAGTTGGGCTTAGAATAGAGAAATGAGGGAGCAAGTCCTAGATCGCTTGCTGACAATAGCAATATCACATGAATACTTAGCAAACCATTTCAACCATTAGATAACAACTTAAGAAAACATTTACCAGAAGGTCCAATGCCTTCTATAAATTTTAAGAATCATGTATTTGAAAACACCTCTTAAATATCTAACATGGTGTAGTTTGTTTAGCCAGTAAACTTAAGCACAACCATCTAAAATGTTTTTAGTTTCTTTCTACCAACAAGTCTAAAACATATGATACACAGATTCACGTCCCACAAATTAAAATGTATCTTTGATTGATTTTAGCAGCTTAAATTTATGGACAATCTTATCTATAAGCCATTTAAAATAAAACTCTTAATAAAATTTCCCCATGTGGACATACAATATGTACACACATATAATATAGCATAATAGACCAATATAGCAATTTTAATAATAGCTTTTAAAATCTTTAACTCTTTTTGTAGATTGCCAATTGATTTGAATTGCTTTTTCTTTTTAGTAACCTCAGTTAACCATACTTTCTCTCAGTTGGTACTGTTAATACATTATTGGCTTCATCTGTTTACAGAGCCATCCCAAAGTACTGAATACAATAAAAGTGGCTGGAAAAAGTCCATAGGAACCTATAGGAGGACAGCTAAACACAGAACCAACAACGCTTTAGTTTTATGAGCAGCAGATCATATATAACTGTGGATGACAAAAGACTTTAAGTCGCCATGTTTAAAATTATAAACTCATCAACCAACAAGAGGCACTTGCTTACTTCACAGTATTTTTGAAAGCACCTGTAGGATTTTACAAGTATTTAACCCTTTAAGCCTCTGGGGCTTTCTCATTAAGATAACTATCATGTCTAGTAACACAAGATCATTAGACTTTTTAATTCTCAAACATTTGTATTAATAGCATTTTCCATTATAGAAACTTAAAGTCTGGTACCACATCACATCTTGACAGTCCTTCTAATATACTCCAAATAGACTGATTAGTTGGTGTCTCTATAAGATGAGAGACATAGGTCCTTCGATTTTTTCAGTTGGGCCCAAACTGGAAAAACCAAAGTCCAGGATTTACTGGAAATTTTAGAGACCAGATTGTTTGAAACTTTGATTTTTTGAATGCCTGTCAAGAATGCAAGAAGGCTCAAAATCCAAAATATCTGGTTGAAATAAGATTTCTTAAAATCATGACATAACATAGACCAAATTTGATCATTGTTACAAGGTGATTATTCAAATTTTTGAAAAAAGCACATATTTAAATAACCCATAGCTCTTAATAAAAATTCAGCTGTTTTTGAACAATTAGAATTTAACAGACATCGAGAGAACATAATAGATTACTTTAACACATTGCTTTAACAGAGCATCAGAGTTTAATTCTATGTCAAAGAGAAATTGAGCTTCCTGTGATCTTTTGCTGTGAGGTTTCCTTCCTTTACCTTCTTTCATATTGGTGACCATGTTTCTGTGTTTCTGTGTGTAACACATCTTTAAGCATCTTTTGCAGGGCAGGATGAGTGGCAACAAATTCTTTCAGTTTCTGTTTGCTATGAAAAGTCTTAATTTCACCTTCATTCACAAATGAGAGCTTTGCAGGATATAGTATTCTGGGCTGGCAGTTTTTCTCTCTTAGTACCTGGGCTATGTCTCGCCATTCCCTTCTAGCTTGTAGGGTTTCTGATGAGAAGTCTGCTGTGAGTCTAATTGGAGATCCTCTAAGAGTGATCTGACGTTTCTCTCTTGCACCTTTTAGTATCTTTTCTTTATGTTTCACTGTGGTGAGTTTGATTACAACATGTCGTGGTGAGGATCTCTTTTGGTCATGTTTATTAGGGGTTCTATAAGCTTCCTGTACTAAGATGCCTCTGTCCTTCTCCAAACCTGGGAAATTTTCTGCTAGTATCTCACTGAAAATGCCTTCTAATCCTTTCTCCCTCTCCATGCCTTCAGGAACTCCTAGAACCCGAATGTTAGGTTTTTTAATAGTATCCTGTAGATTCCTGACAGTATTTTTTAGATTTCTAATTTCTTCTTCTTTTCTTTGGTTTGCCTGTTTCCTTTCCTGTTCTCTGTCTTCTAAGTCTGATATTCTCTCTTCTGCTTCGCCCATTCTGTTTTTAAGGCTCTCTAATGTGTTTGTCATTTGATCTATTGAACTCTTCATTTCATTATGATTTCTAGTCACTATCAGAGTTTCTTGTTCCACTAGTTGTTTCATTTCATTTTGATTCCTCCTTAATATTTCACTTTCACGAGAGAGATTTTCTATCTTGTCCATGAAGGATTTCTGTAGTTCAAGAATTTGTTTTTGAGAACTTCTTAATGTTCTTATCAATTTTTTGAGATCCGCTTCTTGCATTTCTTCGATCTCATCATCTTCATAATCTTGAATTGGGGTGTCTTTTTCATTTGGGGGCGTCATAGTTTCTTCCTTGTTCTTGTTAGCTTGGTTTTTGCGTTTGTTGTTTGGCATGTTGGAGATATTTGGTTTCTTCACTGTGGTGTTTTTTCTTGTTACACTATGGCTCTATATTAAGTGGACTGTCTGCTTTCGGTGGCGCCTTAGAGGCTTGAGATGAGTGTGGACTGAGAGCTGTGTTTGGTTCCTCAGGGTTGAGGGTGTGTCAAGGATGACACTCCCAGGTTAGGTGTGGTAAATCTTTCTTTTTTTGATTTAAAAGGGAAGTAATTCCGCACAGCTGAACGTAATTGGAGGTAGTTAGCAGGCAAATGATATACCCACAGGAGCCAGAGATCGGAAGCTCTTTCCCAAGGACCACACAGGGAATCTCTGCTGCCCTCAGTGTGGGCTCTAATTCTCCTGCAGTCTCCCACTGGGTTGCCAAGTTAGATGCTAATCTCCTGTTATTTCACCCCTCCCCACAGAGTCAGGTTTTCTGCTAGGCTCAGGGCTGGTGCAGACCTGAGGTCGCCCTGCTTATGACGTATCTCCAAAATGGCGCCTGCTCTGTCTTGCTCGCCTTTGAGAGGTGAGCGGAGAGAGAGAAACTTGTGTCCGTATCAGTCACTTTTTTTATTTTTTTTTCTCTCTCTTCTAGTTAGCCTGGTGAACTTTTCCCCACGGAGTTTCAAGCCTCGTTCCCTCTAGCCTCCTCTTTCCGCTTGCCCGCTGGTATCTTGGGCTAAGGAGGTTCGGCTCACCTCGCGTTCCAGCGCTGGGGCGTTGAGTCTGCCGCTGGTGTCCCGAACTTGGGCTCCCACGCTCTCCACGCAGGTCCACTGTGAATCACTAGTTCCGGAAGAGTTTCCTCTGCTGTTTCATCCCCTACTCTTCCTTGGCCCTGCAGTATCTCCACTTATATTAAACTTTCTCTCCCCCCGGACTAAGTGTGCTCCCTGCCTATTCCGCCATCTTGCCGCCTCCCCCCTGGAGCTGACCAATTTCTTGTGGAAACAACTGGAAAGGGGCATTGAGGTAGGGGGTTGATTTGCAACAGGAGTGCCCTGAAGCAATGGGATCTTGATCATATAATGATCCCAGAATTCACACGACTCTAAGACCGCCTCATTTCAAAGAATTTGAAGATGAATTTTTTTTTTTTGACAGGTAGAGTGGACAATGAGAGAGAGACAGAGAGAAAGGTCTTCCTTTGGCCGCTGCGGTAGGCACACTTCGACCGGTGCACCGCGCTGATCCGAAGCCTGGAGCCAGGTGCTTCTCCTGGTTTCCCATGGGGTGCAGGGCCCAAGGACCTGGGCCATCCTCCACTGCACTCCCTGGCCACAGCAGAGAGCTGGCCTGGAAGAGGGGCAACCGGGACAGGATCGGTGCCCCGACCGGGACTAGAACCCGGTGTGCTGGCGCCGCAAGGTGGAGGATTAGCCTAATGAGCCACGGCGCCGGCCGAAGATGAATTTTACAAAGCAGCTTAACCCAGCTCTGGAGGGAGGGCCCTAGCTAACACTGGTAGACACGATTCCTACAGACTACACATAGACCCAGGGATAAATTAGTAAGTTAAATGTCCTGTGGAATTTTCCACAGGTGATAGTAAAGGCCTCTCTTACCCAACCTTCACTCTCACTTGCAGTTAAAGGAAAACAACTAAAGTCTTTAACAAAATATTAACAAGCCAAACCAGATATACTAGAGACAAAAGTCTATGATTAGTTATATGCAATATCTGAAATGTTATGTGACTGATACCAGGAATATATAGATAAGTCTTGCAACTCAACATGTGAAAGACCTAAAATGCCATTATAAAATGAAATATTCATAGAACAAGAAGCCCAAATGGCTTCTTGAAGAGATCCCTTACCTCATGAGTAATCAGAAATACAGAACTTGACACCACTTTACACCCACAATTTACACAGACAGAAAATACCAAGTGATAACAGGAACGTAGGATGGAGCCCCCATCTCTTACTACAAAGAGTGTGAGCTGCTTCAGCCCATCTTTCCTATGGCCAATGACCCTGCAACCAGGATTCACACTGAGGGAACACACCCCGCACCCTCACCCAGATCCACAAACCTGGTCCGCGAGCCTCACAACCTGTACTATAGCATGGCATTGAGTTCAGGCTAGGGAAGAGAAGACAAATACTGGCTGGAGGGCTACTCCCATGGACATCACTGCAGCATCCAAATGGTGAAATAAATCTATATACAGAAACACGAAAGAAATGGGGCTGTATTGTGCCACAGCGGCTTAAGCCGCCAGCTGCGACACCAGCATCCCATAGGAGCACCAGTTCATGTCCTGGCTGTTCTACTTCCAATCTAGCTCCCTGCTAATGGCCTGGGAAAAGCAGTAGAAGATGGCCCAAGTACCTGGGCCCCTGCAATGCACGTGGGAGACCCAGAAGAAGCTCCTGGCTCCTGGCTTCAGCCTGGCTCAGTGCTGGCCACTGCAGCCGTCTGGGGAATGCATCTGTGGACAGGAGATCTCTCTCCGTCTCTCCCTCTGTAACTCTGACTTTCAGAATAATCAAATAAACAAATCTTTCTTTTAAAACGAGAGACATGGAAGAAACAAAACAAGATCTAGAAAACAATTTTCTTTGTGAAAAACACAAACACATTTTACAAAGAACTATATATAATCAAGAATCTTAGACTGGGTGTCTACATAAAAGAGAGGAAGAGAAATGAAATAAAACAGAAGGTCCTTGATCGGCTGACGATTTTAGCAACTCTGCAAAGAGAAACATGATTATCTCAAGTCCTTGCACCTGTGGCTTCCCCTCCCCCGCTCCTCAAAAAAACAAAAAAAAAAAAAAAAGAAAGAAAGAAAATGTACAATTTTAACTGTCTCTCTCTGCTTTCTCTTTCCTGAATCACATAAGTTACAGCATTTGCTGCATGATGTTGGGCATCAGATGTCTGGATAACAGAATCGTGTCAGAGCACACAATCTATAGCCTCAGAACCAGAGAGATGAAGCCAAGGGTGACCTGACGTTGACTAAGGGAACAACAAAAAGAAAGGGGTGACAGTCCCAGTTGGTAAATGGTCTTGCAGCTGCAGAACCCATTTCCCAACCAACATCACCTGTGAAAGTCTAATACGTAAGACAGAAAAGAGATGGAAGTCTCAGAGGTCAAAACATGAGCTCAAAAGAAGCAAGAACTATGTCCACATGAGCTGTCTGCCAGCTGCAATGCAAGGAGAGCGTTTCCCCATCTCAGGGTGTTCAGAAGACTCCGCTGCTCTCTGCTGGAGAAGGGGTAGGAAGGTGGGAGAGCTAAGGAGCTTGAGAAGCTCTCCGACCCGCTTCAGTCCCAGGTCACATCATGACCAGGTCCCGGGTCACATCATGACTGGGTCCCGGGTCACATCATGACCGTGTCCCGGGTCACATCATGACCCAGTCCCAGGTCCTGCTCCCCACACTTGCTTGGGTTCAGAGCTGTCCCTGAAGCTGCATCTTAGCTTGTCTACAAGGAAACACGTGAGAAGGATCTCAGATCGGACTTCTGGTACCACTTGCTTTGAATGCGTAGTCATCCCCTACAAAGCAGTGGAGCCAGTAAAATAAAGTCTACCATCTGTCCCTCTGTGGTATTTTTTAACAATCATCCTACTGAGAAAATTTCTCTGTGCGGCCATGAATCAGCCAGGCTGATTTAAAACCGTTACCAGAGAGAATCTTGTGCCAGAATCAAAGAGCAACTCTAAAGTGAGATAAAAAATACAGCAACTAAATTCCAGGATAATCTGCCACACTGGGGACATGCTGGTGCCACTGGTTCATGAGAGCGACGCTGGACGCCACGGTTGTCAAGAGCCCGCAGCATTCAATGAATCTTGATTTCATTACCGCTGGTTGAGACTCTGCACGTTGGTTGTTTGCCCAGGCACGAATTTATTTTGTCCAAAATGAGTCTTAATCAGCTCGACTGAGAAATGATGTAGCCAAAAAACACAGCCAGCAGGCTGCTTGAGGAGCTTCTCCAACAACTGATGGGTTAGAGAACAGAGCTTTTTTTTTTTTTTTTTTTTCAAATGTTCAGCAAGGAATTAATCCTTCTCCTCCATTTCAGAGCACGGTTATTCAGTGCCATGGTCATTCACTACAGAAAGCTAACAGGGGAGTTAGGAGGGCACCAGGGACAGGCGGCTGCCTTGACAGGGGGCAGGGTGCTCGCATTTTGAAGTTCTGCTCTAAGAACAGCTGCTTCTGCGCGGGCGCCTCGGGAGGCCTCAGAGCCAAGGAGATGGCTTATTTTGAATGTCTTTCAAAAGCAGGCATGACTGGATCCTGACCACTCGGAATGAGAGTGGATGACGAGGCAGACTAAAAATCTGCTGGTGCAACTTTTTCCTCCAAAACAGTGATTACGTGTCACATGTTTACGAGGGGCGATGCCATCCAGCTAGTGACAAAAACATCACAAGTGCAATCGATCTCCTCATCTCCAGGAACCCCTTCATTTCACACCCAAGTGCAGGCTTCTTTTTCTCCCAAAATGAGACCTTGTGCTCTCCCTGGAAAAAAAAAGAAAGAAAATACTTGGCATTCACACAGGGATACTGAGGCAAAGATGGCAGGGAGCACCACAGTGCTGCAGAGCAGAGTCTGTGGCACACAAAAACAACTACTACCTCTGAGATTCAAAAAAAGAAGATTCTTGACTTGAACCCAAATATATCCCTGGGGTTCTGAGGACACTTATTCTCAGAAGTCAACAAAATTTTTATTAATTTTTTTCCAATTTCTGGTTTCACGTCAAAGGTGCCACATATCATTTAAAATTTGCCATAAAGTATGCTTCAGTCATCCGGATCATCTTGAAACCAAAGACAGAATTTCCGTCATTCATTTGTATTTGTGTTTACAACATCTTTCATGTCTGATAGTATCCTTTAATTATCACTATTAACAAATACAAAAAAAAAATTGGTGTTAATATGTAAATAAGGCAGGTCACACCCAAACCCATGGTGTCTGGCTTTCTGGGCCCACAAGATGCTTTGCAGTCATCAATGAAGCAAAGCGCCAGGCAGCCTGCCTTGTTCCAGTTGAGAATACAGCTCAGGACATCCCAAATTGTACTTCCCTTAAAAGATGTACTACAGCCATAACAGTATTTTCTATTAATAATTTAAAACAGTAGTTTTGTCAGTGCCAGGAGACCAGGTATCATTTGCAATCTTTGCCCAAAGGTCTTCATCTCCCCTCCTGCTGCCTATCTTGTGCTGTAGGCTAGGTTCTTCCAGAAAAAGGCAAATCTTCTTGCCTGAGACCAGGAAACATACCCTTAGCTGTTAAGGGAAAGTAAAATGAGCTCCAGCTCTCTTGAGTCCTGAGAAAACTGTCTTCAGGACCAGCGCTGTGGTGTGGTGTGTAAAGCTGCTACCTGCAGTGCCAGCATCCCATATGGACGCCAGTTCGAGACCTGGCTGCTCCACTTCCGATCCAGCTCTCTGCTATGGCCTGGGAAAGCAGTATAAGATAGCCCAAGTCCTTGGACCCCTGCACCCATGTGGGAGACCTGGAAGAAGCTCCTGGCTCTTGGCTTCAGATCAGCTCAGTTCTGGCCATCGCGGCCAATTGGGGAGTAAACCAGTAGATGGCTCTCTCTCTTTCTCTCTGCCTTTCCTCTCTCTGTGTAACTCTGACTTTCAAATAAAGAAATAAATCTTTAAAAGAGAGAGAGAAAGAGAGAGAACTGTCTTCAATCTGTCCCACCCAGGAGTCCAATGTGGGAATAAAACTGCAGGTAAATTCAGGGCTCTCCGGGGCTGGCATTGTGGCATAGAGGGCTAAGACGCCACCTGCAATGCCGGCAACCCATGTGAGCTACGGTTGGTGTCCCTGCTGCTCCACTCTGATCCAGCTCCCTGCTAATGCACCTGAGAAAGCAGTGCATGATGGGAGACCTGGATGAAGTTCCTGGCTCCTGACTTCAGCCTGGCGCAGCCCTGACCATTGTAGCCATTTAGGGAGTCAAAGCAGCAGCTGGAAAATCTCTCTCTGAGTCTATCTCTCCCCCTCTCTCTGTCATTCTGCCTTTCAAATACATAAATAAATCTTAATTTTAAGTGGTTTTAAATTCAGGGCAATCTGAGAAAAGGGAGGACTTGGGCTCCCATTCTTAGGCTGAGGCTAAGACAGGAAAACCCCATAAGAGAAATGGACACAAGAGATACAAGTTCCCCAGGCCTCAAAGTAACAAGAAACAGCAGCAGGATCCTATGAGGCTGAGAGAACGCCAGCGTGGTCTGAGGTTAGCAAATGCACAAAGTTTTCTCTAGCTCACGGGGACGCGGGAGCGGGAGAACCTGTGTGGTGGTCTAAGAAAGGTGCTTAGCCAAGGGAGAGGTCAACTGGAAAGAACAGGCGGTCAGGAATGAGGGGCGAAGCCGGGCCCTGCATGGACCAACAACAAAGTCAAGAGGTCTCAGCTGCTGCCTCTGGGTGCCACGGCCTGACAACAGCACAAGCCAGTGCCCCACCCAGAACTTGACACCAGAAGGGGTTATTCCCAAGTGTAGTGTGCATCAGAATGACCGCGAGAGCTCACTTTCACAGCTCCTGAGCCCTGCAGACTCAGGAGGCCCGGGGTGGGGATTGAAAGTCTGCATTTCTCTTTATGTAAAGATTTCTATATTTTGTAAAGATGGAAGGAGAGAGACCGAGAGATCTTCCATCCACTGGTTCCCTCCCCAAATGCCTACAGCAGCCAGTGTTGGGTAGGCCAGAACCAGGAGCCTAGAACTCCATACTAGTCTTCCTTGTACTTGGGCCACCTTCTGGAGCTGGATCAGAAGTGGAACAATGAAGACTTGAACCAGCTCTCCAATGTGGGTGCCAGCACCGAAAGTGGGAGCTTAACACTGTGCATATCTAACACTCTGCATTTCTAACAAGTTCTCAAGTGACACTGGGACCACTCTTGGAGATTCACTTCTTTGCTGCATCCTAACCCGCTGGCCTATATGAGACCCTAATATAAAAGGGAACACCCAGCTGGATGGCGCTCAGCTGGGAGCCTATGTATGGGAAAACAAAGATTTACTCTTCTCATACACCTGCACATGAGGACAAGGATTGTACTCACCCTGGAGATATGGGTGAATGGCTTCCTAAATCTCTACTTGGTTATTTTCACTTCCAGAAAGCATCACTTCTACTCCAGTGCAATGTGGAAAGTGATTCTTACATACCCCAGTAATAATTACTGCTATGTTTCTTTAATACTAATGAAAACAGCTCATTGTGTGCTGAATCCTACCATCAATTGTGCAGTGCCTTAAATAAATTAGATAGGATAACAACGATTCTTCTACACTACATCCTATCAAGCCACAAATCTGCTCAATATTCCCCAGGAGCATCTCAGCTTAGGCTAGGCAAATCTACAGCTACTCATGGCCTGGGGCCCAGCTACCCTTCTGTCCTCTTCTCCCACACTCCCAGCTCACTCCCTCTGCCCTGGCTCTCCTGACCTACCTGTTGTTCCTTGAAAAGTGCAAGTCCAAGTCCACTCCCTTCTCAGGCCCTCTCAGGACCTTGTGTGCTGTTCCCTCTGCCTGGAATAGCAGCTCTTTCCCTCTCTTTGCTGGGGTCTCTTCCCACCTGTCACCTGATCAGAGAGGAACTCCTGCCTTACAGATAGAAAACAGCTCCTTCCCCTCCTCCTGCATTGCACCACATGTGCGTCACGCCAATCTGTCACACTTCAGTTTTGTTCCTTAACTGCCTAATAGAATATAAACTCCAGTCGGTACCGTAGCTCAATAGGCTAATCCTCCGCCTTGCGGCGCCGGCACCATGGGGTTCTAGTCCCGGTCGGGGCACCGGATTCTGTCCCGGTTGCCCCTCTTCCAGTCCAGCTCTCTGCTATGGCCCGGGAAGGCAGTGGAGGATGGCCCAAGTTCTTGGGCCCTGCACCCGCATGGGAGACCAGGAGAAGCACCTGCCTCCTGCCTTTGGATCAGTGCGCCGGCCACGGTGACCATTGGAGGGTGAACCAACGGCAAAAAGGAAGACCTTTCTCTCTGTCTCTCTCTCTCACTGTCCACTCTGCCTGTCAAAAAATAAAATAAAAAAAGAATATAAACTCCATAAATGCAGCAAATTTTTAAATCTTGTATTTATTCTATTTGAAAGGCAGGCAGAGAGACCGACAATGTTCTCCCAAGCGCTGGTTCACTTCCCAAATGCCCACAAAAGTCAGGGCTAGGACAGGCTGAACCCAGGTGCCTGGAACTCATTCGGGCTCCCATATGGGTGTCAGGGACCCAGGTACTTGAGCCAGCACCTGCTGCCTCCCAGGGTGCTCATTAGCAGGAAGGTGGGATCAGGAACAGACTGGGACTCAAACCTGCACACAAGCAGACACCACAAGTAGTATTTAGCCTGCTATACCATTGCCTATCCTGAAATTTGCTTTGTTTACTAATCCACCCTGGGTTCTCAGGAAGAACCTGACATCTAACATCACTCAGTAAATAGCTGTCAAATGAATTAACAGGAAAAGGGCCCAGCAAGCCAAAGAAACCAAAACTCTAATCCTACAATCACCCAAAGGAATGCAAGGGAAAATTATATTGTCCCTCCCATTGCACCCCCCCTATTGCTTTTACACACACTCTTCCTATTCCTCGCTCACCATCTGACACCCACCCACCAGCATTAGAGAAGCACCATGATGGGGCTAGCACTGTGGCACAATAGGTTAAGCATCGGCCTGCAGTGCCAGCATCCCATATAGGTGCTGGTTCGAGTCCCGGCTGCTCTACTTCCAATCCAGCTCTCTGCTATGGCCTGAGAAAGCAGTGGAAGATGGCCCAAATCCTTGGGCCCCTGCACCCACGAGGAAGACCTGAAATAAACTCCTGGCTCCTGGATTTGGATTGGCCCTGCTCTGACTGTTGTAGCCATTTGGGAAGTGAACAAGCAGATGACCTCCCTATGTCTCTCCCTCTCTCTGTCTGTAACTATGCCTTTTAAGTAAATAAATAAATCTTCTTTAAAAATGCATATGCTGCAGGCCAGCACTGCAGCTCACTTGGCTAATCCTCCGCCTGCGCGCTGGCACCCCGGGTTCTAGTCCCAGTTGGGGCTCCGGATTCTGTCCCAGTTGCTTTTCTTCCAGTCCAGCTCTCTGCTATGGCCCGGGAAGGCAGTGGAGGATGGTCCAAGTGCTTGGGCCCTGCACCCGCAGGGGAGACCAGGAGAAGCACCTGGCTCCTGGCTTTGGATCGACGCAGCGCACCGGCCGTAGCAGCCATTTGGGGGGTGAAGCCACGGAAGGAAGACCTTTCTCTCTGTCTCTTTCTCTCTCTCTCACTGTCTAAGTCTACCTGTCCAAAAAAAAATGCATGCACTGGCTGCAATATTAAAAAAAAAATTGCAGACAACAACCCAACAGTGAGGCCACCTGCAACTTGGAAAGCTGAGAATGTAGGAGACCTGCGTGTGATCTCTCAACCACAGACAAGCACAGTTAACATTTGGACAGATAAACATCCTTCCAGACATTTTTACATGAATAGAACATAAGCCTGTTAATCATATTTTCAAATTTCAATGTGGACTTGATTCCTGACAGACCTCTGGGGATTAATCCATAGGGATATTAAAATCACATGACTAGCTGGATTGGAGAACTGGGAATGGGACAAGTCAAAGAGATTACACTGAAACACTATTTTTCCCTGGGCTTGCTTGGTGTGGAGGATTTCTCTGTCCCCTGGTCTACAAACCTAATTGTTTCTGATAGCAATGTGTTTAGATAAGTCAGGCCAAAGGGGTCCAAAATTTCTCTTCATTCTCAGCTTTCATCGGAAACGTGGAAGTGCCCCCAATGTAGCTCTCAATTACCATCATTTTCCTTGGAGACTTTTGAGAACAAAATGAGTTTGCCCTTTTATACGAGCCGAGTGTTCAAACTGTAAGAATTCTTCTAATGAATCACATTAAAATTATTCCAAGTGTCTTTTAGCAGTTGGACCTTAAAAACAGAGTTTGAGTTTTTTCTGAGACAAAATGTATCTTCTTCCTTAATGCACTGATAAAATCCACCAAAGCTGCCCAGGCTACACGTCAATGAAACCAAAACCCAGAGAAGCCACAGAAGAGATTGATGTGACTGCCACCTTTCTGAATGTCAAAGTGCACAGACTCTCTCGTCATGAGTTCGAACATATGGAAAACACTGTGTGCTGAGTGGCACTGAGACTTTCCACGTACCAGCAGATTCTCCATTTTTCTCCTCCTCTCTGTGTTCTCCACCTACTCCCACCCCAGGGCCATACACACAGAAGACGTTCAGTAATATCTGGAAGGATTGGGGGAAAAATTTTTTTTGCACACCCAACAGAAATTCCAATGCCAACTAGAATTGAGTACAGGTGGAGCAACTCCCCCTGGTAACATCTCAAAAGAAACATCTCAAGTACTACAGAATACAGACGTCAACGGAAACGTTGAGTGAGGGCTTTGCACTGGGATAGGAGCTTAGAGGGCAGAGATTTCCCCATGACGTAAGCATTCTCTATAGCCTTCTAGCAGCAGAATCCATCCAGGAGCCAATGGACAGGTGTTCCCAGAGATGACTGGGCAATCAGCCAATACCAAACTGGTCAACTTGTGCTTTCAACACCAGCCACTGATTCTAGCATCCTCTCCAGCTACAGCTCAGAGGATGGGAATGTTGCCCTCAGATGCTTTGATGGAAGCCATGAGTAATTTTTTTAATATTAAGTTTTACATTTATTACCTTACTGATTTATAATAGAAGACCAATGTGGTATAATTATTTTTCCAACACTCTTCCAGTGGACAACAGCATATGATGGAAAGATCCTGGGCTTTAGAATATAGATATGGATTCCAGTCCTGGCTTCATTACCTCTTGTGCCCTTCGACAAGTTTTTTAATATTCTTCTGTCTCAATTTTCTTGTGAGAAGGGAATAGTAGTACTATTTTGTATTGGGAGGAACCATTCTTCCCGTGGATCTCCTGAACACATACGTGCTGTGGGTTTTCTGCCAAGAGTGCAAAGCCCTGGCTATTCACTCTTGCAATGAGCAACCTTCAGGAATGAAGATGTGTCTCCTCACTCTTGAACAAAGAACAGGATACTCACTACTTGCTCGGAAAGTGGCAGACTCCCCAAGTTCACAGGTCCCCTGCTATGACACAAACCCACTGTAACCTGGTATCCATCCGGACCTGGGTCACCTGTGTTGACTCATGGCAACGAAGTGAAGTGATGCTAATGCAAAAACTTGAGACACTGAGTAATAAAGTCCTTTACCTCTAGCTAAGGAGTCTCCTGTCTCCTGCCAGCATCAGAAATAAGACACAAATACTCATTGGAAAATCCATGTCAAACATCAACAGTTTAACTTATTAGCTTACGAGTAGGGTCAAATAAAATCCCGTACCTGACACTTCACAGAGTTACTGAAATATCAAATGAGGCAGCCTAAATAAAGCAGCTGGCACAGAGTAGGCACTAAATAAACACCAAGAAAACTGTCCCTTTGGCATCTTATCAAATATTCTCGATTATTTTTAGGTAAATAAGTTTGGAAAATACGAAGACAACAGGTTGCTCCTCCCCTCACTTTTCCCATATACTCCACCCCGTAATGTCTGCTCCACCTGCAGGGGTGAGGTAATCAAATTCTCTGAGAAGGGCCTATAGTCGCTGCCTCTCTGGAGGTGAAAGTGCTCGTAATAAGAGGAAACTCATGGAAACTGAAGAAGACACAAGTCACTGGGATTTCAGACAATGGGTAGAGTAGGTATTTGGGGCAGAAGATGGTGAGATGGTGTCTGTAACTCTTCAAACCCCCAAAACTCTGCACCATGGATTTTAACAAGAGTCACATAGGGACATGAAGGTTTGAGAAACATTGCTCTAGAGAACTCCTATTTATACTCATTTGTTTCTTATCTGTAATACGAGAGGATAAATTCCTGAAGGGTGGACTTCTTGGTTTTCATCATCCTTCCATCCAGACGTTGAATACTCTGAAATGCATTCACATCAGGGGCTGGGAAGGAAGCAAATTTTAGATGCAGGGTTTATGCCAAAAAACCAAAGTGTTATTTGATAACTGGGAGGATTTACACAATGCAAAAGCATGTAACAGAACAGACGCCTTCCCTGATGTTTGCAACCTGGTGTTGACCTCCAACACTACCTAGAAACAAGACTATCTGGCTCTCTGTGTTCGTTTCCTATTGCTGTAATAACTTGACACAAATTTGGCGGCTTGAGCAATACAAATTTGTTGTCTCGCAGTTCTGTAGGTCAAAAGTCCACCGCAGGTCTCAACAGGGTCAAATCTAAGTGGCAGCAGCACTGCTGCCTCTCTGGAGGGCTCCGGGGCAGCGTCTGTTTCCTGGCCATTTCCTGCTTCTAGTGACCATGCACAGGTCCTGGCTCCCAGCCCCCTTTCCCTATTCCTGGCAGGTCAAGTTCTTCTCATATTGCCATCACTCTGCTTCTCTGGAGCCAGGGAAACTTCTCTGCTTTCAACAGCCTACTGGGATCCCACAGTATAACCCCCGTCTCAAGGTCCTTAACCCTGACCACATCTGCAGAGACCCTCTGCCAGACAAGGTTACATATTCACATGTTGGGAGGAGGGGACGAGCCAGATACAGAATAGTTAGGACTGATTGGGACTTGAGAGGGGAGAGGCATCATTCCGCCTACCACATTCTACTTCTAGAAGTTTCCTGAGCTCTGTTCACTCTCAAGGTTGTTCAGCTTGACCATGCCACAGAAATGTTCAAATTCTTCTACCTTGGTGAAGAGACTAACTGATGCCAAGTGATTTGTGCATCTGTAATCTTTGTTCTAATTTCTACACACTACACAAAAAATAATTAAAGGAATGCACTTGAGATTCTAAAGGAAGCCTTTCAGCACCAGTAACCATGGTGATGGAAATTTCGAGAAGACTGTGAACTTCTTTTATGAACCAAAGCCTTGGCCCACACAGCAAACCTTTGGTAGCAACATGTTTTGAAGAATGGAGCCTGAAGTGCCCAGATTGCTTTTCCGTGAAACACCAGAAATGTCTGAAATGATTCCTACCCACGGGATACTTTGTAATGAAATGGAGTTGGGAGGTACTCAGAGTTGAGGAAGCAAAGCGAGGTCTCTGTTACCTGGGAGGTAGAAGGAGGTACTGCATGGGGTGGGAATAGGAAAAGCAGGCAGACACCTCCATGGTAACACCCACTGGAAAATCCACTTATTCAAAAATATTAATCAAGCACCTACATATGAAAAACACAATGCTATGCTAGATGCTCTGGATTTGAGGATGAACTAACCAAGAAGTCCACCCTTCAGGAATTTATCCTCTCGTATTACAGATAAGAAACAAATGAGTATAAATAGGAGTTCTCTAGAGCAATGTTTCTCAAACCTTCATGTCCCTATGTGACTCTTGTTAAAATGCAGACTTAGTAGATCCAGGGTGAGGCCTGGCACTCTGCATTTCCAACACCCCAAGTAATGGTGATGCCAGCACTGCCCGTCCAAGGTCCACACTTTGAGTAGCAAAGATCTAGAGCAATATTTCTCAAATCTCACTGTGCTGAAGAATCATTGGTGAATATCTCACAAGCAAAAGGTGCCTAGGCTTCTCCCCTAGAGTTGTCATGAACCACAGTTAAGACCAAACAAAGTATATTTTCAAAGCTCCCTCCATGATTTCAGTGTGCAGCTAACCACTGAGTACCACTAACTCAGAGCTTATTATCACAGCAACAGACAAGTCTTAGACAACAGTTCTCACAGCATGGGCCCCAGCCCCAGCAGCATCAGCAACCCCTGGGAATTGTCAAAACCACAAAGCCCTGGGCCCCACCCTGGACCACTGAATCAAAACCCTGGTGGTGGAGCCCACCTATCTGCGGTTCAGTACATTTCCCAAGTGATTCTAATGCAGTATATCATGTTTGGAGAGTCACTGATCTAGGGCAGTTGTTACCAACCAGAGATGAACATGTGAGTCGCCTGGGAAATGTTTGAGTATTACAGAGGTCCTGGTTTTACCGTGGTTCCTGAATCAGCTGGTCTGGGCCAGAGACCTGAATTGGAAAATTACTTGAAAACATCCAGAGGTGACTCCTATATGTCCCCCGAACAAGAACTATGGATCAAGGCTATTGCCCAAGAAAAATCACCCCCACTTCTGTTCGTTTATTCACTTCTTCCACACATTTTTCAGAGCAACTACTTGGTCCTCGCTGTCAAACATCCCTCCCCCATTTATCAAAGGAGACCAAAGGGCTGCTGAGAGGGGCAGTGCAAAATAGGGAATAAACCAGGTGCAAGGGTTGAGCACAGTAGAGACACTGTGCAGTGAGAACAGGTCCAAACTGGGCAGAACGAAGACTGGGAATATAGCTGGAGGCCTGAACAATGGCCTTGGGCATCGACAACGAGATGAGAAATAGAAACCAAAATGTCTGTCTACCAGAAGAAACCTGACCAATTACTGTCAGTTACTGCTTGCTGCCTCCACTGGCACCCCTCTCTGTGAGTAATAACATATTATCCTGTGTGTGTGTGTGTGTGTGTCTGTCTGTCTGTCTGCAACTCTTTCAATAAATAAATAAATCTTTGAGAAGAAGATGATGATGATGAAGAAACATCCCCCAACGAGAGCATCCCATTCAAAAACTCACCCACATGTGGCTTGAAAACCACAGAGGTGACCCTGTCACCTACAATG
This sequence comes from Lepus europaeus, assembly GCF_033115175.1. Lineage (NCBI taxonomy): Eukaryota > Metazoa > Chordata > Mammalia > Lagomorpha > Leporidae > Lepus > Lepus europaeus. The sequence continues at coordinate 160,007,802 of NC_084828.1, read as the reverse complement.
ATTACACACCACAGCCAAGGGACTGTGTATTTTGAGTGTCAGAACAAGATTCCTGACAACACTGGTGCAGAAAGGGACCATTTCGCGGACTGCAGGGAGTATTGTTCAGTGTGTGGAATGAGCACAAATTATTAAGTTGTTATTTTAAAAGGCTTCCAAGAACTACATAGAAGGAACTGCCAGCATCCAGGGGAATAATAAATAGAGCTCCATGCTTTTGTGCCAATGTTGAGGTCATGTATTGTTTTCAAAGAGTGCTTGGTTCCTGTTGCTTTATCAAGGCCTGTCAGTGCAGCAGAGTGTAGATCTGGTGTCAGACTCCAGGGTTGGACCCCGGCCTGCTACTGAGTACCATGGCACCTTCTGCAAGGCCCTCCCTCTTCTCATCTCTCAAATCAGAATAATAACACCGACCTCACAGAGTTATTGAGACTATGTCCAGGATATTAGTACTATAGCTGGCGTATTCTAGGTACTCAACACACTGGCTATTAGATCATTTCCAGGAATCTGAGGTTCTCAGCACATTACATGGTGCAGGATAATACTAAAGACATTTCATTAGACCTAATAAACACACAGAAAAGTTTTCTCTTAAGCTATTCCAGTAGGCACTGCTTGAATTCAACCAATTCCTTAGTCATCTTCCCATCCAAGCAAAACGAATTCTTGAACATGTCTATTATGAAATACTGCACATTGTCTAATGAGCATGAGCTATATACCAACATATCATTTTAAGTATTTTTTAAAAGAGTATAGAGGACGCCGGCGCTGTGACTCACTTGGTTAACCCTCTGCCTTGCGGCACCGGCATCCCATATGGGCACCAGGTTCTGTCCCGGCTGCTCCTCTTCCAGTCCAGCTCTCTGCTGTGGCCTGGGAAGGCAGTGGAGGATGGCCCAAGTGCTTGGGCCCCTGCACCTGCATGGGAGACTGGGAGGGGGCACCTGGCTCCTGGCTTCAGATCGAAACAGCGCCGGCTGTGCCGGCCATTTGTGGAGTGGGCCAACGGAGGGAGGGCCTTTCTCTCTGTCTCTCTCTTTCACTGTCTGTAACTCTACCTGTCAAATAAATTTAAAAAAAAAAAAAAAGAGTATCATAGAGGGCCGGCACTGTGGCATAGCAGGTAAAGCCACCACCTGCAGTGCCTGCATCTCATATAGGTGCCGGTTTGAGTCCCGGCTCTCTACTTCCGATCCAGCTCTCTGCTATGGCCTGGGAAAGCAATAGAAGATGGCCCAATTTCTTAGGCCCCTCCACTCACATGGGAGACTCAGAAGAAGCTCCTGCTCCTTGCTCCTGGCTCTGGATCAACCCAGCTCTGGCCATTGCAGCCATTTGGGGAGTGAACTAGCAGATGGAAGACCTCTCTCTCTGCCTCTGCCTTTCTGTAACTCTGCCTTTCAAATAAATACATAAATCTTGGGTGATAAAGATGGCAGAATAGGGAGGGAGCTTACCATTCTAGTCTAATAGAGTACCTAAAAGGTAATCTGTAGAAGTGAAATTGACATTGTGAGAGGCAATGACTTTGAACAGCTTTGTTTTGTCTGTTGAGGAGCGGGTGTTTTTTGTGGGTTTTTTTTATATACTATTTGTTGAACTCTTTACTTAGTATAGGGTTAATCTTATTTGTATAAAGTTAATTGAAAATAGATCTTAGTAAAAAATAAAATGGGAATAGGGGGCAGAGGGGTGGAAGTATGGGTAGGAGGGCAGGTAGGGTGGGAAAAACCACTATGTTTTTAAATTTGTATATATGAAATGCATGACGTTTGTATACCTTAAATAAAAGGCTTCTTGGAAAGAAAAACAAGTAAATAAATAAATCTTTAAAATAATTATAAAAATGATTAATTACAACAATAATTATAACAATTATAATACAATAAATTCTAACAATCCAATAGGCTAGCTAAAATAGATACAATTAGAAGAAGCTTTTTTTAATTTGTAGGCAAAATTTAAGGGGAAAATGTAAAGCAGGTGCAGAGACTGGCAAGTTGTAGCCAATGCAGCCTGTCGACAGCTGATACATTGTTTTAGAAGGCAATGCAAGGGGAGAACGTTTCCTACAGCAGTTGAGACACTGCTTGGAATGCCTACTATCTCATATCAGAGTTCCTGGTTGGAATCCACGCTCTTCCACTTCTAATCCAGCTTCCTGTTACTGCACACCATGGAGGCAACAGGTGGTGGCTGAAGTACTTAGGATCCTGGCACCCACTTAGGACACCAGGATGGAGTTGCTGGCTCCCAGCTTTGGCCTGTTCCATCCCTGCCTGCTGTGAGCATTTGGAGGATGAATCAGGGCATGGCCGATCTCTCTCTCTCTCTCTCTCTCTCTCTCTCTCTCTGAAGTGAGAATAATATACACTACTATTTGAAAAAATAAAGTATATTCTATCCCATATTTTGTATAGCCCCATTGTCATTATTTTTAAGAAAAAAAGAATTTCACAAAAATTGATCTTATTATAGATGAATGAAGACAAAAGGGATAGAGCTATCTAATATCCCACAATACTGAAAGCATTTAGAAATTAGAAATTAAAAATATGATCAAGATTTATTAAGCTTTACTTATAATAGCCAAAAATGAAAATAACCCCACTATCACTAAGTAGTGAATGAATAAGCAGATAGTGGTACATCCATGTAATGGAGAGTTAATCAGCATAAAAAGAGCATTCTGTTGACTCATACAACACAGAAATGAGTCTGGGGGCTGCTGTTGTGTTGATGCTGCCTGCAACACCAGCATCCCACATGGACACCAGTTCAAGTCCCGGTTGATCTATTCCCAATACAGCCCCTGCTAATGTGCCTGAAAAAGCAGCAGAAGATGGTCCAAGTGCTTGGGCCCCTGCCACCTTATGTGGGAGACTCGGAAGAAACTCCTTGCTCCTGACTTCGGCCTGGCCCAGCTTTGGCCATTGTGGCCATCTGGGGAGTGAACCAGCAGAAGGAAGATCTCTCTCTGTGTCTCTCCCTCTCTCTCTCTCTGTAACTCTGCCTTTCAAGTAAATAAACAAATATTTTTAAAAAGGAATCTAAAAATTATTATAAGTATTATTCTGAGCAAAAGAAGCCAGACAGGAATGACAACATACTGTGTGACTGCGTATTTGACACTGCATAAATACCAATGAACCACAGCAACAGAAAACCGACTGGAGGTGCCCAGCACGGAGCACCAGGAATGTTACACAAGTTCACTGTGGTGGTTGTCACACAACTTATACCTTCATCAAAGTTGTTAAACTCTACTGTCAAAGGGGGTAAACTATATTTCATGTAACTCATATCTCAATAAGCCAAAGTTTTTAAATCCATGCATAATTTAAAAGTCCCATATCACATAAAAATTTTAAGTGCATAAGTAATTCATACATTGAGAAAAATTCTTTATGCAACAAAATTTTTTGAAATGATATTGCTGTATTATAATAAATGGGGTACTCCCAAAGCAATGCTTAGATGCAGACATTTTTCTAGGTTAGTATAGAAGAAAAAACATAAAAGCAGAGCCTTTATCTATTATGAAGAGATCAAAGAAAGCAGTAAAATGAAAATTATAAAACTAACAACATAAATGAACAAAATAAAAAGATTTTTAAAATTGATTTCATAAATCAAATGGTTGACTTTTTAACTTACTAAAGTTCATGACATACCAAGGCATTGTGCACAGAGGGTCAAGTTGCTCCTTGGGGGACCCGCATTCTATATGGTGTGCCTGGGATCAAATTCCATCTCTGTTTCTGATCCAACTTCCTGCTAATGTGCTTGAGAGGCAGCAAATGATACCTCAAGCACTTGAGTCCCTGCCACTCAGGTGGGACATCAAGATGGAGTTCCTGACTACTGGCTTCAGTCTGGCTTAGCCCTGGCTACTGCAGGCATTCAGGGAGTGAACCAGCCGATGGAAGATCTCTCTGTGTCTCTGTCTCTCTGATTTTCAAGTAATAAAAGTGAATAAATATTTCAAAGGTAAAATTAACAAATTTACTAAAAATAGTAAAATTTGGGTGAGAAAAAGTTATTGCTAATGAATAGAAAGGATTATTTTAAAGTAGAAATTATTCTCTAAATGTATTAATAATTATCACTGTTAATACTCTATGGATAGCTACTGAAGTGTGAAATAATAAATTGAGTCATCACAAAATAGAGAATACAAATAGACTAATGTACACGAGGAGTCACAGAAGTAGAAACAGTTATTAAAATTTTATGTTCTTAATTGCAAAATAATAATAATTCAATTAAAAATGGGCGGTAGATCTAAGCAGACATTTCTCAAATGAAGATACACAAATGGCCAACAGGTACATGGGAAAATGTTCAGTATCACTGATCATCAAGGAAATGCAAATCAAAACCACAATGAGGGGCTGGCATTTTGATTTAGCAGGTAAAGCTACCACCTGCAGTGCCAACACCCTATATGGGCACTGGTTCAAGTCCCAGTTGCTCCACTTCCAGTCTGGCTCCCTACTAATACTCCTGGGAAAGCAGCAGAGGATGGCCCAAATGCTTGGGCCCCTGCACTCACATGGGAGACCCACATGGGAGATCTAGAAGAAGCTCCTGGCTCCATGCTTTGGCCTGACCCAGCCCCAGTTGTTGCAGCTGTTTGGAGACTGAATCAATGATGGAAGATTCCCTCCCTCTCCCTCCCTCTCTCTCTTTGTAACTCTGTCTTTCAAATAAATAAATAAATCTTTAAAAACGCAAACACACACATACACACAATGAGATATCACCTCACTCATTTGATTGGCTATTGTCAATAAGACAAAACATAACAAGTGCTGAGGAGGATGTGGATAAAAGGGTACTTTAGGCCGGCGCCATGGCTTAACAGGCTAATCCTCCGCCTTGCGGTGCCGGCACACCGGGTTCTAGTCCCGGCTGGGGTGCCGGATTCTATCCCGGTTGCCCCTCTTCCAGGCCAGCTCTCTGCTGTGGCCCGGGAAGGCAGTGGAGGATGGCCCAAGTGCTTGGGCCCTGCACCCGCATGGGAGACCAGGAAAAGCACCTGGCTCCTGGCTTCGGATCAGCGCGATGCGCTGGCTGCAGCGGCCATTGGAGGGTGAACCAACGGCAAAAAGGAAGACCTTTCTCTCTGTCTCTCTCTCTCACTATCCACTCTGCCTGTCAAAATAAATAAATAAAAATTTTTAAAAAAAGAAAAAAATAAATAAAAGGGTACTTTACACACTGTTGGTGGGAATGTAAATTAGTGCAGCCATTGTGGAAAACAATACAGAGGTTCCTCAAAGTACTAAAACTAGAACTGCCATATGATCCAGGAATCCTACTAGGAAATGAAATCACTCTGTGGAAGAGACATCTGCACTCCCATGTTTATTGCAGCACTATTCACAGCAGCCAAGAAATGGAAACAACATAGGTGTCCATCATCCAATGAATGAATGATGAAAATGTGATACACACAATGGAATATTACTCTGCCATAAAAAAGGATGAATCTTGTCATTTACAACATGGATGGAACTAGAGGTTATTACGTTAAGTGAAATGTGCTAACCCAGAAAGACAAGCATCACATGATCTCCCTCAAGTGGAATCTAAAAAGACAGGTGAGCTCATAGAAGTTAAGAATATAGTTGGGGGCTGGTGCCATGGTACACTAGATTAATCCTCCACCTGAGGCACCAGCATCCCATATGGGTGCCGGTTCTAGTCCCGGTTGCTCCTCTTCCAGTTCAGATCTCTGCTGTGGCCTGGGAAGGCAGTAGAGGATGGCCCAAGTGCTTGGGCCCCTGAACCCACATGGGAGACCAGGAAGAGGCACCTGGCTCCTGGCTTCAGATCTGCACAGTTCTGGCTGTGGCGGCCATTTGGGGAGTGAACCAATGGAAGGAAGACCTTTCTCTCTGTCTCTCCCTCATTGTCTGTAACTCTACCTGCCAAATAAATAAATAAAATATTTTAAAAAAAGAGTACAGTGGTAGTTAATGGAGCCTGGGGGGTGAGTAGGTGGGAGGGAGGAATGGGAAAGATTGATTAACCAGCACTGTTATAGTTAGGAGTAAGAAGTTAACTCCTGCACAGTAGATGACTATGGGTAATGGTAATGTACTGTATATTTCTCTGACAAAGAAAACTAGAAGAAAGGATTTTGAATGTTTTCACCATTAAGAAATATTAAAAGTTTCAGGCCATAGGAGCCAGTGTAGTAGCATAGCAGGTACGCCACCTGAGACACAGGCATCCCATATGGGAGCCAGTTCAAGTCCTGGCTGCTCCACTTCTGATCCAGCTCCCTGCTCATGGCCTGAGAAAGCAGCACAAGATGGCCCAAGTTCTTGGGCCCCTGCTACACACATGGAAGATCTGTAAGAAGCTCTTGGCTTCAGCCTGGACCAGCTCTAGCCATTGGGGCTATCCGGGGAGTGAACCAGAGGGTAGAAGATCGATCTCTCTCTCTCCGTCTCTCCCTCTCTCCCTCTCTCTGTAACTCTGACTTTCAAATAAATCAATAAATCTTAAAAAAAAAAAAAAGTTTCAGGCAATAGATGTTTGCCCTGGATGAACATTACACAAACCATACATGTTTCAAAAACATAACATAATACTCCATAAACATATACAATTTTTGTGCCAGTTAAAAATAAATAAATAAAAAGCTATGTCTTCAAAAAACAGATGGTACTTATGAAGTCACTAAAGTGTTTTCTTAAATTCCCAAAAACAATTTATCTCTTTGTTGTTAACCTAAATCATTCCAAAATATAGAGAACATTATGTATTTAGAGAACAATATTAACTCGCTTTTATGAGGTAAAGGGGACATGAATTGTAAAGCCTAAAGGTGCCAACAGAGAAACCTAAATGATAGTTCAATCTCACTTCTGAACTTAAATAAAGAAACTCAAAAATAAAAGACAGAAGTGTGGAGGACAAACTGCATCGGGGGCGTTTCCAGGAAGGACCCCCCAGAGGCCACAGCCAACAAACCGCTGCAGCAAAGACATCAGAGCCCCGACCCCAGACTGAACGACCCCAGACTGAACGACCCCAGACTGAATGGCTCCTTTTCTGAAGCTTCCCACTGCAGCGATTTGGAAGGGAAAAACAGGGTTTACTCAGAGTGCCTCTTCACAATGAAGACTGTCTCGCAGAAAACCTGGCTCCTGCACGCCTTTGCTTTTAACTTCTCCCCAGCACAGCTCCCTCTGCTGCCTGTCTCACCTGTAAGCCGGGGAGCACGTGTCCAGAGGCTTTTAGCCCAGTCGAGTGGGCTGAAAGCCCTCCCCACTGCTCATCTTGTTCCGAGGTTGGTTGGTTGACTGTTTAGCCAAGGGTCGAGAGTCCCATTGAGAGGAGAGGAGCTATTTGCTCTGATGGCAAGTGAACTCTCCAGAGTCCACTTATTGATTTTTCTGTTCCTATTCTCTCTCCATGGGTAATGCCTGCTTTTAAGCAGAGATTTTTGTAAAAACGTGATATCCAACCACCTTCCTCAAGTTTATATTCAAAAGAATCTATAGGACATCTCAAAAAGTTCATGGAAAATGAAATTAAAAGATAAGTTTATTTAGGTGTAAATATTTTTGAAATCCATGCACAGCAAGGGTCTTTAAAAACTTCACAGAAAAAACTACATATGAGTTTTTGAAATAGTTTGACAGTCAAATAAGCTTATTTTACCTCTACTTTAAGCCTCTTCTGCGGTTCATTTGCTATCTATGTCTGCAGTCGATATTTACAAGGATGGATGTATGGAGGTGTGGATATCTTACAGGACCTTCTGCCAAAGAACATTTACTCTAAGCTGAAAGAGGCATTCATACCCACAAGGGACACACAAGATTTTGAACACAGCAGTCAGAGAGTGCCAGCAATTCCCTCCCAGAGCCAATGAGAGCCAAAATAAACCTCCTTCCTTCCTAAGTAGCTTCTCTTAGGTAGTCAACTGTAGTCATCGTCCAATAGAGAAGCCTGAACAAAAGAAAACTCCAGAATTACAGCTTTACTGCCATAGAACATTAACCCATTGTGTCTGTGCTCACTTGCTTCAACACAGCTTTCCCAACTGACAAATGCTTTTGAATCAGCCCAATCATTGTTGTAGGTCTCCTAAGTTGGATAAACCTTTGGCAGGTACTTACTGTACATTTGGGTGAAAATCATGTTTTTAAATTTTTGAAAATTGTAAGTTGATACATTAGACAAACAGTGACACAAGTAACCACCCAGTTAGAATTATAGAAAGGACCAGGAAAGAAAAGGAGTTAACCTGGCCTGGCCCCGGGGCTCCTGCAGGGAACGGAGCCTGGAGAATGGAGGCAGACTTTCCTGGGGTGAGTTTCAGCTCTGTCTATAGAGAGTCCCCACATCACAGATAAAGGATCCAAAAATTCTCTACACAAGTAAAACAAAGTGATTTTGCCTTGCTACACTAAAGCAGTCTTTACAGTAAAAATAATAAATAACAATGATAATAATAATACCTATTGTTTACCGAGTGTTTATTCACAATGTTTTAGGCCTTGGACAAAATAATGGTCTGGGAACAATGCTGTGGATTTTGTTCTATTTGCTTTTATGACAAAAGTCGCACCCGGTTACGTCCCTGTAAAACATTCAGGCAACACATATGTATAGTAAGAAGGGCCTCCGAGATTCCTTCTCTTCCTTACCCATATCCCCAATATGGGCCACATTTATAGCTTTAAGTGTATTCTTCCAGTCTTTTTCAATATATGTTGTCACATTTGAGAGTTTTTTTTTTCTTTTACATAAATGATACTATGCTTTACTCATTGTTTTGCAATTGTTTTTTCCATTAAGAACCTTTCCCTACCTGGATATATGCGTGTGTTCCATCAGATGGATGCACCATACATCACGTAGCCATCCTCCTGTCCCTAATGCTGGAGGTGATCGTGGTCCTTGTTCCGATGAACAATGCTGCATGCATGTGAGAATTAATGCAGAGTGAATTCCTCGGATGGCACTGGGGGGTTGGTGTTTGCTTCCTCTGAATGAATAGATCAAAGCTAGCAAGATTCATCCAAACCAAATATTTCAACAGATGGCCTTGGCCTAGTCACTTTACCTCCCCTGAACACAAGTTCCTGGGTGCCCAACCTTTTTCAGAGAATGATAAGGATTCAAAGGAGATAAAGCTATCAATATACTGCAGAAACTATAACTGCTATATAAATGCATAGGATTGATAATCCAAAGATAGTGATGGATGTTTTTATATGGATTAACCACACACATGGCTACACCATACAGTCTGTAGTAGATATCTTACAGATGTCCAAATACCCTTCTCTTGTTTGGGTACAATCCCCTCTTTCTATTAGGAAGTTGCTCCTCTCCAAGCTCTAACCATGAGGTTCTAACATAGGCTACCAAGTACAGTACACAGTGATTGGTCCAGGGGTGGACATACAATTTCCACAAGGTCAGCAAGGGAGTTTTCAAACAGGGTCAGGGAAAGAGGTTCCTCCCCAACTGGAGATGGTGTGCCTGACACAGCCTGCCGTGGCACTGCCAGTGACCGTGTCTCCAGCTGAGTTCAGGAAGCCAATCTGAGAGATGCGGAAATGTACATCCTGATAGCATTGCAGGCCCTGGCTCTGGTTTCTGAGCCATGGCTGCACCCATCCTCTCCCTCAGGACACGTGGGTTCCTAACACATTCCTCTTTTTGCCTCCAGCATTTGATTTGGGTAAAGATAACCCATAAGAGCATTTGTGCAGACTCCTGCCCGTCTCTATCCATAGTTCCCTTGACAATGTCATTCACTCCTTTTCCACCCATCTGCCTACCTGCTAGGAAGCAAAAATGCTGTTCTTTGAGGAAGAGTGACTTCCACTTGCTCTATTTATTTGCGCAAGATAGTCACACGTGTACCCCAACGGAGAGAAACTTTTGAAAGGGAAAACAGGAGACCTGTCGACCTGTCTGGGTATGGCAATCTCATCTGCAAATTTCTCATCACCCACAGCAGCTGACTCTTAGCCATGGGGAGGCGAGGACGAAGTGTAAGGCACACTGTCCTTGTACTGTCCATGAACGCTGTTAGGATGAAAATGAAGATTACTAGGAAAATATGAGGAATGATTCCTAGCAGTGAATAGTGATATTCATCACCTAATGAACACACAATGTGTACCAGGCACCATGTTGATAGTCTAATACACACTAAATATAGATAAAATTTCATTTCAGCATCACAGTAGTCAGACGACCTGAGCTTTTTTTTTTTTTTTTTAACATAATTTAAACAGCTCAGCTGGGAACCGGATTTTTATAACTGATAGCTTTAAGCTATGGTTAAGAACTAACACATTGCTATTTTCCAAACTTCAAAAACTATTTTGCACTGTGAAAACTGAAATTGTTTTTGCAAAATGAGGGCCACCATGGCCTTTTCTAGAAGAGAATATGTCTTTTTAGAGAAGCAGCACTAGCCCCGGATTTTCTGCTGTCTTTGCCAATAGAGCATGTTTAAATATAGTCTAAAAAGAACTCCTCAGGTTTGTACCTGTCGCGTCTTTGACCTCTTCTTTTCTTCAAATGTACTCGAGGGCTGGCTCCACCAGCACTGAGAAAGGCCTTGTCACTTCCACGCTAAGACTCTTGAGTTGTTTTTAGCAAAAATACGTCAAACAGCCGCAGCCTACTGGCAGGAGAAAAACACATAACATTCAAAGCTCTGAAAACCTGACCCTCACAACCCCTCTACATCACAGAAGCAGACAATTTAAAGTTAAAGAGGCCACTTACTATATCCATGACCTTGCACAAGCCCCTTTTCAGTTCTCCCATGCCTCAGTTTCCCCTCCTGCAAAATTAATTCAAAAAATAATAAGTTTAGGGGCCAGCACTCTGGCATGGAGGCTAAGACTCTGGCTGTGATGCCAGCATTCCACAGGAGCGCCAGTTCGAGTCCTGGCTGCTCTACTTCCGATCCAGCTCTCTGCTGTGGTCTGGGAAAGCAGAAGATGGCCCAAGTCCTTGGGCCCCTGCACCCGAGTTAGAAGAAGCTCCTGGGTCCTGGCTTCAGATCCGCCCAGCTCCACTGGTGGCAGCCATTTGGGGAGTGAACCGGAGGATGGAAGACCTTCCTCTCTGTCTCTTCCTCTCTCTGTCTGTAACTCTACCTCTCAAATAAATAAATAAAGTCTTTTAAAAAATAAAAATGATGAGTTTAAATTTTTAAACTAGAAAAAAAAAGTTTAAAAAAGCTAAGCTTGTATGTTTATTGTGAGGATTAAATGAAATTTTAAACATTTACTCTACTTTTTTTTTTTTTTGGCTTGGTTAATAAGTTTATTGTCTTTATCAGAAAAATCTTCCTAGAAAATTGTTTGTTTTAGCTCCCAGCAGCCCACCCCTGGGCTCTGCTGAAGCTTGCTTCCTTTTGAGCTACCCAGTCTTCCTCCCGGGCAAGGGACATTTGGGGGCGGTTCCCCCCTTCCTTTTAACTTCTCTCTTGGTCTCCTTCTCATCCACTGGATTCTCTGATACAGTCGTGTGGGCTTTCTTATACATCCCCTCCATCACGCTGCAGTCCCACTGTTCTTTATGGATGCATTGGAATCATCCACATCTTCTTCGGTGAGCAACGCATGCAGTCTGCAATGTGCTTCCAAAGTCCTTCTGCATGAACCTCCTCGTTTTCAGATTGGGAACCAGAAAATTGTGCGGTACTGTGAAGGATGGACACGCCTCCACCCACAGCTCCCTTCAAGGCTCCAAAAACCTTATTGCCAGCAGTAGTCCTGACAAGGCCTGCATCCAAATAGCGAGTCAGGGCACCAGGCTGACCATCAATGCTGTCCACACTGTGGTCATCTCCAGGCACCTCCACTTGGCCTTGTCCATGCCAAACCTACTGAGAAGCCTGCGAGCCCGCAGCAGGCCCGTGTGCTGCAGTGTAACTGGTCAGGCTAACATTTGCACTGTATTTTCATAGCTCGTATCCATAAGCCGCACGGACTACCAAATCCCCTTCTATATGGGCAGAAGCAATCTGACAAATGATCTCTCTATTGGTTACACACACGGTCATCCTGGATTGGGGCGTGCTGTACTTATTTTTATCCTGGACCGCCAAGCGTTTCTGAGCATAGTAATCAGCTGTAGTCTCTCGTCACCCTCTACACTTCACTTGGTATCTCCTAAAGTAGGCCTTGTTCTCGACAGCTTTAACAAGCCCCATCCTGTGGAACCGAGCCCTGCAACGCGGCTCGACACAGACCTGCAGGCCCAGCATTTACTCTGTATTTCAAATAATCAGCACAGAGCCTGGAGAATTGTGTGTGTGTGTGTCTAATAAATGATAGGTAGTACTGTTAGCCGTCAGAACTAATTCTTGGCATTTGCACAGTGATTTTGTTGTTGTTGGTCCTAAAAGCAGTCGTGTGCAATGCAAGGGGCGAGTGCTCGCCCCACTCGGAGAGAAGGGACAGAGGCAGAGAGCGGCTGACTGGCTTGCCCAAGGTCGCATTGCCACCGAACAAACGGCAGATCCAAAATTGAAACCACGCCCTCTCCTCTTGCCCCAGGCAATTGTTACCTCCCATTAACTATGAGAAACAAATGAGAGGCCGTGAACAGGATTTTCTGAATTACTGGGCACCTCCTAGGTGCCCGGTGCTGCGGGAGCACTGAGACTAAGGCCAGAGTAAGACAAACAAACTCTCTGTTCTCATTCTCAAAGGGAAAGACAGTCACCGAAGGAACAAACGGGCAAACCACACCGCACGTCAGACGGGAAGTGCCACAGGGAGAAGGAAGTGGAAAGCGGTAGAGTTCCAGTGTGGTGTTGGACAGGGTGACCCAAGTGGGCCTCATGGAGGAGGTGACATCAGAGTGAAGTCCAGGGGAGGCAACAGGTGCCACCTCTAACGGTCTCGCCCACTGACCAGCACTGCGGCACACAAGGATTTTCCGGGGCCAGGCAGGAGGAAAGGAGAGTGGCTATGGAAGAGGATGTATTCGGAAACCCTTTTACCGGTGTGCTGAGCTGTGTCCAGCCGCTGCGTAGACTGTTTCATTTTCGCTGCTATAGAACACTAGACTGCCCAAAGAGACCCCTTTGATTTGCCCATTCTCCTGCCCCTGACAGAAGAGGGCACACGCGACTTGGCATAGACAACAAAGGCAAACAACGCGCCATGCAGCCTTCGGTGCCTCTGTCATGGGAGAGTGTTTCCAACACCGAGGGCGGGGGTCAGAGTCTTTCTCTATGAACAGCCAGGCAGTCAATAGTTCGGGTGTGAACCCAGGTGATCTTCACTGCGACCAGTGTGCTGTGCAGCGTGGAAGCAGCCAGAATTCTAAAGGAAAGTGAGCATGTCTGTGTTCCACTAAGTCCGCACTTGCAAAAACCGGTGCTGGGCCAGATCTGGCCTGCGGGTCAGAGCTTGCTGACCTCTGATGTGGAACATGGCTTCAAGTGGGAAAGAGGATAGTCACCCTCAACCTTATTAGGTTTTACCAGCTTTTGCTACCAAACAATGACACCTAGTTATACCCCCATCAGCAACGTCGAAGAGTGGCTGTTTCCACACCCTTGCCAGCACTCAGGATTGTCTATTATGTTGAACAACCTGATGGATCTGAAATGGTTCCCTCGTCACATTTCCGTTTCCATAATGTGTCAGAATTTTTTCCTGTGTGGCTCGGCTGCTCAGGTTCCTTGTCTCTGAATGGCCTCGCACACTTCTTTGCCTCTGTGCTATTGATTTCTTCCCCTCTTCTTACCGTGTCCTCTATCGATTCCGGATTACATTCCGCTGTTGATTTCATGCACTGTAAGTATCTTCTCCCAGTCTGCACGTGTCTTTGCTCACAGCATCGCTTGTGGAACACAAGCTTTGTTTGGTCTGGGATTTTTTTTTCCCAGTGTAAATGCTTAGATCTAAATCCCTCCCTGCGCATCCTTTTTCACTCTGTACAAGAATGATAACCCTACGTAATTTTCATAATGCTCTTCTATATGTTCTTCAAAGTGATCTCCTTTCCACATGCAGGTGTAGTGCATCTGGGATTTGTCTCTGCCTGTGGTAAGAGGTGGTTATCTAACTATCTTACCCATATGGGAAGAGTTACAGAGAGGGGGAGGAGGCAGAGAGAAAGAGATCTTGACCACAAGGGCTGGGACTGGATCAGGCCAAAGCCAGGAGCCAGGAATTCCATCCAGGTCTCCCATGTGAGGAGCGGGGCTCTAAGTACGTGGGCCACCTTCTGCTGCCTTCCCAGGTGCATTAGTGGGAGGCTGGATCGGACACAGAGCAGCCGGGACTCAAACCGCTGCTCATATGAGATGCCAGCATCGCAGGCAATGACTTAGCCCACTGCGCCACCACGCCTGTCCCTAAACCCTTAAATCCTGAGTCGTCTTTGTCAGTAGAAGAAGCCTTCCCAGCCCAGCTGTGAGTGTGCTCCCTGTCCCCAACCTCTCTGCCCCTAAAGAAGAGGTTAACTCAGCATTGCCTAAGGCAAGCTACAGGCCTACTCTGGACAGTTGCCATGGAGACGATGATGCTTCTCTGGGCCAAGACCACCCCCACCGCCCTCTTCTAGACCTATAAGCAGACTCAAGTCCCAGCAGGTCCCTGAAGGTGAGGTACAAAATGTGACCCACCGGAGGCACACTGCACTACGAAACAGCACGCTGACTTTCCTAATTACAGACAGAGATCCAGGGAACACGTGTGGGCAGGAACACTGCAGAGTGTGAGATAATGGAGCACAAAGATGTATCAGATTGCATGTGTTGATCCGGGCTCACCAAGCAAAGATCCTGCACTTAATGTTGCCACTCAGGGGCACAGAAAGGGTGCTAACAGCTTGGTTGATTGACTGAAACGTGAACCAATAGGTAGGCCGCATTGAGTGAGACAGGATAGCTGGCCCTGCCTTGGTTTAATGAAAAGGAAAAGATACAAAAGCTTCAAAGGCTTAAGGAGGATGGGGATGCTAGAGCAGATCCATCCTCTAAGACCTACACACCCACCTTGACTGAGAAATAAATTTGTGAGGTTAGCCCTGGCTTGCTTTTTTTTTTTTTTTTTTTGTAATATTATTTATTTATTTGAAAATCAGAGTTACAAGGGAAAGAGAGATCTTCCATCCCCTGGTTCACTCCCCAGGTGGCTGCAATGGCCAGGACTAGGCAAGGCTGAAGTCAGGAGCCAGAAACTTCTTCCAGGTCTCCCATGTGGCTGCAGGGGCCCAAGGACTTGGGCCATCTTCTACTGCTTTCCCAGGCCATTAGCAGGGAACTGGAAGGGAAGCAGAGCAGCCATAGGGCATGTGGGCACTGCAGGCAGCAGCTTTACCCACTACACCACAGTGCTAACCCCACCTTGGCTTTCTTGGAGAGCTCTATGACTGCTCTTCCCTGTAGGCCAAGGCTGACATTGGGAACGTTAGCCACTGAACTGGGAAATCTACCGCCATGGGAGTAATTCATCCTGGAGTGCCACACCCAGGCCAGCAGGTAGCACTCAACTGCCAAAGGCAAGGTGGACGTGGTTCCTGGGGCGAGCAGAGGAGTCAAAGCTGTGATCACAGTAGCCTGACTCCTGCGGGCTGTGGTGCTGGCCAGTGGTCCTGGGCGTTCCTAGAAGCGAAATAGATACTAGCCTACTTCATTGGTGTCAGCAAAAATGTTCTAGGCTGAATGAACAGGAGTCTACCCCAAATCACAACAGAGTCACAGCCCCTGCTTTGACAGTTCAGCAATTCGAGCAAGGTGACCAGCCCCGGACCCTGTGAGTGAAGAGGAGGCCAGGGCCCCTTGAGATAGCACACCAGTACTCTGCCAAAAATGTATAGTGTTAGTCTTCTCCCACCGGGGAAAAGAAAAACTCAGACCTTTTGGGGCCTCCAGACACTGGCTCTGCACTGACTCTGGCTCCAGGAGACTTGAACATCATTGTGGCCCACCTTCCAACGAGGGGCTTACGGTGGTCAGGTGGACGTGGAGGACGGGGGTATTTTTCTTTCTACTCCATACTCAAGTCATGCACAAAGACAAGAATTCTAGGGGCTGGCACTGTGGCATAGCAGGTAAAGCTTCCACCTGCAGTGCCAGCATCCCATATGGGCGCCAGTTCAAGTCTCAGCTTCTCCACTTCCGAACCAGCTCTCTGCTATGGCCTGGGAAAGCAGTAAAGATGGCCCAAGTCCTTGGGCCCCTGCACTCGCATGGGAGACCCAGAAGAAGCTCCTGGCTCCTGGCTTCGGATTGGCTCAGCTCCGACCATTGCAGCCATCTGGGGAGTGAACCAGCAGATGGAAGTTCTGTGTGTGTGTGTGTGTGTGTGTCTGCCTCTGCCTCTCTGTAATTCTGCCTTTCAAATAAATAAGTAAATCTTTAAAAAAAAAAGAATTCTAAATGCTGACATATATAAGGTAAATTTTATTCAAAAGGTAAGAAAGTACACACACACACACACATACACACATGCGCGCGCACACGAGCATGGGTTGCCCTACACAGAGAAACACCCATCAGGAGTGGGCAGTGGGCTGGATTTGCCCAAGAGGAGAAGCAGTGCAGGGAGGGGGACAGAGAGGGCACCTGGCCGTCCCTCCAGTCTCGGCCTACGGCAGAAGAGAACCCCACCACCCCGCCAGTTGTTGGTCTCCTCTGTGAGCTCAGGGCGGTGCTTCTCTAGGTGTGGGCCACCTGGGGACTTGATGGCACCTCCACAAGTTCCACGTGGAGCTCAATACCTATATTTCATTGTGTCTCCCCCCAGGTCCTGGGATGAAGCAGATGTTTCCCGGGGAAGGGGACATTTTGACTGACAAGTACGAGGCTAGAATTGCACATGGAGTGTGGGGCGGGGCGGGGCGGGCGGGGCGGGGTGGCTTCCAGGTACCTCCAGCTCTCCAGGACTACCCAGCTGCCTAGCTAGCCCGTGTCAAGGTGATCCATGACATGTCTGTCACAGTGAGCCCAGTGTGTTCTCAAACAGCATGTGTTAGTCCCGCAGTTCTGGAATGCATAAATGGAACGGGCGTAATGCTTCATCTGGCAGAATTCCCACACTGGTTTCCTGACCTATGGAGTGAGCGCTGTGATGGTGGGGAAGGCCACTGGAAGACACCAGAACCTCCTCCATCTAGGAAATAACACATCAAAACGAACACTTATTCCTGGAGCAGGGGCAGAGCCTAGTGCCGCCATCAAGCATTGGAAAAGATGTAGGGGTAGCAATTTGCACCACAATCCCATTCAACCCTCCCATCTGGCCTGGGCACTAAACAGGTGAGTTGTGGAGAAAGACAGTGGTTTATCATGGGTTTAACTAGGTGGTTACTCCAACGGAGGCTGCTGTATCAGATGTGCTTTTACTGCTCTCTGGTACCGTGTATGCAGCTATAAGAATTGTCAACAGGACCATGAGAAGCAGTTTTCTTTCAACTGGTAAGGCCAGCAGTACATCTTCACTGTGCTATCTAAGGACTAGATCCACTCTCCAACCCTATACCACAATGCAGTTCGGAGTCGGGTAGATGTTTAACTTAGCTATTACGATGCCTGCATCCCACATCAGAGTGCCTGGGTTCTACACCTCACTCTGCTGCGGCCTCCAGCTTCCTGCTAAAGGAGACCTTGGAGGGAGCAGTAATGGCTCAGCCAAATGGGTTTCTGCCAACCATGTGGGCAACCTGGATTGAATTCCTCACTCCCTGCTTCAAACTCAGCCAGGAGCCATGGCAGGCATTTGGAGAGTGAACCAACACATGTGCTCTCTCTCACACAAATAAATAAATAAATAAATAAAACTTTAATAATAAGTTAGTTCACAGGGATTTGACTGCCTTTCCCTTCCACAAAATATCACACAGGTCCATTACATTGATGATATTTTGCTGCCTCCACCTTGTGAGCAAGAAGTAGCAAGTACTTTAGCCTCATTCGTAAGACACTTACATGTGACAGGGTGGGAAATTAAACTTACAAAAATTCAGGGACCGTCTACTTCAGTGAAATTTTCAGAGCTTCAATGATTTGGGGCATGTTGAGATAGGGCCTCCAAGGTGAAAGGGTAGGTTGTTGCACCTGGCTCCTCCTAAAACTACAAAGAGGTACAATACCTAGGAGGCCCCTTGGAGTTTGGAGGCAACACAGTCCTCATTTGGGTGTGTTACTCTGGCCCACCTAGCAGGTGACCCCCCGCTAGTTTTAAGTGGGACTCAGAAGAAGAGATAGTTGTGCAACAGGTGCAGACAGCACCCCTGGGGCCATGTGGTCCAGCAGATTAAATGGTGCTTAAATGTCAGTGCCAGATAGCATTGCTATAGGCAAATCACAGGATATGCTTTTAAGATTTCGAAACAAAGTCCTGCCCCATTTTCCTTTCAAGAGACAGCTCTTGGCTTGCTATTGGACCTTAGTAGAGACTGAACACTCAACTCTGGGCCACCAAAACACCATAGGAGTACTGCCTGACCAAGCCGTAACGTTGGGTGTACATGGCAGCAAGCCTTCATCACGGGGAAGCGGTCTGTCGGTGGTCAGGTCCAGACAGGCCTCAAGGGTGAGGGAAGCTACACGAAGAAGTGGCCCAAATGCCCACGGTCCCTGCTCCTGTTCCAGCACCTTCTCTCACCACCATGGAAGGGCACCACAAGGGGCAGCCTGGAGGGGGATCTGCACCAGAACAAGACCACGCTGCACCCTCATCACAGCGTCCCAGCCTCCAGAGCCATGAGACAGTGAATGCCTATCATTTAAGCCACCAGCCTGTGAGATCTTGTTACAGCAGCCCAAGAAGACTGATCCATCGCCTAAATTTAAGACTTTTGTCCAACAAGCTAGTTTGTATTTTTCTAAGTCTTTTATTGAATGCAGACTTAAAGATCTCTCTAGAAGGGCTGACGCTGTGGTACAGCATGTTAAAGCCCTGGCCTGAAGCACCAGCATCCCATAAGGGCACTGGTTCTAGTCCTGGCTGCTCCTCTTCCCATCCAGCTCTCTGCCATGGCCTGGGATAGCAGTGGAAGATGGCCCAGGTCCTTGGGCCCCTGCACCACATGGGAGACCTGGATGAAGCTCCTGGCTTCTGGCTTCAGATCCACGCAGTTCCTGCTGTTGCAGCCATCTGGGGAGTGAACTAGCAGATGGAAGACCTCTCTCTCTCTGTCTCTACCTCTGTCTGTAATTCTGCCTTTCAAATAAATAAAATAAATTTTTAAAAAAATCTTCAGATAAACAATTTTACTTTTCTTGAGGCCAAAATGGAAGCAGAGGAAAAATACAATGTTATGTTTTCTGTAAGGATAATAAAGAGAATATTCCAGAACCTATAGGATCACTTGTGTAGCTTCAAGATAATGCCTAGTCCGTCCCACACCCTGCAGGAAACCCACTAGCAGATGAGTGTGGGCACAAATGAAAATGACAAAATTACTCTGACATAAAAGCAAATCCCAGATATGCACAGCAGCTCAGTCTCTTTCAGAAAACACCCACAGGCAAGGCCCTGGCTGGGACTTTCTCACACCACAGTCAGGCTGAGCCAAACAGGAGCCAAAGTACCTAGCAGTACATCTAAGTCCACAATTTTTCCTTCTCTTCCTCCCCCAACTGCTGCTTAGACAGACAACTATACACTAAGTAATAAAAATAAAGCAGAGCTTATTTTTTCGTGGTCTCATACAGAACTCGGTGGTTTGGGGCCCACTGATAATCGAGAGATGGGCTTACTTATCCCGAAGTCTGACTTTAATGCCCAGCTGATTTTGCTTATTGATAGATGTGGTCTTAGGTTCTCTCATAAGCAGAACCTGAGCCAAGAATTCAGAGACTGAAATAAAATAGTGTGCTCCTGCTCTAACTGCTTCACAGAAACCAAAGAAAATGCTTCTGACAAAGATAATGCCACCCAAGCATCTATAATTTTTCAGCACAATGTCTGGAATTTAATCAGAAATCTCCATGGATACTAAGAAATAGGCCCGTGTGAAAGAAACAGAGCAACAGACGAACCAGATTACCAAGCATGAGCTTCAAAATTAAAAATAAAGCGGAGACATTTGCCCCATCCCATCCACCCTTTAATCCTGCCCCCCCCCCCAAGGAAACATTTTAAACACTCTTAGCTTTTCCTTCTGGGATTTACCTCCCCATTCTCAAAAGACATGCCCATGCTGATACCTCTGGATTCATCCATTTAGACATGATCTACTGATTTCCTGTTCTGGTTGATGACATTTTAACTCTCTTACAACTTATCTGCCTTGCAAATCTCTCTTATACCTTCTTCCCTCCCACCCCGCTCCCCATGCAATGCAGAAACAACCAATATACGGCTAATTCAAGCTCCTCAAGTAAATTGATAAACCCCTATCCATACCACTTCCCACATGGTTCAGATACATATGGCTAACTACATGCACTATTTTATTTTCTCTAGTAATATCGCTCCAAAAATCCGCCATCTCCTTCTGCTCCAAAGTGGACTGAATGCTCCAATCCCACTGCACAGCTATCATCTTGGGACATCATTGTTGGTAAAACCAGGAATTCTTTTCTTCTTTAAGATGTATTTGTTTATTTATTTGAAAGTCAGAGAGAGAGAGAGAGAGAGAGAGAGAGAGAGAGAGAGAGATCTATCTTCCATGCACTGGTTCACATCCCAAATGATCACAATGACCAGGGCTGGGCCAGGCAGGAGCCAGGAGCTTCTTCCGGGTCTCCCATGCAGGTGCAGGGGCTGGGCCATCCTCCATCTTTTCCAGGTGCATTAGCAGGGAACGGGACCATAAGTGGAGCAGCTGAGCATCAAACTGGCACCCATATGGGATGACAGTGCTGCAGGCCATGGCTTTAACCTGCTGCATCACAGTGCCAGCCCCAAAACCAGGAATTCTTCTACTAACCTGCTTTACTGAGCCACACGTTTTCTGGATCCCACGTCTCAGTTTACTCCCTGGTTGTGGTGTGCCTCTCCAAGTCTGCAGATGGCCTTATTCAACTGTGATACTTGATTGTTTCTTTCTGTGCATAGAATTCTAGTTACAAAATTACTTAGGGGAGGGGGCGGCGCTGTGGCACAGCGGGTCAACGCCCTGGCCTGAAGCACCGGCATCATATATATATGTATGTATGTATATGTATGTATGTATATATATGTATATATATATGTGTGTGTGTGTATATATATAATGGAATACTACTCAGCCATAGAAAATAATGAAATTCTCTATTTTGCAACAAAATGGATGCAACTGGAAACCATTATGTTTAGTGAAATAAGCCTGTCTCAAAAAGACAAATATATGTTTCTCTGACTTGTGGAATATAGAATACCAAAAAAATATAAGAATGAAATGGTCACTTTGGGATATGATTGTCGTTTTTGTGCTTGTGTGCATTTATGTGCTTGTGGAACTGAGGTCTTCCTACTTTTTGCTCGTTGAATATTATTAATGGCAAGTTAAGCCCATGAATAAAGAGTGAACTAAAATTATGTCCTTGCATAAACTGATGAAGAGAGGGGAGGGGAGGGGTTGGAAAGACTAGGGGAATGAGGTAAGTGTGGTTGTCTTATTGGAGCTGTACTTACGGAATGCATAAAACAGGTCCTCTTTATAATAATTAAAATTTTTAAAAAAGAAAGATGTGCAACCATATTTCTGATTCTTTATGCATTACCTACTTTTTTAATCTCTGAAGACTTCTGGGATCTTTTCTGTATGCCCAAAACTTCATGATGATGTGTCTTAGTAAAGTCTTCTTAAATTCTAATGAATATATAAGCACTTCAGTTCTAAAAGATTATCCCTTTTTAAGATTTATTAATTTATTTTAAAAGCAGAGTTACAGAGAGAGGGGTGCTTGTGGGGGGAGGGGAGGAGAGATATCTTCCATCCACTGCTTCCCCAAATGGCCACGACAGCCTGGTTGCACCAGGCTGAAGCCAAGAGCCTGGAACTCCATCAAGCTCTCCCACGTGGGTACAGGGGCCCAAATACTTTGGCCATCTTCTGCTGCTTTCCCAGGCACATAGCAGGGAGCTGGATCAGAAACAGAGCGTCTGGAACTCAAATCAGTGCTAGGCAGGATGCCAGCCTTGCAGGCAGTGGGTTAACCCACTACACTACAATGGCATCTCCTGAAAAAATATCTTTAATCATTTCATTGATAAATTTCTTCTCCCATTAAAACTCTTATCAAATTCTTACTATCAATTTTGATCTCCTTAGTATCTTTAATGCTTTTTATCTACACAACCAATCAACAAATATCTCCTAGTTTCAACAAAATGGAGTTTTTCCATTTCTTATTCTCCTTGTGTTTGATGTGACTTTTTAAGATACGGAGCTGAAACCTTTCACTATGTCGTCTTTAAAATGGGCCTGACAGGAGCAGACATATAGCCTGGCAATTAAGATGCATGTGTCCCACATCAGAATACCGGTTCAATTCTCAGTCTGGCTCCTGACTCCAGCTTCCTGCTAATCCAGACCCTCGAAAACAACAGTGATCGTTCAAGTAGCTGAGCTCTTGCCATATGTGGGAGACCTGGATTGAGTTTCCAGCTCTTGGCTTCAGCCCTGACCCAGCCCTGACTATTGAAAGCATTTGGGGAGAGAATCAGCAGGTGAATCTCTCTCTCTCTGTCTCCCTCCCCCCCTCCCTCCCCCATTCTGTTCCTCTCTCCTTCTCTCAAATAAATATTTTTAAACTGTTAACTGTAAAATGAAGTCACTGTTTTGATTTCTATTGTTTAAAGAGCCTTAAAGTGTGTGTGTGTGTGTGTGTACTTCATTTGAACTTCCAATGACAGACATTACAAAGGAAACTACCATCACACACCTGCAGCCCAGGAAGCTTATCATGAAGATCCCACTGAATATTGCTTAATCCCTCAAAAATCTTCCCATTTCTCATGGCTTCAATTTTTTTTAATCTATGAGAGTTTTTTTTTTAAACTGTAAGAGTTTTAAGGGAAATATGAGTTTCTCCACAGAACTACAGGATTAGCCACTATTTTAGGATACCACAGTGCTGAGATTAGAGCTATTTATCAAAAATCACAGAGCACACTCAAGAAAGCGTAGAGGTGGAGAGCTGCTGGGAGGCCAGTGGACTCCTCTCTGACGAGAGCAGGTGCAAACCAGCTGGGAGCTGCTTTTTACAGCAGTGCACAGCAGCCTAAGTAGCACAGCCACTGCCTGCTGGGACACAGTGCCCTGTAAAGCCACCTAGGAGCTGAATCTGCTCTTACGTTGAAAACATGTCAGAGTTTCCTCAAATACCAGATATAAGTATCTGAGCCTCTGATCCCTTGTAGCTCATTTGCTAACTTCCAGATAAGTGGAAGACCCTGGGGAAAGAACTGTTCAGATTATTACACTGTGAAGGACTCCTGGTGTAATTAGCATTTGAGGTTGTCTACCCTAGCTGAGTGACAGAATACAGGACTGCACTTTATTTATCTGGGATCCCTGAAGAAGGAGGGTTCCATGTAAAGTGGAAGTCCGTTAAATATGGCTTTGGCTCCCCAGCCCCACCTGCTTGAAGTTTCAATCCCCTTGGATTGGAACGGAAGGCTCCAAAGTGATATTGCTCAGTGCAGGCTGCGGAACTCAGAGGCAAAGAAGCAGAAAATGCGCCTGTATTGTTCACTCAACCCCACCTTCAACCCCCCAACGTGACGACACGTTGTGTCCAGGTGCCTCTGGACTTCACTACTTGTCCTTTTATAGAGGAAGAACCACGCCGTCTTGTAACGATTGAGACAACTGTCTAAGGTCCCGTGTCACCCTCTCCGGGGATTCTGGATCACCAGCTGGGACAGGCAGCTGTGTCTGCACCCAGCACTTCCTGCTGGGAGGACACGGAGACCCAGACCCAAAAAGTATGACCCACCGAGGCTCGGAAGAGTTCTTCAGGAAGAAATCTGGTCTCTTCAGTCTGTCTAAAATGATGAAATTTTGGGCCTGGCACTGTGGCATAGTGGGTAAAGCCACCATCTGCAGTGTTGGTAGCCCATATGGGCGCCAGTTTGAGTCCCGGCTGCTCCACTCCCAGTCTAACTCTCTGCTATGGCCTGGGAAAGCAGCAGAAGATGGCCCAAGTCCTTGGGTCCCTGCACCCAGGTGGGAAACCTGGAAGAAGCTCCTGGCTCCTGGCTTTGGATTGGCCCAGCTCTGGCTGTTGTGGCCATCTGAAGAGTGAACCAGCGGATGGAAGTTCTCTCTCTCTCTCTCTCTCTCTCTCTCTGCTTCTCTGTAACTCTGCATTTCAAATAAATAAATCTTTAAAAAAATTAAAATGGAAAGTTATATAATTTTTTTCTGCCTCCTTTATACAGAATATGTTATGCTTGTGGGGTTTGTACCTGTTTCTATACTATTTCTGTCTCCTCCCTTGCTGTCACCTATCACTTCTCAACTCTTGGGATGTCAGACTTCAGCCCATAGCTTTCAGTCTACTAGGGAACCAGAAATAAACATGATGTTGAGATTGTCTATACAATAAGATTCAGCCTGAAAGGCACACACCTGTGATAAATGACATGCAACACTGGATCTCAGCAGAACCTCTGAACCAACAGCTCATAAAGTGTGGTCCAGGAGCCCCTGTGGGTCCCCAAGATCCTTTCAGGGGGTCCACAAATCTCAACTATATTCATGAAAATACTAAACCATTCCTGTCTTTTCCCCTTCATTCGCTCAGGAACAGTAGCGTTTTCCAGACTACATTACATGCAATATCACATTTCTGAAGGCAGAAATGGCTATAGAATCCAGCTGTCTGCCTTTCAGTAAAACACTGAAGCAGGGTTGGCATTGTGGTGCATCGGGTTAAGCCGCCTCCTGGGATGCTTGCATCCCATACTGGAGCGTCTGGGATCAAGTTCACCTCTGCTCTCAATCCAGCTCCCTGCTAGTGTATCTGGGAGGCAGTGGATGATGGCCCAATACATGAGCTCCTGCAGCCCTTCTGGGAGACCCAGATGAAGTTCCTAGCTTCTCACTTCAGCCTGGCCCAGCCCAGGCTGTTGCAGGTGTTTGGAGGGTGAACCAGGGAATGGAAAACGTCTCTTCCTGTCTCCCCCACTTTCAAATAAGCAAATAAATATTTTTTAAAAAACTGCAGAGATTTGCAAAAATATAAAACAATGACATTATTCTCATTGCTTGTTTTGTAGGGAAAAGTCATTTTTCGTATAATATATACATACAATTATATATATATATACATATATGAAAATAACATCCTTTCTTTAGACTTAATCAAGAACCATCATTATTCAGAACAACGGCAGAACTTCAGAGAGGGGCGGGCCTTTGGCACAGTGGTTGAGTCACCCTTGTGACACCTAAGCTGCACATCAGAGTGCTTGGGTGACAGCCCCAGCTCTCCTCTCAATTCCGGCTTCCTGCTGATGTGCACCGGGGAGGCAGCAGGTGATGACTGAAGTATTTGGGTTCCTGTACCCACGTGGGAGACCTGGATTGAGTTCCAAGCTCTTGACTGCAGCCTGACCCAGCCCTGGCTGTCATGGAAATTTAGGGAGTGAGCCCGTGGAAGGGAGCACTCTCCCTGTCTCTGTTTTCCTGCCTTTCAAATAAATAAAAATAAGTGATTTTTTAAATAAAAGAATTTCAGAGGAAAGCCCCTCAACTTCTCTGAGAAGCAAAATATTTAATCCCAAACTCTACACAGTACATAATATTTATATTAATATGCAATAGGTGGCTGGCGCCGTGGCTCAACATGCTAATCCTCCGCCTTGCGGCGCCGGCACACCGGGTTCTAGTCCCAGTTGAGGCGCTGGATTCTATCCCTGTTGCCCCTCTTCCAGGCCAGCTCTCGGCTATGGCCCGGGAAGGCAGTGGAGGATGGCCCAAGTGCTTGGGCCCTGCACCCGCATGGGAGACCAGGAGAAGCACCTGGCTCCTGGCTTCAGATCAGCGAGATGCACCGGCCGCGGCGGCCATTGGAGGAAGACCTTTCTCTCTGTCTCTCTCTCTCTCACTGTCCACTCTGCCTGTCAAAAAAAAAAAAAAAGAAAAGAAATGTAAATGATCTCTAGATTCCTTATAATGACCAATGCAATGCCTACTTATCACTCCATTCACATAGCTTCAGCGTAGTGCTCAGGATGTGAGAATTTAACTTTAAAAAAATATATATATGCAATAGGTTCATGTTTGTGGTTTTTTTCATTAATTATTACAGAAATAGTTTTTAATGTTCTCTATTTGAATTTCAAATACAGTACATATTGACAGATACAATCCATATAAACAAAAAGTCTTTGGAATTTTCAATTATTTTTAAGAGTGCAAAAGGTTTCTGAGAACTAAAAGTTTAAGAATCGCTACTGTAGGCAGCCTCTTTTGAGAAATACAACCTGCCCAACGACTTCCTTCAATACGCTGAGAAATAAAGCTTGGAATCTTTTCCTCATGACTTACCTCAATTTTCCCACACAAACTTTCTGAATTCATATTAACTTTTATAAGAGGAGAGAGAGAGTTGGGTATTCCACAATCAAATCAAACAAAGTAAGATGCACAACTCAAAAACCCTTAGAAATTATTTCTCAAAGCTGCACAGATACTGACATCTCAGATGTTCTAAAATGGAAAGTGACTTTAAGGCTATCAAATTTCTGCTTATGTGGCCTTTCAGGGTTGCCTCACATGTAGGATAAGTTACTGGGTGGTTGTTGTTTTTAATTAATTAGTGTGTCCCAAACCAGTTTTTCCTTTAACAGCTCTTCTGGAGAAAGGCTGGATTGAACTCACAGAGAGCCATTCATGGGTACTCTGTCCTTTCAAAAAATAACTATTATTTATTTATTTGAGAAAGAGACAGACAGAAAGCTTCTATACACTGGCTCATGCTCCAAATGCCCATCACTGCTGGGGTTTGACCAAGCTGAAGCCCCAAGTCAGGAGCAAGTGACTTGATCCAGGTCTCTATGTGGATGCCAGGAAGTCAACTACTTGAACCATCACCTGGTGCCTCTCAGTGTCTGCATTAGCAGGAGGCTGGAATCAAAAGCAGCGCTGGGACTCAAACCCAGGCCCTCTGATATGGGACGTGAGCACCCCCAGTGGTTTCTTAACCACCAAGCCAAATGCTGTGCCTTGTTCATTTTTAAAAATTAATTTTATTGTCCATATGATGGGAATACTTGTGAAGATACTTTTCCATAAGTGTTCTATTTGCCTATGGACAACTAGATCATACGTTCACTTAAACTCTACCATTTCCTTCCCATTACCATCAGGGAAGCCCACTGGGAAGGGACCACTTGTTTCCATTTCAGCACATACAACTTTCATTTCAGTAATTAAATTTGAAGCTTGGGATTATTTAATCAAACAATGGACTTCCGTTCCCTAAGAAGTATTCCAACTATGAATGTTCACATATAAAGAATTTTGAGCCTTCATAAAAGACTAAAAATAGAAAGTTTAGCACTTGCCTTGGATACAAATTATTGCAATCTTTTTTCCATATTCAGTTGCAAATACATTTTACCACTAATCTTAAGGTGAATTAGAAATAAATTTTAGGAAAATGAGGGTTTTTTAAAACATTCTTACCAAACAAAAGCAGAAACACAAAATATAAAACATACTAGGGAATTACACTCTTTGGAGATAAGTGACTCCATCAGAAACCTTACATGTTCCAAGACAGGACTTCAGAAGGAAACCCCCCAAATTATCTGAGAAATCAAAAAATCAATCACAAAATCCATAAAATTTTATTACGGAGAAAGTCTTTAATCACTTAGAATTGATTTAGTCATAACTTTTTTTCACTTTTTAACTAATTATTGAAAAGCAGAAAGAGACAGGTAGAAAGACAGAGATTTCCCATTCACTAGTTCACTCGCCTAAATGCCCACAACAGCAGGGGTTGGGCCAGGATAAAACCAGGAGCCAGAAACTCAACCCTGGTCTCCCAGGTGGATGGCAGGGACCAAAGTACCTGAGCCATCGTTGGCTGCCTCCCTGGGTGTGCAATTAGAAGAAAGCTGGAATTGGGAACAGAGCTGGGACGTGAACTCAGGCATCCTGATGTGGAATGTGAGTGTCTCACGCATCATCTTAACTGCTATACAACATGTCCACCTTTAGTCTTAATATCGGCCAAGGGTCAGCAAACTAGGGGTGGACAAATAGACTGCTACCTGGTTTTATAAATGAAGTTTCATTGAAACAAAGCTGCATTCTTTTGTTTACATATTGTCTATGGTTGCCATTGCAGCAGAGCTGAGTAGCTGCAACAGAAACTATATGGCCCACAAAGACTTTACATAAGTTTTCCAACCTCTAATTTAGATAAAGTCTAAGAATATAGGAAATTATACATTCCAACCCAAAATAGATTAGAAGCTGCAAAAGATGGTCAGGGGAGAAATCCCAGAGCTGGCTATGCTGATCTATGTAGGGAGAGACACTGTTGCACTGATGTTGAAGAAGCAGACTCAAGAACTCCGCAAGGAGTCCTTAGAACTAACCTGTCTAAGATGTGGGCTTAAGAAGCTCCCTTCCATCAAAGGCAGACAACTTGGAAGGCCCAGTCCTGCTCCAGTGCTCCCAAATGACTGTGGAAGCCCTGGTGGCAATCCTGTACAGATCAGCTTCTCCATCACCCAGTCCAGTCCTCCTCATCTCTTTCAGGTACCTCTCCCACAGCAACCCTTCTGCACCAGCTTGCATTTCAGTGTCTGTTTCTAAGAAACTCAATCTAAGACTGTATCCAGAGGCATGGAAATCGGTGTTGGTGTCAGTCCAAGCAAAACATCAAGTAACTCAATAGACATTGATCACCCCCTTGACTCCTGGCACTACACTAGGCTCTGCAGCAAATAAAATGGGAAAAATACAATCCCTGCTCTCAGGACCTGGCAATTTGCATATTGTCTATGGCTGCTGTTATGCTACCCAAGGTGATTAAAACTTCCCTAAGGGGAGGATAAGCTGCCCAAGCTATTCTAAGATGAGCTCCATTGTCACCACCACTATAGGTAGCTTGGGAGAGGAAACGCAGAGTGAAAGTTGGAATAGCTGCCCAACATCCGGCTGAGGAACAGACAGTCATCACGAAGGTAGGACTTGGCAGGGAGCTTCAAAGGCTGAGCAGGGGTTCACGATGGGTGAAGACAGTAGCAACGAAGGAAGTAATATATGGAAGGGACTGGATGCAGGAATGGAAAGAGCAAGTCACCTTTTGGAGATTCAGTTGTGGCCAACTTACCAGAAAGCTGGGGTGGGGCAGAGGGCAGGAAGAGATGTTGTTTGAAAGAAACATAGGTAGAGGGCCAGCGCCGCGGCTCAATAGGCTAATCCTCCCCCTGCGGCGCTGGCACCCTGTGTTCTAGTCCCAGTCAGGGCACCAGATTCCGTCCCAGTTACCCCTCTTCCAGTCCAGCTCTCTGCTGTGGCCAGGGAGTGCAGTGGAGGATGGCCCAAGTGCTTGGGCCCTGCACTCCATGGGAGACCAGGAGAAGCACCTGGCTCCTGCCTTCGGATCAGCGCGTTGCGCTGTCTGCAGCGGCCATTGGAGGGTGAACCAATGGCAAAAGGAAGACCTTTCTCTCTGTCTCTCTCTCTTTCTCACTGTCCACTCTGCCTATCAAAAAAAAAAAAAAAGAAAGAAAGAAAGAAAGAAACATAGGTAGAAATCAGCTCAGGGAGGTTCTTGAATACCAAGCCAAAGAGTCCATTGACAACAACATGCAATAGGAATGATTTTGAGCAGAGGCAGGATGACATCCAGAGACAATTTGGCACCCTAACTAGCAATTCTAAGAATTCAGGAAGGCATTATTATTTACTCTACCAATTCTATAGTGAAAATGCTTTTATTAGCCAATAATACAGAACTTGCACAGGCTTTTCATGTGCCTTACTTTTTAAAGAGGAGTTCATTATATTCATTGGAATATGCAACATAAACAATAAAGTAAATGGTAAAAAAAAAAATTACTATGCCAGGACAACAGAAATAAACTAAGATGATCCCATGCAAACCATATGGTTGCCTAAGCAGAAAGACAATGTGATCAGAGTTATTCTTTCAGATAATTAAGACAGCAGTACATCAATTACCTATTACTGTGTAACAAGTCACCCCAACGTATAAATACTTAAGACAACAATAACCTATTAACACAAAATGCAGAGAGTTGGCAATTCAGACTGCTCTCGGTGGATAGTTCTGCCAAGGTCTTGCCAAGGCTCACTCGTGTGGCCGCAGCAGGCTGCAAGTGCTGCCTAGTCTAGGTCGGCCAAGCAGATGCACACAACAGTTGGTGTTGGCAGTCCCAAGGCACCACAGGTCCACTGAACTATGTGTCTCCAACAGTCCAATCAAGCTTTTCCCATGGGTCCCTTCAGCAAAAGAGGGCAATCATTTTTCAAGTCTTTGCTTATGTCACATTTGCTATCATCTCATTGGCCAAGCAAATCACATGGGTAAGCCCAGAGGCAGTATAGGAGAGGAATTCTCAAGTCCCAGAGATAGGGAGTAGAATTTCACTGGCAATCTTGCAGAGACACTGAAGCCAGTGATAGAAAATAGAATAGTCACCTGCTTAGAAGTGGGTGTTCTGGCATAGTGGATTAAGCCACTACCTGTGATGCCAGCATTCTATATGGACACCGGTTCAAGTCCCGGCTGCTCCACTTCCAATCCAGCTCCTTGCTAATGTGTCTGGTAAAACAACAGAGGATGGCCTAAGTACTTGCGTCCCTGTCACCCACATGAGAGACCCAGAAGAAGCTCCTGGCTCCTGGTTTTGGTCTGGCCCAGCTCCAGCCATTGTGGCCATTTGGGGAGTGAACCAGCAGATGGAAGACCTCTCTCTCTGTTTCTCTTTGTAACCTTTCAAAAGTCAAATAAGTATTTAAAAATAAAAAACAAAGATTTCCCTGTCTTTAAGAAAATGTAGTGGTAGTTAATGCTGGGGAGTCACAGGGACTGCAGGGAGAAGACAGAAAGAAGCTTGATGATGGCTACAGAAATTACAAAATATTTGGAAACACCTCCAAGGATCATGAACGAGGACGCCTACACATTGAGGGAAGAATGCTGGACAGCAGCAAGCCCCTTGACCTCAGAAAGCAGGCCACTGTGGCACCCAGACTGCAGCCTCACGCCTTCCTCCAACAAAGCCCACAAAGAAGGTGGGGCCCTGTGATGTTAGTCAAACAGCTGGCTTGGTATACGGTGTCGCTGTGGGAGATAATGAACTGGTACACAGGGAAGGGCCAATGGTCAAGAAAGCACAGGAGGAGCTAATATTTGACGAAGCAGATAAGTTGCCCAATGGGGTACCTGCCTCCCATATTGGAGTGTCTGAGTTCGAGTCCTAACTCCTCTTCCAAGCCTGGTTTCTTGACAATGCACATTCAAGCACTTGAAGCAGCAGGCTGTGGCTCGAGTACTTGAGTCTCTGCACCCATGTGGAAGACTGGAGCTGAGTTCCAAGCTCCTGGTTTGGCCTGGCTCAGCCCAGCTGGACATTTGGGGAGTGAGCCTGCAAACAGAAAATATTTCTCTGTCTCTTTCTCTATATCTCTCTGTCTTTCAAATAAAAAATAAAGGGAGATGAGCAGCAGGAAGTCACAATGAGATGCAAAGGAGAGCCAGCTGCATTGAGAGAGAAATTGAAAATAGGAACTCAATCCAAGTCTCCCACATGAGTAGCAGGAACTCAACTACTGGAGCCATAACCTGCTGCCTGACATGGTCTGCAATAGCAGGAAGCGGGAATTGGAGTGGAGCCAGGACTCAACCCCAGGTGTTTGGATAGGTGTGGGGCATGGGTGCGGCCAGGCCAGGCCAGGCCCGGGGGCTCCGCATGCGCAGCTGCTCCCGGGTGCCCCTGCCCGAGCTGCGCGGAACGAAGCCAAGCGGAGCCGAGTAAGATGGCGCCCAGAGGAAGTAAGATGGGCGGAATCCAAAGTTGTTTACCACTAAAACTAATTGGCTGAGCAACATCAGGGGAGGTAACAAAACTAGTAACAAGTGTATAGACATAGGGCTAGTCCTATAGAAATCCCCCCATAAGGTGATTTTTTAAGTGATTGGTTGGTCCTTAGCCCTGCCCCAATGACTCTGCAGTTTTGTGTTATAAAAGGTACTATTATGCAAAAGGTGAGTGAGTCCTTGCTACTAGACTTGGCTCCCCGCTGCGTCTGATTGTCTGCGGGATCGGGAGGCTGGGGAACGGGCGAGCGGCGCACTTACCTTCCCTCGGTCCCAGTCCATCCTGTATGGGTGGACTAAGACCCTGCAGATAGGGGATGTGGGTACCTTAACTAGCATCTTAAATGCTACGCCAAACACCCACCTCGTAAAATATATACAACTTTTTTCATTGGAGGCATTAAAAGGAGTAAGCTTCCAACATGAATGTTGTGGAATCCTCTATTCCTCATGTAATATTACAAGATAAAAGCAGTTTAGACTATTTTAAGAAGAGGATTAAAATGTCAATGATGCTCCATATCCCCACCCTCATGGAGCCTGCAGTCTGGACGGTGAGGGGCAGTCACGAATAACTACACAAACATTTACCTGGTTGGCACTGCAGTGGGTTGGAGCAGAGACTCCTAAGTGCCTCCTCCCCAGCCACCCTCTCCTATTCAGTAATGAGTCTCCAGGGGCAGCAGCAAGCACTTGGCTGGAAAGTGCATCTCCCAGCCTCCCTCTGAGTCAGCTTGGCTAAAAGACGCACAGGGTTCTGCTTCTAGAACAATGTGTGGAAGAAGTCAAACACTGAATATCTTTCATCATGCCTAATTAGGATGCACCATTTTGACCCTCTTACAGTTTTACATTTCAGATGGTCTTCAAGTGACTCATCATTGTTTATCTCAGTGGTTTACATTAATTTTTGATTGTGCTCCTACTTTGTGCCAGGCATTGTGAGAATACAGACAAATAAATCTTAAGAAGAAACAGTTTAGTTCCTTGAGTCCTGAGTCCTACAGAGGTTAGAGTTCAGGCTAAAGTTGCCAGGCTTAGCCAGTAAAACACAGGATGCCCTGTTTAATGGAAACTCAGATAAAGTATGTCCCAAATGTCACATGGAACATTTGTACTAAAAAAAAAAAAAAATGCTGTTTATCTGAAATTCAAGTTAACTGGATGTCCTATATTTTATCTGGCAGCCCTAATCCAGGCCTTTTTGTCTACAAGTAACCAGAAGACATTTTAGGTTTTGGTTTTTTTTTGTTTGTTTGTTTGTTTTGTTGTTGTAGGTTGGTTGGTTGGTTTGGCTTGGTTTGGTTTGGTTGTAGAGATTTGTTTGTTTGTTTGAAAGAGAGAATGAGAGAGAAGTCAGGAGCCGAGAACTTCATCCTGGTCTCCCACGTGGGTAGCGGGAGCCCAAGTACCGGGGCCAACATCTGCTGCTTCGCTGCTTTAGCAGACAGCTGGATCAGAAGTGGAGCAGCCAGGACTTGAACCAGTGCTCTGTTACGGGACTGTAAGCAACAGCCTAACCCACTGTGCTACAATGGTGGCCAGAAGACTGTGAAAGCAAGTAGCAAAAGAAACAATTAACAAATTATACTTTCTTTATGTTGCCAACTCTTTTAATTCACTTCAGCCACCCTAACTAACCTGCTCATTCTGTTCATCAATGCAAGCCACAAGCACTTGGGCAGACCGCTGACCCATAAGATCGAGCAAAATCAAATGGTGCATACCACGACATGACCTGGTAGCTGCTACACAGCAACAGGAACCGGAGCCACAGACAACAGCAACTTGTAGTAAATATCAATAGGAATGTAGTGCCTGAGTCACGTGAGTCCCAGGAGAGCTTCTGCTTCCCTGGGGTGAACCTGGGGGCATCCCAGCCGAGAACCCTCCTTGCTGGGTGATCTGCCCTGAGAGACCTCTCTCCCCAGAGCCTGGTTTCTTTCAATTCTCCACTAGGCTTCCTGTCTAACTTCCAGATCAAGAAAGTCTGGAGAAACTTCAGATAAACACTTCAAAATTATTTCCTGGAAGCGCCCCAAACCCAACATGTGACTCCCCCTCAGTCTGCACAATTGAAAACAAGTTATGTAATTCCTGCTTCTCGGGCGGAAAGGGCCGTGCAGGCCGGGGAGCGCCGAGGCTCCGCCTGTCGTCTGGAGTCGAATTTGAAATAAATACACAGAGGGAACTGCACAGAACCGATGAATAATGAAATGGTAGAAATAGCAATTAAAGAGCAGTGGGGACCGCAGAAGCTATTTCTGTCTCTCACTGAGAATTCCTGATGGTTTGGGTTAGGTGTTTACTTCCAAGGAAGCGGATTGTTTTGAATGTCTGTGAACACACTGCCTGCATGACACCCATTATTTCCAAACGCATACAATGGACCGCTCTGACCTATGTCGGGAAGGACAGAGAAACAGCGAGAGGCTAACACTAAACAGGCACCTGTCTCCTTGGTTCCATCAGCTATCTCGGTTATTCTCAGAATCCATTCTCTGATGAGGAAGGTAGCTCCTGTAGAAACCGGAAGGAATTTAAGTTTGATTTTTCCCTCCTTTTGGGTTTCTTTAGTGGTCAACACCTTCCAGTCCATCTTTTCAGAACAATAATCTCTGGGATGGCGTTGGAATCTTCCAGAAGACAGAAAATGAAACAAATTCACTGTGAACCCCACAAATATATCATTTGTGGTTATGTCGTATGCTCCAACTCCACACTCTCAGGACAGTGGTGGTATTTTTAAAATACTCAGTTTTGGAGATACTTTTAAAATACTCATGATCCTGGAATCTTGATGGCGATTGATGTGGCCAATAAATATATTAATTTTTAATACGGATTCTTTTAAAAAATTTTTATTTATTTGAAAGGCAGAGAGAGAGAGGCAGAGACAAAGAGATCTTTCATCCTTTGGTTCATTCCCTAAAAGACTGCAACAGTCAGGGTTGGGCCAAGCCAAAGCCAGGAGCCAGGAACTCCATCTGGTTCAGGGGCCTAACCGCTTGGTCCATCCTCCACTGCTTTTCCAAGCACATTAGCAGAGAGCTAGATTGGAAGTGGAGCAAGTGGGACTCGAACCAGCACTCAGATATGAGATCTGGCATCACAGGCAGTGGCTTAACCCGCGGTGCCACAACAGTCCTAACCCAGGTTCTTGCTTCCAGTAGACAGAAACACACAGCAGTGACTGCTATTGTGTGCGAACAGAACAGTTTTTTTGGCAGTGAGGGAATAAACACATTTTCACGTGCAAGCCCCTCACTGAGAAATACCAAACACGAGTGGGCCAAAGTGTTGCTCATAAACCAGAGAGAAAGGAAAACCGAAAACAGTACCTGTAATTGGAAAGAGCCATCCAGGAGTGGTAGAGCAGGACAGCGGGACAGGTCCACCGGAGGCCGTCCGGGTGCAAACAAGAGCAATAGGTCAAGTGTGTTCCGTTGTAGAATGGGAGCAGCGTCTCCAGCCCTCCAGACGGGGTCCCGGCAGAGAGAGCAAGCCGTCTCCCATCTTCTGTCTTCCACTTCTTTTTATAAGGAAAGAGTTGGTATCCCAACTGGAGACACAATGGAGCAGGCCTCTGGGCTCAGATGTGAGAGATGCACCCTGGGAAGGTGGGCGTATCAAATCGACAGTCAAAGGGACAGGGTCACGCTGCAGGTATACAAGAACTCCAACTCGCCTGAACTTTAACTAACTGCCTGGTTACACCATGTCACAATCACTATCCTTTAAAAAAAAAAAAGAAAGAAAGAAAGAAAGGATTTATTTATTTATTTGAAAGAGCCAGAGAGAGAGAGAGAGAGAGAGAGAGGTCTTCCATATGCTGGTTCACTGCCCCAAGTGGCCACAATGGCCGATCCTGAGCCAATCTGAAACCAAGAGCTTCTTCTGGGTCTCCCGGGGCCCAAGCACCTGGGCCATCTTCTACTGCTTTCCTAGGCCATAGCAGAGAGCTGGATCAGAAGTGGAGTGGAGCAGCCAGGACTTGAACCGATGTCTATATGGGATGCCAGGACTGCAGGCGGCTGCTTTACCCACCACGCCACAGCACCAGCCCCACAATCATGATTCTTAAAAAACTCACTCACATGAGGGGGCCAGCACTGTGGCATAGCAGGTAAAGCCACCACCTGCAGTGCTGGAATCCCATATGGGCACCAGATCAAGTCCCGGCTGCTCCACTTTTTTTTTGAGATTTTTATTTTATTTATTTGAAAGACAGAGTTACAGAGAGAGGTAGAGACAGAGAGAGAGGTCTTCCATCTGATGGTTCACTCCCTAGATGGCTGCAGCGACCGGAGCTGAGCCAATCCGAAGCCAGGAGCCAGGAGCTTCTTCCGGGTCTCCCACATGGGTGCAGGAGCCCAAGGACTTGGGCCATCTTCCACTGCCTTCCCAGGCCACAACAGAGCGCTGGATTGGAAGAGAAACAGCCGGGACTAGAACTGGTGTCCATATGGGATGCCGGCGCTTCAGGCCAGGGCTTTAACCCGCTGCACCACAAATGCTCCACTTCTGATCCCGCTCTCTGCAAAAGCCTGGAAAAGCAGTAGAAGATGACCCAAGCCCTTGGACCCTGCCGCAGGGGAGACCTGGAAGAATCTCCTGGATCCCAGCTTCGGAGCAGCCCAGCTCCAGCTGTTGCAGTCATTTGTGGCGTGAACCAGCAGCTGGGAGACCTCTCTCTGCCTCTGCCTCTGCCTCTCCCTCTCTGTAACTCTGCCTTTCAAATAAATAAGTAAATCTTTTAAGAAGTTCATGTGAATAACCAGAAAACACAAGTAGATTGCTGGTGCTATACTGTCTAGGCGCCTAACCTTCATCAATTACCAGAACCACAGGAGGATTCTGTAAAAATGCGGATTCCTGGATCTTGCCTCAGGAAAATGGAATCAGTCTCTGGGTTAGAAGGTTCCAGGGGTTTGAAGGCCAGCAGGTCCCCATAGTCTCAGTGCAACAGCACCCACACCCTGTGGGGAAACCTCAGGAGGAGGCGACTGGAAGCAAGCAGGCAACATGTGGGTTGGTTTTTATAAGATTTTAATCATTTATTTGAAAGTCAGGATTACAGAGAGAGAAGCAGCAACAGAGACAGAGAGAGAGAGAGAGATCTTTCATCTGCTGGTTCACTCTCCAAATGACTACGATGGCCAGGGCTGGGCCAAACTAGCCAAGAGCCAGGAGCTTCTTCTGGGTATTCCATGTGGGTGCAAGGCCCAAGCACTTAGGCCATCTTCTACTGCTTTCCCAGGTGTGTTAACAGTGAGCTGGATCAGAAGTGGAGCAGCAGGGACTTGAACCGGTGCCCATATGGGAAGTCAATGCTGCAGTCAGTGGCTTAACCAGCTGCACCACAGCACAAGCAACAAGTGGTTTTGTTTTGTTTTGTTTTTTTTAAGATTTATTTATTTATTTGAAAGGCAGAGTTATAGAGAGCCAGAGGCAGAGAGAGAGAACCATCCACTGGTTCACTCTCCAGATGGCTGCAATGAATGGAGCTATGCCGACCCAAAGCCAGGAGCCAGAAGCTTCTTCCAGGTCTCCCCCATGGGTACAGGGGCCCAAGGACTTGGGTCATCTTCCACAGCTTTCCCAGGCAACAGCAGAGAGCTGGATCGGAAGTGGAGCGGCCGGGACTCAAACTGGTGCCCATATGGGATGCCAGCACTGCAGACCAGGGCTTTAACCTACTGCACCACAGCGCCGGCCCCACAAGTGTGTTTTAAGAGGAAGGTTCACTCAGAAATTCCCCAGGTCCTGGACAGAACTAAATAGGCCAGTCACTTCATTTACTCACTCAACAAAAATGTTTTAAAAGTCTAATATGATTTACTTACGCGATGGCAGCAATAGAAGAACATGACTTATTCTCTGCCACCAGGAAGCTCAGCATCTACTCATTCATTCATGTCTTCACCAAATATTTGTAAAACACAGGCGATGTGCTAGGTACTGTTCTGGATGCTAAGCTACAGTGGCACACAAACAGTTCCTGTCCCCTGGCTATGGTTATCAGAACAGCTTATATCCCTTTCTCTTTTTTCAAATTTATTCCTAAGCAGTTTATCCTATTTTATTTTTTATTTTTAATTGACACATAGTTATTGAACATATTTATGGGATAACATATTTCTATTCTTTAAAATTTTTTTATTTATTTGAAAGGCAGAGTTACAGAGAGAGGGAGAGACAGAGGGAGAATCTTCCATCTTCCTAGTTTACTCCCATAATGGCTGCAACAGCCAAGGCTGGGCCAGACTGAAGCCAGGAGCCAGGAGCTTCTTCTGGCTCTCCCATGTGGGTGCAGGGGCCCAAGCAGTTGGGCCATCCTCTACTGTTTTCCTAGGTGCATTAGCAGGGAGCCAGATCTGAAGTGGAGCAACCAGGACTCAAAGCAGCACCTATACGGGATGCCAGCACTGAAGGTGGCAACTTTACCCACTACACCACAACACTGACCCCTGGAGTGCCGGATTTCAATACATGTAAGTGATGTTTAATAACTGGAGTAAGTGGCATATCTATCACTTCAAACTGTCGAGCTTTTGTTATTTCTTTGTGTTGAAAACATTCAAAATCCTCTCTCTAGAAATTTGGAAAGATAACAATTGTTACCACATAGCCTTTTTTAAATTTTTTTTTTATTTTTTATTTATTTTTTTTTTTATGACAGGCAGAGTGGACAGTGAGAGAGAGAGACAGAGAGAAAAGTCTTCCTTTGCCATTGGTTCACCCTCCAATGGCCACCGCGGCCAGCGCACCGTGCTGATCCAAAGCCAGGAGCCAGGTGCTTCTCCTGGTCTCCCATGGGGTGCAGGGCCCAAGCACTTGGGCCATCCTCCACTGCACTCCCGGGCCACAGCAGAGAGCTGGCCTGGAAGAGGGGCAACCGGGACAGAATCCAGCTCCCCGACCGGGACCAGAACCCGGTGTGCCGGCGCCGCAGGCAGAGGATTAGCCTAGTGAGCCACGGCGCCGGCCACCACATAGTCTTTCCACTGTGCTAAGGACACAGGCAACGTATGAGTGCGGCCTTGACTACCAGATTAGCAGTTCTTGGAGCCGAACCACAGCGCTTGCACAATATTGAGGACAGATGCCTCCTTAAATCCTACACCTGGACACTTGCCTCAACCCTAGCCCTAACCATGAGCTTTAGGGGCTGCCCAAGTGGGATCACAGCGCGTGCAAAGGGAAGAAGCTTCCAACGCATACGGAAAGTTCAGAAATGATGGATAATCTAATGTGGCCTAAGTACAGAATACTCCAAGGGGAGAGGATGTGGCTGGAGATTTTGCTGTGGGTGGCTGAGACCCCAGCGGCAATCTACAGCGTGTGAAGTTCCTTGCATTCCAGATGCCCCTCATTCCGTGTGTGACAGTCATATAATCCATCTTCTTCTGAAAAAATACTTTGATGGCAGGGTAAAAATAGAGGTTGGGAGAAAGGCATGGAGACCAAGGGAAAAATAAAGTAGCTATTGTAGAAGTGTCAGAAAAGGTAACAAATATGAGTATTCCAAACTGTTCATGGAAAAATTGAATTAAAAATAAGCTTATTTTGGTGCAAAAAAAAACCTGTTGAAATCCATGCATATTTTTTTCATAATAAATATTTCCTGCAAATTCTTTGAAGATCTCTCATATTTCAGTTGAGGCAGTAGCCTAATGGAAAGGAAGCTGGGGCCAGCACTGTGCCCAAAGCAGGTTAAGCCACTGCCTGCAGTATTGTCATCCCATTTGAGCACCAGTTTGATCCAGAAGCTCCACCTCCAATCCAGCTCCCTGCTAAGGCACCTGGGAAAGCAGTGGAAGATAGCCCAAGTGCTTAGACCCCTGAAACCACATGGGAGACCCAGATGAAGTGCTTGTCTCCTGGCTTTGGCCTGGCCCAGCCCTAGCTGTTGCAGCCATCTGGGGAGTGAACCAGCAGATAGTGGATCTCTCTCTCTACATCTCTCCCTCTCTCTGTAACTCTGACTTTAAAATAAATTTATATATATGTATATATATATATATATATATAAAATTTAAAACAAGCACAAAAAACATAAGGCACAGAAAGGTGGAAGTAAAAGAATGGAACACAACTCACAGTGGCCAGTGGAAAACAAAGAGCACACTGACCAAGTACAGCTGGAGAGAGGTGGGACAGGGATACGGGTTTCCAGGGGGACTGGCTGCACCAGGAAGCCGTTACCTCTGCACCCATGAGAACATGGGCAAGGAGCAGTCGCTGGAAGCAGGAAATTGCTTGAAGCGGTGGTGGTGCCTTTGCTAATCCACAGAACTGCAGGGAGGGAGCAGACAGATAAATCCCCCCAAGCCTCTCATCTCCACGGTCTGCATTCTTGCAACAGGCCCCCCATTGGCCAACCCCAGCCGGAAGCCAGACCCTGAAAGAGGATGGGCCTTGCTGTCTACAGAGATCAACCACCTGACAAGAAAGGGAAGGAGTAGGGAGAGGATCTAGATGTGCAAACAGGATACATACAGAACCTAAAGTTAGTCCTGAGCTAGCAAATACGCCAAGACACATGACAGAAGCCAAGACAAACACAATCTACAGTGTAGACCCCAGAGTCAAAAACACCCCTGAAGATAAAGGGAATCACTCCTGATAACAAACCATTCGTCCCATCGGGAAGATCAGTCTACGCTGTGTGCTCCCAACAACACACCCTCCCAACGCCACACGCATACAGCCTGAGCATGTATCCATCTCGCGATAAGACAAAACGGAGCGAGACCTACAAAACTCTATCAGTGAAACAAGGAAGAACACACTTCTCTCAAAGTAATTCATAAATCAAGTGGACTGGCAGAAATTGGAAGATTTGAAGAGAACAAATAGCAGACGTAAACTCTGAGCATGTGAAGAGTATTAAATACAGTTCAAGCACACATGCAACATTTATGGAAATTGATCAGATGGCAGGGCACAAAGCCAGCCTCACATGTCAAAAGGTTTAGTGGCACAGTCTCCATCAGTGACACTGATACCGCTCAGTGAGAAAGCAGTAACAAGAAAAAAAAAAATGAGCTTAAAATGTGTTAAACACTCTTGTAAGTTATGCATGCAAATTTAGAATAGAATAAAACTTGTGGGATGCAATACAGAACTTAGACATTAATAACTTTTAACATGTATTTTCACAACCAAAACTAAAAAATATGGGCCAGTGTTGTGGTATAGCAGGTTAAGCCACTGCCTGCAACACCAGCACCCCATAAGGGCACTAGTTCAAGTCCCAGCTGCTCCACTTCTGATCCAGCTCCCTGCTAATACATCTGGAAAAGCAGTGGAAGGTAGTCCAAGTGGTTGGGCCCATGCACCTGCATGGGAGACCCTGAAAAAGATCCTGACTCCCAGCTTCAAATTAGCCCAGGTCCGGCAGTTGTAGTCATTTGAGGAGTGAACCAGTGGATGGAAGACCTCTGTCTTTCTGTCTCTCTGTAACTCCGACTCTCAAATAAATAAATATATTTTTTTTAATTAAGCTTCACATCAAAATGAAAATGTTAGATGCTCGTTACTGGTGACTCCCCAAGTGCCACTCCAGACTCGCCACTGGATTCCAGCCTCACTGGAGCCAAGGGCAGTGCCATGTTGGCTTATAAAACTTGATGTCATGAAATTTATATTTATTAAATAAAAGATTTCAGTTAAAAAAAAAAAACCAACTGTGATGTCCTGGTTGGTTCCCTGTGAAGCTCTCTACCCACACTTCCTCCAGTTCCGCCTCACTGACGACAGGGCTGTCCCCTCCTGTAGGATGCTTCTCCCTCCCCTCACAGCTTCACCCCGGGTCCCTAAGGCCCTGTAACCTCCCCACCTCCCACAGACTCCCCATGCCTTCTCCTTCCTTGTCTCCCATAGCCCACATCACCTTCTAACTGAAACGCCACTAAAATGTAAGCTCCGTGTGCACAGGAATTTTTTGCTTTGCTTTCTTAAGTGCTGTCACTGCTGTATTAGAAGATGATGGAGAAAGGCTTGTTTAATGAATGGATGAAGACTAGAGGTGTAACGTATGAAAGAGCGGCAGGAAAACCAAAACAAAGAATAAAGAAAGGGAAAATCTAAAGACAAGAGCAGGATTTTATATGAAAGAAAACATACATAAAACAAAGATAATTTAGCAAAGCTAAAAGTTGGTTCTTTGAAAAGACATGAAAATAGACAGACGCCTATCAAGTCCAGCCAAGAGAAGGGAAGGCCCACCAAACCATGTCAGGAATGACCCAGAACACTCAGCCATGGAGGCCGCGGAGATGCACCAGATCCAGGCATTACAAACCACTGCATGCCGGCCGGCGCCGCGGCTCACTAGGCTAACCCTCCACCTTGTGGTGCCAGCACCCCGGGTTCTAGTCCCGGTCGGGGTGCCAGATTCTGTCCCAATTGGTCCTCTTCCAGTCCAGCTCTCTGCTGTGGCCCAGGAAGGCAGTGGAGGATGGCCCAAGTCCTGGGCCCTGCACCCGCATGGGAGACCAGGAGAAGCACCTGGCTCCTGGCTTCGGATCAGCGAGATGCACCAGCTGTGGCGGCCATTTTGGGGGTGAACCAACGGCAAAAGGAAGACCTTTCTCTCTGTCTCTCTCTCTCACTGTCCACTCTACCTGTCAAAAAAAAAAAAAAAGGAAAAAAAAAAAGAAAAAGAAAACACTGCATGCCGGTAAGCGTGAAAATTGAGATGAAAGGCACATTTCAAAAATAAAATAAAATAAAACTAATCAAAACTGACCCAACAGGAACTAGAAACCCTGAAAGATCCCCTGTACGCCTATTTACAGCAGAACTTCCCATGTGGAAAAAAAAGATCAAACCAGAAAACTTCTTTGACAATTCTATGACATGTCAAGGAATGGATCGCAGGAAACTTACACAAACGCTTCTAGAAACAAGGCATGCCCCACAAATCACTTTTGAAGAGTGGCATACCCACTGCTGGCAAGGACAGCAAATAAGGGATACTGTTATGAAAGAAGATGCCAAAACACCGGGTTAAACATTAATCATTCAAGTCTAATAATGTTCAAGAAAGTCCACTGACAATAACCAGACTTGATGTAGCCTAGGATGCTCAGTTGGCTCAACAATAGAAAATCAAATAATGTCATTGGCCATATCAAAACATGGAAGAAGAAATGCCATATGATTTTCACAGTAGAGTTATGAAAAGTATCCAATAAAATTCAACTTTCATATATATCTATACATAATTATTCAAATGAATGAGAAATACTTTATGAACCTAAAGTCATTGTAATACAAATTTCTCTGACTTTATCTATTAGGGGAGGAATTGGACCATAGACCAATGGAATAGAAGGGGGACTAGAAATAGACCCACACTGGAAAGTAAGGAAAGGATGGATTATGTTAATTAACACTGTTGGGAACAAGTTAAAATGGAAAAAATGAAATGCAATCACCACCTCACACTATACACAAAAATCAATTCAGGTTCAATTAGACTTAAATGACAAAGATAACACTCTAAAACATAGAGACGACAATATAGAAAAATCAATTTATGATCTTGGGTGTGAAAAGCTAGTTTGTTTTTTTAAGATTCATTTTGTTTATTTGAAAGGCAGAGTTACAGAGAGAGAGAGAGATCTTCCATCCACTGGTTCACTCCCCAAATGGTCGCAACACACAGAGCTAGGCCAGGCTGAAGCCAGGAACCAGGAGCTTCTTCTAGGTCTCCCACATGGGTTCTGGGACCCAAGTACTTGGACCATCCTCCCCTGCTTTCCTAGGCGCATTAGCAGAGAGCTGGATCAGAAGTAGAGAGGCTGGGACTCAAACCTGAACCCATATGGGATACCAGCACTGCAGGTGGCAGCTTAACCCACTATGCAACAGCACCGGCCCCAAAAAGCTAGTTTTTTTAAAGACCCCAAAACTGACCATTATAAAGGAGGAAATGATAAATTTGACTATGTTAGATTAAGAAACTGTGCTTGAAATTTATATCGCTGCCTTCCAAATCTTCATTAGCATCAAGGGTGGT
This sequence comes from Lepus europaeus, assembly GCF_033115175.1. Classification (NCBI taxonomy): domain Eukaryota; kingdom Metazoa; phylum Chordata; class Mammalia; order Lagomorpha; family Leporidae; genus Lepus; species Lepus europaeus. Next base: position 159,963,772 of record NC_084828.1, on the reverse strand, counting down.
GCCCACACACACTGTCAACGTCTCTACTCCTTTCCAAGGCTGGCTCCTCCCACAGCAGCCCAAGTTCCATTCCTTGTTACCTCCTTGCAGTTCTTGTCTTCTTCAGGTTCTACTTCCAATGGCTTCTTCCCAGCCTTAGGACACCCCCTCTTCCACAATGAGACAGCCTTCCTGTGACCCGGGACCCTCACTTGCTGATTGGCTTCTCCTGAGAAGGCAACTAGGCTCATCATCCCCACATTCGTTCCCCTCTCCCTGTAGGCTCGCTTCTGCCAAAATTGACAATAAAGTGAGCCCCTGTGTATCCAAAACCCAGGTTCCAAAACAAAACAATCCCACCCTGTGTGTCTCCCCCTTCCTGACCTCTTCCTTCCCCAACTCACCCTCCAGGGTTTACCATCCAGACGTTCATGTTAATCATGCCTATCCCATACTTTCACCACCCATGTATTCTTAAGGTATATGGTGCTTAGTTTTTTTGACCCTTGTGTAAATATAATACCACATGTCTTATTAAACTTGCTTATTTAAAGATGTTCAATCTCAGTGATGACATTGTGAGATAGTGGGTAGAGCCTCCACCTGCAATATCGGTTTCTCATTTGGGTGCTGGTTTGTGTTCCAGCTGCTCCACTTCAGATACAGCTCCCTGTGAATGGCCTGGGAAAGCAGCAGAAGATGGCCCAGGTGCCTGGGTCTCTGCTACCCATGTGGGAGACCTGGAAGAAACTCCTGGCTCCTGGCTTCAGCCTGGCCCAGCTCTGGCCATTGTGGCCATCTGGAGAGCAAACCAGTAGATGGAAGACTATATTAGACTATATATCTCCCTCTCCCCCTCCCCCTGTCTCTCCCCTTTCTCTCTGTCTCTCTCCCTTTCTCTGCCTTTCAGATAAATAAGATACATCTATTTAAAAGAAAATTGAGGGGCTGGCGCTGTGGCGCAGTGGGTTAACACCCTGGCCTGAAACACCAGCATCCCATATGGGCGCCGGTTCGAGACCCGGCTGCTCTACTTCCCATCCAGCTCTCTGCAATGGCCTGGGAAAGCAGTGGAAGATGGCCCAAGTCCTTGGGCCCCTGCACCCGGGTGGGAGACCTGGAGGAAGCTCCTAGTTCCTGGCTTCAGATCTGCGCAGCTCTGCCCGTTGCACCAATTGGGGAGTGAGCCATCGGATGGAAGACCTCTCTCTCTCTCTCTCTCTCTCTCTCTCTCTCTCTCTCTCTGCCTCTCCTCTCTCTGTGTAACTCTGACTTTCAAATAAATAAATAAATCTTAAAAAAAAAAAAGAAAAAGAAAATGGAAACAGGGGAAAGGTGGACTTTGCAACAAGTGGGACTGGAGCAACTTGGATGCCAGTTACAAAAATGAATCTTGACTGTTCCCTATATCACACAGTACAAAAAAGTTAATTTGAGATGAATCATAGACCTACAAGCTGAGAAGTGCAGGGAATTTAAAGGCAAAACAAACAAGCAAAGCTTCAGAGGAGCCACAAGAAAATATTTTTATAACCTGAGGGTAACAAAGATTTTTTTAAACAGTACAGAAAAAAAAAAAAAGCTTGAGATATTTTTGAAAATCAAACAATAAAACTTCAGTAAGAAATTTCATCTATCAAAAGACATCATTAGGGAGTAAAATCAATCCAGACTGGGAGAAAATACTTGCAATACATAGCTAACCAAGAATGTGGTCCAGCATGCTGTTTTGTTCTGAAATAGGTAAAATACTAACAATTCAAAGTACAGTAAAAATCCTTGAACTGGCACAAAGGAAGACAGCCAAAAAATAAATATGTGAAAAGATGCTGAGCAATCCAAAAAGATACCACTCTACACTCACCAGAAAATTAAAATTAAAACTATCGAGAGGTTTAGTGAAACTGTGGGAAAATTGAATGTCCTATACACTCCTGGTGGGAGTATAAATGCGTACAAACACTTTGGAAAACTGTTTGGAAGAATCCCCTAACCCAATAATGTTCCAGCTGGTATACACGCAGGAACAGGTAGCACCTTTGTCCACCAAAACCCATGTATGAACATGCTTGTAGCGGGTGCTGGGCCTGGTGGTTAAGACGCTGGTGTCCCACCTCAGAGGATGTCTGTCTGATGCCCGGCTCTGACTCTGACTCTTGACTCCAGCTTCCTCCCAGTGCAGTCCCTGGGAAGAGGTGATGGCTCAAGGAGTGAGGTCCTGGCCACCCACATGAAAACCTGGCTTGAATTCCAGCTTCTGGATTCAGGCTGGCCCAACTCCAGCCATCACTGGCATTTGGGGAGTGAATCAGCAGGTGGGAGCCCTCTCTCTGTTTCTGTTAAATAATTAAATAAATGTCATGAAAGAATTATCTTAGGAGCTCTATCCATAACTACTACATGACATGGCTTTTCATACAACGGAGCGGCTGCACAGGAGAAAGAGTGAAAGGAAGAAAGAGTATAGGGAGGAGCATGAAGAACAGAAGGGAAGAAGGGAGGAGGGAGGCAGTGCTGGGTGGACCACTTAGATGTTATGTTGAACTAAAGCAGCCAGACAAAAGGATAAAAACAAACAATGAGGATTTGGACTTGGGTTGTAGCGGTGGCCATGATAGTCAGACTAAGGATGTATTTTGTAGATGGGGCCAGGAACACCTGCTGATGGATCAGTGTTGGGAGGTGAATGGAAAACAAAGTCATCCAGAGGGAAGAGAGCCACAGCATGGCAGGAGACATTTCCAAACCATATACCTGACAAGGGGTTAATATCCAAAATATTAAAGAAAATACACAAGAAATTCAAATAACTCAACAGCAAGAAAACAAATACCTTGGCTTCAAATGAGCAAAGGACCTGGGTGGTCACCTCTCAAACATACAAACGGCCAATAGTCACATGACGAACTGCTCCGCATCACTAATCAGAGAAATGCAAATGAAATCCACAGTGAACTGTCATCTCACACTTCTTAAAATAACTATGATCAAAAAGATGGAAGACAGCAAGCGTCGGCAAAACGTGGAGAAAGGGGAACCCTTGCACACTGTTGCTGAGAATGTAAATTAGCACAGCCACTTATGGGAAAAGGTAGGCAGGTTCCTCAAAAAATAAAAGAAGACTACTATCTGGCAATCCTACCACAGGGTGCATACCCAAAGGAAATGAAATCGGCCGCAGTATCACTCACAATATCCAAGGTATGGAATCAACCTAGGTGTCCATCAACAAATGAACAGATAAAGAAAATATGGTGTATGCATTTAATGGAATTCTATTCAGCTTTAAAAGAAAGAAAGAGATCTGTCACTTGCGCCCACGTGGATGAACCCAGAGGACATTATGTTAAGTAAAATAAGCCAGGAAGTCAAATACTGCATGGTCTCACTTGCATGTGGAATCTTAAGAAGCTGAGTTCCCAGAAGCACAGAATGGAACGGTGGTTACCAGGGTGAGAGAGGTGCAGGTGGAGAGAGGGAGGCTAGGGAGATGTTAGTCAAAGGATGTGAAACTTCAATTAGATGGGAGAAGGAAGTTCAAGAGACCTGTTGTATAACATGGCACTAAAGCAGATAACAACACACTGTACTCATGAAAATCACTAGTGTTCTCACCCCAAGAAATGAGAAGTATGTGGGATAAAAACAAGGGGGGGGAGCCATGGCACAGCAGGTAAAGCTACCATCTGCAGTGCCAGCATCCCATATTCAATCAGCTCTCTGCTATGGCTGGGAAAGCAGTGGAAAATGGCCCAAGGCCTTGGGCCCCTGCATCCGCATGAGAGACCCAGAAGAAGCTCCTGGCTCCTGGCTTCGGATCAGCTCAGCTCTGACTGTGGTCATTTGGGGACTGAACCAGCAGGTGGAAGACCTCTCTCTCTCTCTCTAACTCTGCCTTTCAAATAAATAAATAAATCTTTAAAAAAAACTTGGCTTTTAAGTTTCTAAACAGGCTTTTGAAATTTTTGGCAGAGATAATACTCTTGAAATGTGAGACTTTTGATATTTCAGAACTAGGGCTTGATGAGAAAGAAAAGCATTATTTCAAACCATAAGCTTGGATTTGAACATCAAGAACTCAAGTTCCACAGTAATCTGCCTTTGAGATTATACAGTGTGTAGGGTACATCAAGAATCAGACAGAGGCTAGAGAGGTACCCTGTCCCACAGACTAACGTCAGAGAAAGGGAACCCGAGAGGGCGCTTGGCTAGCGCAGACCGCAGAGGTCAGGTTGGGTGGGTCTCTGCACCTGCCTCCTCCGTCCTCTAGGACATGGTTCCAGTGCTTCTCCAAGTGTGGTCCCAGGACCGACAGCATCTAGGAACTCCTCAGAAATGTAAGCTCTGGGGTCCACCTCAGACCTACTCCACCGAAGCTGGGTTTCTACCACCCCTCCAGGTGACTGCTGTCCACACCAAGACCCTGCTGCAGACCGGATCTGGGTGACCTCGGAGGCAAGGTCACCACAGGTGGAAACCAGAGGAGGCAAGGCTGCAGGCAGGTCTCCTGCTTTGGCTTGAAAAGTCCGTGGGAGGCCAGGGACCAGGCTTCATCATCTCACAGGGTGGAGTCCCACCTTCAGGGAAGTATTCCCAGGGGTGGAAACCTAATGGAGTTTGTGCTGCTGGATTTCAAAAATGTTTGGAAGTGCTAACTCCTTTCTACCTTCCACTTCCTCCCAGGAGAATAGGAATGTCTACATCATGGTCTGGCCAGACCACCAGCATATTGTAGAGACTGATAACTTGTCTTCTAATTTCACAGGTCTACACACGATGAGGAAGAGAACAAAACTGCCAATGACCAAACACCTTTCCTTAATGCTAACACCGTGCATCAACATCCCTGCAGAGAAAGGGGCCAGGAAGAGGTAGGGAAAGAAACTACGAATACACCACCTCTAAGTCTGACATTTCTTAGAAAACACTCTAACATTTTTGCGGAAAAAAAATGTCAGGGACTGAATTTTGATAAGATGAGCTCAAAGTTGAAGTAAAATTGAGTTATGAAAGAGAGAAAGAGAGAGACCGACTGGCAGGCACTGTGGCACAGCAGGCTAAGCCGCTGTTTGGATGTCTGCATCCCATATCAGTGTCTGGAACTGAGTCCTGCCCCTGCTTCTGATCCAGCTTCCTGCTAATGCCTCTGGGAGGCAGCAGATGGTGGCCCAAGCACTCGTATTCCTGCCACCCACACGGCAGACCCAGATGGACTTCCTGACTTCTGCTTGGCCTAGTACCGCCCCAGATGTTGTGGGCATTTGGAGAGTGAACTCGTGAAGAGAAGCTCGCTTGCTCTCTCTCGCTCTCTCTCTCTCTCTCGGTCACTTTGCCTTCCAAGTAAATAAATGTACAAACAATTTACAATAATTGAGAGGTGAGCATTTGGTGTAGAGCTTAAGATGCCACTTGGGACACCCACAGCCCATACCTGCTTCTGGGCTCCAGCTCCAGCTCTGATCCCAATTTCAATGTCCTGCTAATTCACACCCTGAGAGGCAGCAGCAATAGCGCAAACACTTGGTCCCTGCCAAGAACTACACTGAATTCTGGGCAGGGAGTGAGCCAGCAGATGAACTATCTTTCCCTGCCAGTCTCTGTCTCTCTCTTTGTCTTTCCAACCATATGAAAATGAATAAATTTTCTAAAAGAGTTGTGTATTTTCACCTTGCTGAATATTTCTATCAGCCAAAATTGTTTCACTAACTTTTTACATGCCAATAAGTACAGGGGTACAATAACATTTAAATGAGTTCCCAGTATCCTGTTACATGAACAAACCATCATTTATTGAATAGTCCTCCCTTGCTAAAAAGTTAAGCTTGGTACTGCTCTGTAATTATAGTAAACATGTATTCATGGCATGTGCATGTATGTGGCCTATATGTGCATGTATGTGTCTCTCTGTATAAGGATGAATACATCCATCTATCTTTGTATCCTTCTGCATTTGTGCAAATGCTTGTTTGGCATACACTCCTAAGTGTGGAGTCTCTGGAGAAAGTGACCTATTCATACTGACACATGACTGAGCTCCCAAAAAGGCTGTCATGATGTCTGTCTCTGTACACAGGGCATGAGAATGCCTCATTGACCACATCTTCACCAACATGGAGTGTTTTCAAATCAACATTCCATTACAGTCACTGAATACAGGCATCCACTTCCTGCTCCCCACTCCCTAGTCGGACGCTGAAGAGCCTGAACCGCTTTCCAGGTGCTCTGTGGGTCATGCTCAGAGACATGGTGTGAGGCGACTGTCCAGGCTAAGCCACACTCCTGAAAGATGATTCCATCCCGCCCACAGCTCCCTCACCTCCTCTTACCTAGACACCTGCAGCCAGATCTTCGTCCCTAAACACTGCTGCACTCACGATACTCCCATCCCAGCAGTGACTCTGTGTGTCTACAGGGTAGTTCGTAGGCTCTTAAAAGTTGACATGGGATGGCATGCTGGTGGTCACCCAAGAGTGGGAGGGACTCATTTACTTTTACTCAACAATTATTCATTCTAAACTAATTATGTACCTAGATTCTGGCCCTTAGAGTGCCTATTCCTTTTAGAAATACAACACTTAAACATCAAAAAAGAAGTAGAGGAATAGAAGATAAAGAGAATCAAAACAGCATCTGCCATTTTATCTAGTGCTGACTCCATGCCAAGTACATGCAAGAAGCCTGTGAGGTACCCATTGTGAGGCCCAGGGGACAAATGAGCAAACCAAGGCCCAGGGCGCTCGAGTACACCCCTTCGGATCACACAGCAGTGAAAGGCAAAAGCGGCATTTGACTCCAACTTGCCCATGCCAAAGTCCACACACGTGCCACTCGACTTGGCAGCTCAAAGTGCACACAAACACACACAAAGGGTATTGCACGCTGGCAATGTTTTGAGTGGTAAAGAAAGGTTGGGTTAAGTGTGTCCAAGGTTCCTGGGGGGATACTCAAGAGTCCAAGTGGTACCTCCTCATCTCTGGATGCTGCCTGGTTTGTTAAAAAGTGCATTCAACCTAATATTCCTAGTGTAAATGCTACTGCAGATGGATGGATTCCTAGGCCAATATTAAGTTACTGGATCCAAACCAAAGGCTTGCACTGATGAACATTAATGCTATTCTCTCTACCATTAAAAAGATTTTGCTCTAAGAACAAAATGCTTTGCAAATATTTTCCATCAATCCCTACCAGTCTCTCATTCAACCATAAAATTGTACTTCACACAAAGTTTAGAACAACAAAAAGCAGTTTATTAAATATCACTGTCCAAGCAACACTTGGTTTCCATTTTCTTGACTCATAACACATCACTCACTCCACCCTTTAATTTCTAGGAAATAAAACTCAACAGAATGATTACTCTAAAAACATCATTAAAAATTCTAACCAGACCAAAATAAACTTACTCAAGGTTCAAAATATGTTTCTTCTTGTCTAACTCATACTGAAACGAATTCGCCCTCCTCTCCTTCATCTCCTTTGTTAACTAATCATTCTCTCTCCTACTCTACTGATTGTCTTCTGATTACACAAGTATTTTATCAACTTTTTAGACTGTCACTGTGGCTTGAAGTAGCAAGCCAGAAATACAGAGCAGTCTATGGCACTCTCCTTCAGATGGGTAGAGAACAAAAATAAAACCCAGGTCAGGGGGTTCCTCTATAAGCGTCTTGCCTGGCACAAACAGGCACCAATGAATGCCAGCCAGAATAACGGGGTCACCCACTACCACGGGCGGGTGTCTTCAAATTTAGTTTCCAGCACATACACACTTGACTCTTGGACAGCCAGGCGGAGACGGCAGCTGGGAGTTAATTTGTATGTCAGGACTGGAAAAAGAAGAAATGAACTATCCTGTTCCTGGGCACAGGATAGTTCCTGGGCACTACGGTACTATCATAGCTGGAAAACATCACTCAAAACTGCAGGGAAAATTGGAAAAGGGAGGGATTTCTCCCATTTTTCTGATACTTAGGAGATCATTGTTTTGAATAACATGGAGAACCTAAAACCTCTATGGTTTTGATAGGATGATACTAGGATTAGAATAGCACAAAAGCAAGTCATGGTAAGCAAGGGGGACACCTAGTGTTTTCCATTTGCCATCTCAGTGAACCAGCCTACAGAGTGGGTACTCACATACCCACGTCACATCCTCAGGGTGAGGCGCAACTAGACGAGTAGGTTCGTAATCATTTTTTGGCCCCTTTGGCAGTCATGTGAAGCCTACAGATCTCTTTTCTTTTTAAATGCATAAAATAAAATATACGACATCACCGAAGATCGATTGTCTTGAATCATGGTTCTAGCCATGGAGCCCATGGAGCCACATAGCAGAGAGCAGGCCAGATCCTCACAAAGCTGGGAATGTCGTTGCCTACACAGTCAGCCGACCCTGCAGGCTTGCAATTGGGTGAAAGGCTACGCTTGAGGAAAAAAGATGGAAAGAGAGAGAGAGAGAGAGTCCATGAGTTGAGCCACTAGATCGGGATCAAGCCTGTGTCACTGATGTGCACTTGACAGGCAAGGCCAAAGACTAAGACAGGTAGAATGCCAACTGTTAGCCTTGCCCCTGGGTAACTGACAGCCTAGGGCTAGTGAGTGTACCACGGACAAGGACTGAAATCATTCCAGGATCTGGAGCAGCAGGCACCAGGCATGAACTGGATGCATTTATTCTATATCCCTAGAGAATAAGCTAGAAGCAGCAGGGGCCACTAGGCTGCTCCTGTTTCAGCAGCAACACCTGGTGGCCACAACAACAAGCAGAGCTACACACTCAGCAAGCCACAGCAGCCAGCACTGGCCTCTGTGTGAGACCCTGTTCTGAGACATCCTGGAGGGAGTGCAGGCAGCAGCCTTGTACCAGTCAGGCACCTCAGCAGAAATGACTGAGCAGAGTCCAAGAAAGGCACTGTTTCTAGAGATGCAGATGGGTTTAAGGGAAACAAAGACAGGTTAAGTAGCCTGGATCAGTGGGGCGCCTTTGCCCTTCCCACCCACAGGGGGGCAAGGGGAGACAGCAGTTACGGGGATCCAAGGAGGAGAGAGGAAGGACAGCTGTCCTCACTCCCCTCCACCCTGCAGATCGCCCCATTCTTCCCGTTGGCTAAACCCCACCACAGCCTGAGAGATGAGAGCTCAGCTCACAGGCAGGGAAGGGAGACGAGCGATGGAGAATGGGGCTAGAAAGACAAACAGCAGTGCAGGGATACATTCCGATACTCGGTCACACTGTAGGGTAACTATGGTTGACAACAGTTAATTGCATATTTCAAAATAGCTAGTAGAAAATATGGGGGGGGGGGGTTGGGTATATTTAAGTAGTTACTTATTTGAAAGAGAGAGAAAACATCTACCTGCTGGTTCATTCCCCAAATAGCCACAACAGCCTGGTCTGAGCCAGGCCAAAGCCAGGAACCAGGAGCTCCATCCAGGTCTCCTCATGGATGGCAGGGGCTCAAATACTTGAGCGATCATCCACTGATTTCCCAGGTGCATTAGCAGGAAGCTAGTTTGGAAGTGGAGTAGCTCAGCTATGCAAGGCCAGCAGCCCAAGCGGTGGCTTAACCCACTGTGCCACAACACCAGCCCCAGTAAAGAAGATTGTTGAATGCTCCCAACATAAAGAAATGACAAATGTTTGAGGTGATGGATGTGCTAATGGTACAAGTATTGTACCCCATCAATATAAACAATCATTAGGTATCAATTAAATTGTTTTGAATATTTTTAAATGGCGAAAATAAACCAAGGATACTTTTCACAGGGAAGAGAAAAAAGGTGCTTAAAGATATTTAATTTGGGGGCCAGTGCTGTGGCATAGTGAGTAAAACTGCCACCTGCAGTGCCAGCACCCCATATGGGCACTTGTTCGAGACCCAGATGCTCCACTTCTGATCCTGCTCTCTGCTATGGCCTGGGAAAGCAGTGGAAGACGGCCCAACTCCTTAGGCCCCTGCACCTGCGTGGGAGACCTGGAAGAAGCTCCTGGCTCCTGGCTCCTGGCTTCAGATTGGTGCAGCTCCAGCTGTTGCAGTCAATTGGGGAGTGACCCATCAGATGGAAGATATATATATATATATATATATATATATATATATATATATATATCTGCCTCTCCTCTCTCTGTGTAACTCTTTCAAGTAAATAAATCTTTTTTTTAAAAAAGATATTTAATCTGTAAAATCGGCTTTCCCTCTGGTTACCACCTGGATCAGTAACGTCTCCAGGAAATAACACTTTTGTCCTTGTTTCTGGTAATGAAACTGAGTCGCAGGGGGGATAAGCCACTTAGGAAAGATGAGCGCAAGGCAATCAGCAAAAATGGGCTCCAACTCCAGTCTGCTCTACAGCAGAGCCTACTCCCCCAGCCACTCTGCCATACGGCCTCCAACAGTTATATCTTAAAAGCCGAATTACCGACTGCAACAGGATTTAGATATAGCCCATTCGTATCCCACTGCTGAAACAATTTTTTCTAAAGTGATGACATATGGACATTCTTCGTAAAACCCTCCGTGAGAGAATTATAAGCTCTTAAATGAGGACAAGCGACACAGAAAATGGTCTGTGTTTGGAAATAGTCAACCCAAAATAAGAAATAAACGAACGTTTGAAAGGGGAACGTTGCTTGTCTCAGTCTGGGCAAAGCTTCAGTTTTTCAGAAATCCACGAAGATTACAATGAGGCCTCCGAACAAGCCAGCGTCGCTGATTGCAGGAGAGCTTAGAAAGCGAGGCGGATTAAGCAGAATTCCACACCACAGACTTTATGTTCAGCGAGCAGTGGGCGGAGGAGGAGAGGGCTCCTGCTTTCCTTTGCAAGGTTTTCATGCATTCTGTCTCCCCACAACACCAAGGAGAAAACCTGCTTTGAAATGTAGACTCACTTTCTTTGTGTCAGAGGATCGAAGACAGTGTGTTTTGCTCTCATGAGCCAGCAGAGACTGGTTAAAGGTTGATTCCCTCTTAGACTCGTGGCAGGCTATTTCCATGCATATATACAGTTCTATACACGAGCTCTTCAACACATTCATGGGCAGGTGGGCATTTGGCTGGTGGCTAAGACGTCCACGTTCAATAATTTGCTGTGACTCCTGGCTCCAGCTTCCTGTTAATGCAGACCCCAGAGGGCAGCAGTGATGGGTCAAGTAATGGGGTTCCTGCCACTCACGGAGGAGACCCGATTGCATTCCCAGTCCCAGCCACAGGGGGCATTTGGAGCGTGAACCAGCGGATGGGAGTCTCTGTCTGTCTCTCTGCCTCTCAAATAAATAAATAAATAAATTGAAAACATCACGGAAAATGCATATTGGGAGAAACCTGTGCATGGATTGCAAAAAGTTCACATCCAAATAAATATTCTTGTTTTCATTCCATATTTCCATGAACTTTTTGAAGTCCCCCCATGCTGTATTTCAAGGTGAGTCCAGGCCTTCCTAAGCTCTGTGGCAAGGATTCCAGGTATCCGAGCAGCAGGTATGTAGCAGGCCACCACCCGACAAAGCAGCAGCACAGCTCAAATCTGAAGAAGTGAACAACCTCTTCTCCACCACCCTGGTGCAGACAGAGGGTAAGCCAAGCACAGACGACTTCTGAACACCATACTCAAACGTTGTAGCCACTGACTATGTACAGCTTTGTATGCCAGGTACACCTTAATCAAGTGGTTTATAAGAAAAATCGGTCCAGTATTGTGACACAGTAGATTAAAGTGTCACTTGCTGCGCCAGCATGTTATATCAAGTTCTACTGCTCCACTTCTGATCCGGATCCCTGTTACTGTGTCTGGGAAAGCGGCAAAAGATGGCCCAAGTGCTTGGGCCCTGGTCATCCACAAGGGAGACCCAGATGGAGTTCCAGGGCCCAGCCCTGGCTGTTGCAGCCATTTGGGGAGTGAACCAGCAGACATATCTCTTTCTGTTTCTCCCTCTCTTTGTGTCATTCTGCCTTTGAAATGATTTCTTTTTTAGTCTTTCTTAAGAAACAAAAAGGGGGGCTGGGCACTGTGGCACAGCAGGTTAAAGCTCCAGCCTGCAGCACTTGCATCCCATCTGGGCACCAGTTCGTGTCCTGGCTGCTCCACTTCCGATCCAGCTCTCTGCTATGGCCTGGGAGAGCAGTAAAAGATGGTCCAAGTCCTTGGGCCCCTGCACCCACATGGGAGACCCAGAAGAAGCTCCTGGCTCCTGGCTTCAGATCAGCCCAATTCTGGCCATTGCAGCCATTTGGGGAGTGAACAAGCAGATGGAAGACCTCTCTCTCTCTCTCTCTCTCTCTCTCTCTCTCTCTCTGTCTACCTCTCTCTGAAACTGTGTCTTTCAAACAAATAAAATAAATCTTTAAAAAAAAAAGAAAAAGGAACAATAATAAAATAAAGGTCAAGACCAGAAAAACCAATGTCACATGTTTGCATAAATTAAGTTTCCCTCTCAAAAAAGTAATGCTTTGTGGCATCTTCCAGGGGCGGTGGCCTCACAGAACATGTCTTCGAAGCTTAGAGAAAGAGGCCAGGCTGTTACCCAGGTCTTGCCACTGAGTCCTAGCTGTGTGCTTTGAACAATGTCAGCTCTCTGGAGCCTCAGTTTCCCCAACTATAAAACGAGGACCACAATGCCCAGCTCGCGGGGCAAATTTTTTTTTCCTTTTTTTAGCTAACCCAAAGGCTTTACCAAAAAAGCTCAGCTTTGCCCAAATCAGGCTTTATGAACAATGCTGAAAATCTACCTGAAGGAGGTCAAAGAATACCCATGGGGAAAACAAGCGTCAGCACCAGAAAACAGCCGTGGTTCATGTGTAGTTGAAGATACAAACAATGCACCTCTTTGTTCGTTAGGTTTCTAGACCACGTTTCCCTGCTTCCAAGTTGCTCCTATCTGTCCAGCTGCCCCGTAGACTACACACCCCTCCTACACCCATAACCCCAGTCAGAGCACACCGATGGACATGCCCATAGCACTCAGTCACTAAATCTGAGTGGGGCACAGGTGGATGGACCTTGCTGCCCCTGTCAAGGGCTGTTTTGAAGATCAATTGAGATAACACACCTGGAAGTGCTTAGTGATAAGTGTTTCAGAAAAGCTCACTGGATGATCTGTTTCCTGTGTTCATAGGCAGAAGATGGCAAGTACTTTTCAAGACAGGCGATGAGCTGGCTCGTAGGCAGACCTTCCAAGGAAAATGTAAAACACGGGGCAGGCGTTGTGGTCAGCGGGTGAAGGCCCTGCTGGGGACACTCACATTCCATATCTCTGTGTCTGGGATTGCCTCAGCTTCCAATCCAGCTTCCTGCTAGGACACACCTTGGGAGGTGACAGTGATAGCCCAAGTGCTTGGGCCCCCGCACCCAGGCGGGAGACCTGGATGGAGTTCCTGGATCCTGGATTCAACTTGGCCTAGTCCTGGCTGCTGCAGGCATTTGAGAAGTGAACCAGCAGATAATATAAATAAAAATAAATAAACTTACAAAAAAAAGTAGAATTTATTATTGCCCAAATGTATATTCTTAGCCATGGTCCTAAATAATTGACAAAAGTAGAGTTACAGTCATAAACTTCTGCTTCAGAGGGAAGCCAGCACAATAGTAGACAGATGATAATGATGACAGACAGATGGATACGTAAGGCCCCTTTTGCTTTGTGTCAGTTTGTATCTTCACTAAGGCAGGGTGAAAATGAACCACGCCCTTTAAGTATTTGCCTATAGACAAGACGCTAAATTTTGCCAGTAGAGGGCGCTGCAGAGGCTGCAGGAGGAAGTGTTTGCTTTGTTAAATACAATTTCTGGAAAACCACTGTCTGCTCCTCCCCAGGAGACCAGACCACACCAAACGGAGCCACGCGGGCCAAATGCCACATAATCAAACCGGGCTTAAAAACAGGCGTGTTTTTTCCAAAACACAGCAGAGTCACAGCCACCAGTCTAAAGGGGTCCAGTCCAGCTGGGCCAGCGTGACAAGGACGTCTGTGGGCTTCAGCACTGTAAGGGAAGCAGCTCTGCCTTCTCCCCTCGTCTCTGCTTTCCCAGCCTTCTCCGTCCACAAGCCCTCCCCTCTGCCTGGCTCCGCCGGACGTGAGATACTACTTGGGTTGTGAGTATGTTTGACCTTTACACTCAGTTAAACAGCTTCCTGGTCTGCTCTCTCGGAGGGCTACAGCATCCGCCTCCTGCCGCAGGGGCAGCTTTTCCAGGAAGCACCTGGGTCCCGTTGCACCAGCTCTTGCCCCTCGTCCAGCAGCCTCATAGCCGGAGGCCTCCGGAGAGATGCCCCCCACGATCAGCTTCCCCTGGCTCCTTCGAGGGCAGGTGTCCAGCAGGTGCCACCCAGAGCAACCTTTTGACCATTCAGTGAGCCAAGGCCACATCCTCTCCAGCTGCTTCTCGCCCACATGGCCGTCTCTCTTAATTCTCAGCCCTGCTCTGGTAGGCCCAAGGCTCACCAACAAATCCCAGTGCCCTGCCTTGAGCCATCCCCTCTGGGAGTCCAGGCTCCCACTCTTGTAGATGCTGCCGATTCCTGGACGTTACTCTAGGGAGCAGCATGTTCACTTGGCTGAGATCAATCATGGGAAAGGTAAGGCCACAGCCCTTTCCACCAGGCCATGAACCCGAGTTCTTAAAATGAACCCCTCAACCCTTCCCCGTCTTCGCTTAAGACTCCAAACAGTGCTTGGCAGTGCCATTTCCAAGTCACCTCTCCCGGAGAAGGGAACATATGATAGAAGTTAGGCGGCTCTCCTCGGGTGAAGAGACACCGTGAGAGACGGCCAGGCTTTCGATCCTGCTTGGGCCCCCACGCGATCGTTCTCATCAAAAAGTCCCTCTCGGCTTTCCATCACACAAGTAAACAACACTTCAGAGCACAGCCGGGGGTGAGTGTTGTGGCATAGCGGGTAAGCCACCCCTTGGGACACCTGCATCCCATACAGCAGTGCCTGGGATCAAGTCCCACCTCTGCTGCCAACCCAGCTTCAGGCTTTGGCATGACCCAGTGCCAGCTGTTGTGGGCATTTGGGGAGCGAGTCAACAGATAGAGAGTGTCTCTCTCCCTCTCCCTCCTCCCCTCTCCTTTCCTCACCCCCTCCTTCCCTATCTCTGTCACTCTCCCTTTCAAAGGAATAAATAGGTCTTTAAACACATACACACACTCTCACACACACACACACACGATAAGCACCATGGGAGATACCTAACCCAGATGGGGAGGGCTTCCCCAAGGTAAGCGGCACCTTGGTTGAGTCCTAAGGGACAAAGGGTGTTGTCTCAGCCCAGGATCAGAGACGGTGCCGAGGAGAGCAAAGAACTCCCATGGAAGTCTGGAGAAGGGAGTGTCTTTTCCAAGAATTGCCAGGTGGTTTTTGCAACAATCATTCCTGCGCACCCACAAGGTGCCAGGCACGGTTCTAGGTGCAGGAGGTCCGGCAGAGAACAAAGCCCCGCAGAAATCCCAGCCCTCGCCACGCTCACGGTGCTGAGCCCCACAGCGCCGGTGGGAAGCAGGAGGCCAGGGAGGGGCACAGAAAGCCGAGGCTGCAGAGCCAGCGGGGCCAGATAAGACAGGATCTTGGAACCCAGCCGGGAAACTCTGGCTCATACCGAGGGCATGAAAATACCACTGCGGTTTATTTCAAGCGAAGGAAAGGCTTGAGCGGTTTCCATCACTCACTCCAATCCAACATGTATTTTCTGTTGTCTTTTTCCATAAAATTCCTCCCCATCCATTTCCCAGGACTGGCCCGAGCCCATTTCCCATCCCCGACAAAGGTGGCACAGGAGCAGGAAGCTCAGGAGAGCGCAGGTGAGACAGACACAAACCTGCCCACAGCACCTGCAGCAGCTCCCTATCCACCCGGGAAAGGACATAGGCAGGACCTTGCCGCCCACGCCAGGACAAACAGAAGTTAGCTGGATGGAAGACTGAAATCTTAAAAAAAAAAAAAAAAAAAAAAAAACAGGCTAGAAGAAAACATAGATCGTTTACAGGGGCTGGCACTGTGGCATAGCAGGTAAAGCCACCACCTACAGTGCAAGCATCCCATATGGGCGCTGGTTCAACTCCCGGCTGCTCCACTTCCAATCCAGCTCTCTGCTATGCTATGGCCTGGGAAAGCAGTAGAAGATGGCCCAAGTCCTTGGGCCCCTGCACTCGTGTGGAAGACCCAGAAGAAGCTCCTCGCTCCTGGCTTCAGATTGGTTCAGCTCCAGCCATTGCAGTCACTTGGGGAGTGAACCAGTGGATGGACGACCTCTCTCCCTGCCTCTCCTTCTCTCTCTGTGTAACTCTGATTGTCAAATAAATAAATAATCTTTAAAAAAAAATAAAGGAAGGAAGGAAAGGTGGGAGGGAGGGAGGAGGGAGGGAGGGAGGGAGGGAGGGAGAAAGATTGTTTACAACCCTGGAATGGGGAAGAGTTTGTAAAATAGGACACAAAATACTCAAAGATTTGACAAGTCCAAACATGAGCCATTAAATAGGCAAAAGTTACCATAAACAAAAAGAGAAAAACATACAATCTATGTGGCACCAAAGGGACCACACATTCGAGGCTCTTATAGATCAATATGGAAAGGATTAATGTCAACACGTCCACAATTCAGACACACAGCTCTCAGTAAAAGACCAACAGATGCTGGTAAACATGGAAAAAAGATGTCTCACCCTAACAACGGGACCTCAACTGTTTTGCCGTTTTTAGCAATGATACCCACAGGCCTGTATCACACCTTTGAAAGTTTGTAATAAACCCAAGGCTCTAGGTTTTTGATTGTTTGGGTTTTTTCTCATGAACTGCTACCAGCTGGGTTTTCTCCATTCTGTGCTGGTATAATTGCTCTTTTAAAGCTAATTTTCAGGCCCCGCATTTATTCCTATTACACTCCAATTTCAAAATCAGTTTAACAGGTCTGAATTCTGGACTGAAATAAACAACCAGAATTTCCTATCTGGCATGCCAGCGTTCAAGTCCAGGTGATATTTTTATCCCCATTTTTCTTAAAGATGAACACGTGAGAAACAAAGACCGAAAGCAGCTGCAATTGGATCAAAGGAGAAAGGCCCAGCACAATCCGTGCCCGAGACAGGGATTCTGCTGAAATGGAATCAGCCAGCAGAGGGCTGAGCCTGGATGAGCACAGTGGGGTGGGCAACTGATGGATCTCCTGGTGAGGGCATCAAGACAGGGTAACCAGGAGGTCCACCCCACAACCAGTGCCAAGCACAGTCACAGTGAACAGGGGTGTTGGTGCCTGCAAGAAAGGGACTGCACAGGGCCTAGGGCAGCAGAGACACCCAGACATAGCACAGGACCGTGCCATCAGATGACTGGGCACTGGCATCTCATCCCACCTCTCTGCCCTAGAGCAGTCACAGCTTGTACAGAGGGGGCCAGCAGGAAAGCTCAGGCAGCCAGATGAGTGCGCAAGCAATGAGGCTCTAACTTCTGCAGAAAGCTCACATAAGGAAACAGGTACCAAACTCAACAAACAACGAGAACCCAAGGAGAGACAGTTAATGACATAAAGAGAGAGTTTTTAAAAGAAGTATTGAGAAATGAACCCGATTAGGAACCTTGCGGGGTCAAGGAGAGAGAGTGAAATAAACAAGCACCACGGATACAGCCAAGAAATTATCCTAGAATGCAGGGCAAGAGCACAAAGGGATTAAACATATCATAAAGGGGCAGGCCTGACTCCAGCCTGGCTGTTCCACTTCCCAGCCAGCTTCTGGCTAACACACCCTAGGAGGCAGCAGGTGATGGCTCAAGTACTTGGGTCCTTGCCAGCCACATGGGAGATCCAGAATTGAGTCTCTCCCTGGCTTCAGGGTGGCCCAGTTCTGGCTACTGTAGGTATTGGGGGAGTAAACCAGCAAACAGAACCCTCTCTCTCTCTCTCTCTCTCTCTCTCTCTCTTTCTCCTTTTTACCCTTTCAAATAAAATGAAAAAAAAAATTTAATATACAAAAAGGGTAAATCAATGTCATTTCTGTTATATTCTATTGGCAAGAAATGAGTGACAGGCCCAGTGGGGGGAGGGACTACACAGACCGGGATGCATGATTGGCAGGGCCCACGGTATGACAGGTGACACACCTGATGCCACTTCCTCCCATCACTCTGCCTGAGCTCTATCATCCCCCTCCCACGTGGTGATTATTTGTCTTCTCATGAAACCACGAATCTCAAGGGGCAGAAACTACTGTATCTAACCCATCTTCGAAGTCCACATGGCTTACTCGGAGGCTAGCACAAAGCAGTGCTCCCAAAAGACTTGTGAATCCACTCACTCCTGTTGCAGTCATTCAGGGTGCATGTCATCAGAGTACTTGGTTCTAAAGATAATTCTGAACCATCTGGGCTCTCTCTGCAAAGGAGATAGAAATAAAAAAAATTGTTTTTGCAAAGGTAACTATTAGAAGAACTGAAGTAGGGCATTTAACTTCCAAGACATTAGGAGGAATAGGGATAAAGAAAACATAATCAATTCAACAAAAGTCTTTTACATGTCTTACTCAGAGACCCACTAATAAGGCAGACAAAACCTCATTAATAATATTGCATATTGAAATAATGTAAACACCAAACATGAACTAAAAACAGAGGGACTGGCATTGTGGCACAGTATGTTAAGGTGCCGCCTGCAACACCGGCATCCCATATGAGCACCAGTTTGATTCCTGGCTGCTCCACTTCCAATTCAGCTGCCTGCAAATATGCCTGGGAAAGCAACAGAGGATGGCCCAAGTGCTCAGGGCCCTGCCAACCACATGGGAGACCAGCACGGAGTTCCCGGCTCCTGGCTTTAGCCTGACCCAGGCCCAGCTGTTGTAACCATTTGTAAGGTAAATTACCACATTGGAAGATTTTCTTTTTTCTCTCTGTTTCTCCCTCTCTGTCACTCTGCCTTTCTAATAAATAAATGGTTTTTTTTTTTAATTTAAATACAGGGACCGGCATTATGGCACAATGGGTTAAGCCACTGCCTGTGACACCAGTAGCCCATATGGATGCCGGTTCATGCCCTGGCTGCTCCGCTTCCAATCCAACTCCCTGCTAACGTGCCTGGGAAAACAGTGGAAATCGGTCAAGTACTTAACCCTGCACCCACATGGGAGACCCAGATGGAGTTTCTGGCTCCTGGCTTCAAGAACATTTTTTCTTTTTTTGACAGGCAGAGCTAGACAGTGAGAGAGAGAGAGAGAGAGAGACAGAGAGAAAGGTCTTCCTACCATTGGTTCACCCCCCAAATGGCCGCCACGGCCGGCGCACTGTGCTGATCCAAAACCAGGAGCCAGGTGCTTCCTCCTGGTCTCCCATGCAGGTGCAGGGCCCAAGCACTTGGGCCATCCTCCACTGCCTTCCTGGGCCACAGCAGAGAGCTGAACTGGAAGAGAAGCAACTGGGACTAATACCCAGCGCCCTAACCGGGACTAGAACCCAGGGTGCCAGCGCAGCAGGCGGAGGATTAGCCAAGTGAGCCGCGGCGCCGGCCAGGAACTTTTTTTAAATACAGAGAGATGTGAGTGTTCAGTGCAGCAGTTAAGACTACTGGGGACTGGAGCCAGTGCTATGGCATAGCAAGTTAAGCCACCACCTGCAGCACTGGCATCCCATTTGGGCATGGGTTCGAATCCTGGCTGCTCCACTTCCTATTCAGCTCCTTGCTGGTGCACCTGGGAAGGCAGCAGAGGATGGCCTAAGTGCTTGGACCCCTGCACCCATGTGGGAGACCTGGAAGAAGCTCCTGATTCTTGGCTTCAGTCTGGCCCAGTCCCAGCCATTGCAGCTGTTTGGGGAATGAACCAGTGGATGAAGCTCGCTCGCTCTCTCTCTCTCTCTCTATCTCTCTCTCTGACTCTGCCTCTCCTTCTCTGTAACTCTGCCTTTCAAATATATAAATAAATCTTAAAGAAAAAAAAGACTGCTTGGTGCACCCACACCCCATGTCAGAGGTCCTGGGTTCAAGTCACAGCTCTGCTTTCAATTTCAGGTTCCTGTTAATGCTGAGCTTGGGAGGCAGCACTGATTATGCAAGTACTTGGGTTCCTGACCAATGTATCTCCCAAACTGAATTACAAATCCAAAGAAAGTTCTACTCAAATCTGCACAAGATTTTCATAGGCTAGGACACATTGATTTTAAAATTTATCTGAATTTAAAAAATGCCCAAGAATAGAGAATTTTGCTGTTAGTAATTTAAACAATGTAGCATTAGAAGAATAGACAAAAGGCACAAAACAGAAAAGCCTTAAACTGATCTATCTGTGTAACAGGGAATTTTTTAAACTTCATGTATTGAATCACTGGAAAAAATAAAGTATGCAATAAATAATTTTGACAGCAATTGACTATCAATTTGGAAAAAAGGTATCTGGGTTTCCTACCATTCACAAAAACAAACTCCAGATGGGTTAAATATTTCAAGTATAAAAACTACCATGAAAAAATTAGACAAGATTTTGTGATAAATTATAAAATCTGGAAGGTAAAATATTACAAATTGCACATCATGATCTAAAATTTCTACACTATAAAAACACCATAGTTGAAATTCAAAGGACACAGACTAAAGAAACTGTAATGTTTCTAACAAAAGATTGATATCCAGAATATCACAAACAATGCCACAGATAAACGAACAACACAATATAAAATGACAAAAGGACAATTCATAGAAGTGGGAAACAAGTCAGCAATAAAAATGGAAAATGCACTCAATGTCACCAGGGATCAGTAATAAGGAAATTAAAGAACAGTGAGAAAGCATTTGAGGCTTGTTTGATCAGCAACATTTGAAAAGTTTTATGTCAAACACTGGCAAGGATGAGGCCATTGCGCAAAATTATTGAAATGTGAGCCGTGTCTGTCTTTTGTGAGTGTAACCACGGCAGAGAGCGTCGACACAGACCCAAAGGAGGCAGGAAAAAGATGCTGGGCAGAGCTCCATCTGTGACTGGGAAAACTCTGCAAAGTGTACCACGTCCTCCACTAAGGTGACCATTAGGGGAAACAGCTAAATAAATAAATAAATAGAGCTCTTTTTTTTAAATATGATGTTGAGTTAAGAGAATAAAGCAGGTGCCGGCACTATGGTATAGCAGGTTAAGTCTCCGCCTACTGCACTGACATCCCAAATGGTTCCAGTCCCAGCTGCTCCACTTCTGATCCAGCTCCCTGCTAATGTGCCTGGGAAAGCATCCAAGTCCTTGGGCCCCTGCACCCATGTTGGGGACTTGAAAGAAGCTCCTGGCTCCTTAAATCCTTAAGAAAAAAAAAAAGAGAGAGAGAGAGAGAGATTGGAGCAATTTGAAGAACATATACAAATTTTGATGCCATGTTTGTAAAAGCAAAAACTGTGTATTTCTATGTGTCCATGTATTGTGTAAATGCATTTTTTTAAAGATTATATTATTTACTTGAAAGTCAGAATTACAGAGAGGCAGAGACAGAGAGAGACAGAGAGGTCTCCCATTCCCTGATTCACTTCCCAGATGGCCGAAACAGCCGGAGCTGGGCCAATCTGAAGCCAGGAGCTTCTTCCGGGTGCAGGGGCCCAAGGCCTTGGGCCATCTTCTACTGCTTTCCCAGGCCACAGCAGAGAGCCGGATCAGAAGTGGAGCAGCTGGGACTCGAACCAGCACACACATGGGATCCAGCACTGTAAGCAGCGGCTTTACCCGCTACTTTCATGCAAATGCCTTTTTAAACCTTAGACATACAAACCTGGTAACTATACTGATTCTGAGATGGTCAGGAATAACTTCAGCTTTATCTGCTTGACTACGTTATAATCTGAATATATTCTTTCAGTACTTGTGCAATTAAAAAAAAAGTTTTCAGAGAAAAATTAAATAAGTGAAAACATTTAAGGACAAAGAGTTCTGTGACAGAGCACTAGAAATCTTCCTGCAGACTGGCCTACAAACATTGTTAATGTGATGCTACCTACTTGGAGCCAGACATGACACACTGTCATGTTTCTTTTCTTTTTTTTCCTTTTTTAAGATTTATTTTATTTATTTGAAAGACACAGTTAACAGAAACAGAGAGGTCTTCCATCCGCTGATTCACTCCCCAAATATCCACATGACCGGTGCCTGGCCAGGCCGAAGCCAGGAGACAGGAGCTTCTTCCAGGTCTCCCACGTGGGTGCAGGGGCCCAAGGACTTGGATGCTTTCCCAGGCTCATTAGCAAGGGGCTGCATCAGAAGTGAAGCAGCAAGAACTCGCAAACCAGCCATAGTACAGGATGCCAGTGCTGCAGGCAGTGGCTTAACTTGCTGTACCACAGTTCCAGCCCCTCATTGTCCTATTTCTTATACTTGATTCAGGAAGAATCTGGAATCATAACTTAGTTTTTAAAAAAGGATCCGACCAGCTCCCTACTGCTGCATCTGGAAATACAGAAGATGGCTCAAGTGCTTGGGCCCCTGCATCCACATGGGAGGCCTGGAGGAAACTCCTGGCTCCTGGTTTCGGATTGGCCCGGCTCTGGCTGCTGCAGCCATTTGGGGAGTAAACCAGCGGATGGAAGAACTCTATCTTTGTATCGCCCTCTCTCTCTCTTTCTCTCTCTCTCTCTCTGTAACTCTGCCTTTCAAATAAATAAAACTTTAAAAAATAATAAAAATTTTTAGCCAGTGCCACGGCTCATTAGGCTAATCCTCCGCCTTGCGGCGCCGGCACACCGGGTTCTAGTCCCGGTCGGGGCGCCAGATTCTGTCCTGGTTGCCCCTCTTCCAGGCCAGCTCTCTGCTGTGGCCAGGGAGTGCAGTGGAGGATGGCCCAAGTGCTTGGGCCCTGCACCCACATGGGAGACCAGGAGAAGCACCTGGCTCCTGGCTTCAGATCAGCGTGGTACGCCGGCCACAGCGGCCATGGGAGGGTGAACCAACGGCAAAAGGAAGACCTTTTTTTTTTTTTTTTTTGATAGGCAGAGTGGATAGTGAGAGAGAGAGAGAGACAGAGAGAAAGGTCTTCCTTTTTGCCGTTGGTTCACCCTCCAGTGGCCGCTGCGGCCGGCGCATCGTGCTGATCCAAAGCCAGGAGCCAGGTGCTTCCTCCTGGTCTCCCATGGGGTGCAGGGCCCAAGCACTTGGGCCATCCTCCACTGCCTTCCCGGGCCACAGCAGAGAGCTGGCCTGGAGGAGGGGCAACCAGGATAGAATCTGGTGGCCCGACCGGGACTAGAACCCGGTGTGCCGGCGCCACAAGGCGGAGGATTAGCCTGTTAAGCCACGCGCCGGCCAGAAGACCTTTCTCTCTATCTCTCTCTCTCACTGTCCACTCTGCCTGTCAAAAATAAATAAATAAATAAATAAATAAATAATAAAAATTTTTAAAAAGGATCCAAATAGGAAAACAACACTGTGCCAGGCACCATTCTTAAAACTTTTGATAAAGCATTCCCTCCACCCTTCACAACAGCTCTAAAAGATGGACATTACTTTTTACATTTTACAGATGAGAAAATGAAATTCAGACCAGCAAAATAACGTCTAAGATCACAGTTCTTTAAATAACCCACTTGGGGATTCTTCAGATCCAGGTAATTGACTCCAAAGCCCATTCCACTTCTGTGATAAAGTACTTTCTCCTCTGTGGCTAAGAATGAGTATCTTTAACTAAGTCGACCTCAGCCCAGGGCATACAATCTGGGTGGACAGGTGTCCCACTGTATGGACTTGCTGATGCGCCTTCCAGATGGTATTTCAAGGAGAAACCTTTGGCATGGCTGCTGGCACTGCCTTGGCTGCCAGGGTAGAAAGTTATGGGGCCTGGGTGGTGTTGGTCACTTGTTGCTCTGGAAAGTGGTCTGAGGTGGAGCTGTAGTGACCGGGAGGAACATTGCAGAGCACCCTGGACCCACACCTGGGAAAGGGAGGGAGTGAAGACGCGATCAGGCAGAGGCGAAATCCAGCCTGTGGCACCAGCCCAGTGACAGCCGCAGCCAAGGCCATGGCAAGGCTGGAGGGGAGCTGGCTCATTCCAGCTGGCCCAGATAGGGCAGGCTTGACCTGGCCTCGAGAGGCCTGCCTCTGTTAGTCCCCGGATGTGGAGCGCCAGGGGAGGCCATGACTTTCACCTGGCACAATCCATGGAGAAGGTGAGAGCTGAGTGAGTCTGCCAACAGAAGCTGGGGCGACAACGAGTCCTCCTTGCTTGTCCCCAGTGCATCACCTACTGAAATGCAATGGTTGGGCCGGCGCCACGGCTCACTAGGCTAATCCTCCGCCTGCGGCGCTGGTACTCTGGGTTCTAATCCCAGTTGGGGCACCGGATTCTGTCCCGGTTGCTCCTCTTCCAGTCTAGCTCTCTGCTGTGGCCCGGGAAGGCAGTGGAGGATGGCCCAAGTGCTTGGGCCCTGCACCCGCATGGGAGACCAGGAAAAGCACCTGGCTCCTGGCTTCGGACTGGCGCAGCGCCGGCCATAGCAGCCATTTGGGAGGTGAACCAACGGTAGGAAGACCTTTCTCTCAGTCTCTCTCACTGTCTAACTCTGCCTGTCAAAAAAAAAAAAAAAAAAAAAAAAGCAATGGTTTTGACTGATAGTGTACATAAGGGACAGTTGGACCTCAGGCTGCTGCCCGTCCCTGACCACTGCAGGGAGAGAATGAGCTATCCTCTGTAGAAGCACACAGCGAAGGCTCCAGACTCTGCAAGACTGGGGGAATGGGAAGTTAGGGGTGAGCTCCTGGATTAAATGCTGCAGATGGGGCCGGTGCTGTGGCGCAGCAGGTTAATGCCCTGGCCTGAAGCGCCGACATCCCATATGGGTGCCAGTTTGAGGCCCGGCTGCTCCACTTCTGATCCAACTCTCTGCTATGGCCTGGGAAAGCAGTAGAAGATGGCCCAAGTCCTTGGGCCCCTGTACCCATGTGGGAGACCTGGAAAAAGCTCCTGGTTCCTGGCTCCGGATCGGCAAAGCTCCAGTCGTTACGGCCAATTGGGGAGTGAACCATCGGATGGAAGACCTCTCTCTCTCTGCCTCTCCTCTCTCTGTGTAACTCTGACTTTCAAATAAAAAAATAAATATTTAAAAAATAAAAATAAGATAAAGAAAAGCAGCACATAGTTGGGGCCGGCGCTGTGGTGTAGCTGATAAAGCCACCGCCTACAGTGCCAGCATCCCATATGGGCACTGGTTCGAGTCCCGGCTGCTCCATTTCTGATCCAGCTCTCTGCTATGGCCTGGGGAAGTAGCAGAAGATGGCCCAAGTCCTTGGGCCCCCTGCACCTGTATGGGAGATGCCAAAGAAGCTCCAGGCTTCTGGTTCTTTGGATTAGCCCAGCTCCGGGCATTGCAGCTATCTGGGGAGTGAACCAGCAGATGGAAGACTTCTCTCTCTCTCTCTCTCTCTCTCTCTCTCTTTCTCTGTCTCTCTCTCTCTGTCTCTCCCTCTCTCTGTCTCTCTCTGTCTCTCTCTCTCTGCCTCTCTGTAATCTGCCTTTCAAATAAAATAAATAAATATTACAAAAAAAAAAAAAAGCAGCAGATGGGAGTGGGTGTCCAGCACAGTGAATCGGAGATCAACTCTTGGCTCCAGCTTCCTGCAGACCAGCACGCTTTGGCCCCTACCTGGCATGTGCGACACCCAGGGGGAGTTCCCGACCCCTGGCTTCAGCCTGGCCCAGACCTGGTTGTTGCAGCCATGTGGAAAGTGAATCAGCGATGAACGACCTCTCTCTTCTTTACGAGGAATCAAAGCACCGCTGCCTGTTCTCAACGCAACAAAATCCACAACAGAGCATCCATTCAGCCCAATTAGGAACTGGATGACTTGAAAACCATCATCCTCCCTTTCAAAGAAAGCCCAGTCTGGAATCAATTAACAGCTGTGCTGTCACTATTGTATTCAAGGGAGTCCATCAGGTTCAGTAGCAGATTAATGAATGATAACTCTTCATTGCACTTCAATGTCATGCGTTCCATCATTCACAGTTACTTACTCTGTCTTCTCTGGACAAAGATTTCCTCTTGGCTTTCAGTATCCTTACAGGAACAAGCAGAAGGGAAGGCATTTATCCACCCACGAGCAGTACCAGGGTGAAGACCTCCTCTGTGTACGTCACACTGATTAACGGGCTGCACCACGCAAGTCAGCGGACTATCTTTCTGCACTTCACTTTCGGGAAAAATCTCAGAAGAGCTAATACCGTGATGTTGGAGGAAATCACACAAGAGTGGACGTTAGAGACGGAGCCCCAGACGGGCAGACTCAGGACGAGCCCGTGGGGATGCTTCTCGTGCCCAACTCCCGCTCTCATGCCCTGCTTTGGTTCTGCCCCTTGTGGCTTCAGCTCAACCCACCCTGAGCTCACCTCGCCTCAAGAGTGCCTGGGACCCCTGCAACAGCCAAGACCCTAAAGGTTACGTCAAACGCTCTCATAGGGGAGTTACTGATCCCCAGGCAACCCTCCAGCACTCAATGGCTGACCTTCTGCCAGCCAATTCTCCAGGGAACATTCCAGGAGGCATTCCAGCCACAACATTCCGGGCAAGGCCAAGCCTCAGTTTCTCTCAGGGATGACCTCATTGATGTCCCTTTTTCCTCCCTCTCTTGCTCTTCCTGGACACTTAACCTGTGGTCTTTGACATTGCTCCAAAGTAAGCCACCTGCCTCGAGTCTTGGACCCGAAGGTAAGTGCTATGGTTTGAACAGGATTTGGCTCTCCAACTCGGGCAGATCTTTAAACCCCAAAGTCTTATGATAATGACTAATGGATCAATGTTAATGCTGATGCATTAAAAATGGGAGCTTGGTCCAGTTTCAGTGGGCCTGTAGGAGGCTGTTGGGTTCATAAGGGCTTGCCTTCAGGGGTCATTCTTGCGAGAGAGCTGGTTCAGTAAGCTGAGTTGCCCCGCCCTTCTGTCTCTGCTTCTACCTCACCGTGTGATCCTCTCTCCATAGGCGCTCCACATTCTCTGCCCTCTGCCAGGCCAGCAAGGTCACCCCGTCCTCAACTGTGAACCTCTCAAACACGAGCTGAAATAAACCTTCCTTCACAGGTAGCTTCTCTCGGGGATTTAGTTCAAGTAATGAAAAGCTGACTGATAGAGTAGTAAGTTTCAGAAGCTATGACCTGGGGGGACCAAATGTCTTAGTTTGCCCAGGACTGAAGAATTACCCAGGACATGGAATATTCAGTGTTAAAACTAGGAAAAGGGCCGGTGCTGTGGCATAGCAGGTAAAGCCACCACCTGCAGTGCCTGCATCCCTTAAGGGCACTGGTTCGAGTCCTGGCTGCTCCACTTCTGATCCAGCTCTCTGCTATGGCCTGCGAAAGCAGTAGAAGATGGCCCAAGTGCTTGGGCCCCTGAACCTACAAAGGAGACCAAGAAGAAGCTCCTGGCTCCTGGCTTCAGATCAGCCCAGAACAGCTCCAGCTGTTGCAACCCTTCACTCCCTCCCTTTTCCAGGTGTGGGTCCAGGGTGTAATGTCCCTCCCAGTCACTACAGCTCCATCTCAGACCACTTTCCAACAACACCCACCCTAGCTATTTGGGGAGTGAACCATTGGATGGAAGATCTCTCTCTCTCTCTCTCTCTCTCTCTCTCTCTCTGTCTCTCCTCTCTCTGTGTAACTCTGCCTTTCAAATAAATAAATAAATCTTAAAAAAAAAAAAAAAAAGACTAGGAAAGCCTCAGAAAAACCAGGATGAATTCACCATAGTAAGACAGTGAATCTTTGTCCAATCTTCAACACCTCTAAATGGGATACCCAAACAGCATAAGGATTGTTATTCCCAATTATAATTTGTTCATTCTTCAGCTCAATCAATATTTATATTGGATCACACTCTGTGAAAATACCTAGGAATGCAAAGACGAACAAGACTTAACTTGGAGTTCTCTTGGTCTGATGGGGAAAACAAATACATGAGCAAACAATCACAGTGAAACGCAAGATCTCCTGTAACAGAGCAATACCTACAGCACCACAGGGACATAGAGGGGGGCCTGGCTCCCTGGGGGAGTGGGGAAACAGTGTAGGAGTTATACAGAAATTATGGAAGAATGAAGGGAGGGGGACAGCGCTGTGGTGTAGTAGGTTAAGCCTCTGCCTGTAGCACCAGCATCCCATATGGGCGCCAGTTCAAGTCCCAGCTGTTCCTCTTCCAATCCAGCTCTCTGCTATGGCCTGGGAAAGCAGTGGAAGATGGCCCAAGTCCTTAGGCCCCTGCACTCATGTGGGAGACCCAGAGGAGGCTCCTGGCTCCTGGCTTTGGATTAGCCCAGCTCCAGATGTTGTGGCCCTTTGAGGAGTGAACAAGCAGATGGAAAATCTCTCTTCTCTCTCTCTCTCTCTCTCTCTCTCTCTCTCTCTCTCTCTCCTTCTGCCTCCCTGTAACTCTGCCTTTCAAATAAATAAATATTTTTTTAATTCTGTGAATAAATATCCATTCAAATCCTCTTTTAAAAAGAAAGAAATCCATACATACACAGAGTATTCAAAAAACTCATGAAAAAATGCATATCATGAAAAAATTTTATGTGGATTTCAAAATTTTATACCAAAATGAGCTTATCTGTTTTAAGATTTATTTATTTATTTGAAAGTCTGAATTAGAGAGAGAGAGTTCTTCCATCTGCTGGTTCACTCCCCAGATAGCCACAACAGCCAGGTCAACAGATCTCAAACTTCATCCAGGTCTCCCACATGGGCGACAAGGACCCTAGCACTTGGCCCATCTTCTGCTGCTTTTTCCAGGCCATTAGCAGGGAGCTGGATTGGAAGTAGAGCAGCCGGGACACAAACCAGCACTCATAAGGGATGCCAGGTTTGAAGGCAATGGTTGAACCGGCTATGCTACAAAGCTGACTCCAAAATAAATTCATCCTTTAATTCCCTTTTCCATGAATTGTTTGAAGTATCCTCATATATACTACTTTCTATTATATCCCAAATCCCTTCAAAGTGACAGGAAAAGGGGCAGGAGTCTAGCTCAGTGGTTACAACACTGCTTGGGGTATCCACAACTCATAGCAGAGTGCCTGGGTCCAGGCCGGCTCCTCTGCTCCCAATCCAGTTTCGTAATAATGCACCCCCTGGGAGACAGCAGGTGACCGAGGTACTCGGGTCCCTGTCACCCATGTGGAAGGTCTGGATTGAGCTCTGGGCTCTCGGCTTCAGCCTGGCCCAGCCCCAGCTATAACAGGCATTTGGAAAGATAACCATTGAATAGAAGATTTCTGTCAGTTTCTTTGTCTTTCAAATAAATGAAAATAAATAAATAATAATTAAACTACATAATGTGACAGAAAAATATTTTAAAATAAAATATATATAACAACTTTAACCAAAAAAGTATTATTATAAGAATTTTTTATTAAAGTTGTATTTATTTGTTAGGCAGAGTTATGAAAGAGAGGGAGAGACAGAGAGAGGGATCTTCCACCCACTGATTCACTTCCCCAGTGGCCTCGACAGCCAGGAGTGGGCCAAGTGAAAGCCAGGAGCCCAAAACTCCATCCAGGCCTCCTACATGGGTGGCAGAGGCCCAAGGACTTGGGCCATCTTCTGCTGTTTTCCCAGACTTCTTAGCAGGGAGCTGATCAGAAGTGGAGCAGCTGGGACTGGAATAAGCATTCATATGGGATGCCAGCATCGCAGGTGGTTGCACCACAATGCCAGCCCCATGTTATAAGAAATTTTAAAGACTTTCTGAAAGTTACGAAGGAATCAGATTTGTGGTGAAGCCACAGCAATGGGGAACTACCACTCAAAACAGAGAGGTGTTAAAAACAAATGACAAGATAACCCAAGAAGTTGAGGATATTTTATATAACTGGCAATGAATCAATACCCAGAATGTGTAAAACATCTAAGAATCGATAAAAAATTTAAAAGCATCCAAGAAAAATGGGCAACAAACACAGATAAGAATTTCAAAGAGAAAACCCAAATGCCCAGTGAATGTCGTGTCACTCAGCTTCAGCAGTAACCACAAAAATGCCGATTAAAACCAAGAAACCAGACTGGTCAAAGTGTTTAAGTATGGCAGTAACAGGGCTGGAGACTATGTGGAACTACTGAAATACCACGCTACAGGTCAAGTAAAAATTGGTACAATCACTGTAGAAAACCACTGGACATGAGTAAGATCAAAGCTTTGTGTATAGTGAGACCTCTAAGTGCCTCTCCCAAGTCTCTGCCTAGAGAAAGTCTCACACCTGTGTACCAAGATGCACTTATATTATGCTCCCAACAGCACTGTTAATAAAGGCCAAAAAAGGAGAAAAGGAATAAACTAAATGTCCATCAATGATAAAAAGGATAAATTACGGTGTTCAAAAGATAGAAATCTATATAACAGTAAAAATGACAAATTTGTAGCTACACACATCATTTTTTTATTTTTAATTGACACATAATAATTATACATACTCTGGGGTAGAAGGTGTAATTTGGATACATGTATACAGCGTGTAATGAACAGATCATTGCAGGGTAATTAGAATGTCCATCATCTCAAACATTTATCACTTCTTTGTGTTGAAACCTTCAAGATCCTTTCTGCTAGCTGTTTTAAAATCTACAATAAAGTATTCCTAACTCTAGTCACCTGCTGCTGCAGAACACTACAACTTTTTCCTGTTTAACTGAATTTTGGACCCAATAACCAACATCTCTCTATACTTCAATCATTCCCAGTGTCCAGTGACCACTATCCTACTCTCTACTTCTGTAGGATCAACTTATTTAGCTTACACATAGGAGGCAGAACTTGTCTTTCTGAGCCCCAACTTATTTCATTTAGCACCATGTCCTCCAGAACTCCCCACATTGCACAAATGGCAGGATTTTATTCTTGTGTGTAACTAAATAATGGCCCATTTTCTTTATTCAGTCACCTGTCAGTGGGCACCTACATAGACTCCCTATCTTGGCTGTTTCACAATAATACTTCTATAATCTCGTGCATGCAATTTGAGAAGAAAAAAAGGCAAATCATAGGGAAACATACCATAAACACTTACAATTATATTAAAATATAAACATATAAAAATGTATTGTGTCTGGTAAACTACTATCATGTAGTAAAAATTTAAGTGGGAGAAAAGGAATCATTAACAGAAAATACAGGATTAAAGGTGAGTTCAAAGACACCAATAATGTACTAGTTTTTTTTAAGATTCGTTTATTTATTTGAAATTCAGAAGAGGGAGAGAGACAGAGAGAGCTTCCATCCCCTGGTTCACTCCCCAGATGGCTGCAACAGACAGGGCTGGGCCAGACCAAAGCCAGGAGCCAGGAGGTTCTTCCAGCTCTCTCATGGGAGTGGCAGGAGCTAAAGCATTTGATTCATCTTTCTACTGCTTTCCCAGGCCTTAACAGGGAGCTGTATCAGAAGTGGAGCAACAGGATACGAACTGGTACCCATAAGGGATGCCGGCGTCCTTACCCGGCTACACCACAGCACTGGCCCTAATGTTCTAGTTCTTAAAGTGGATGGTGGATATAGAATATATATTTTGGATACAGAATATTTATTTATTTTTATTGAAAGCTATATCCAAACATTAAATATGCCCTTCTAAATAAAGCATATTTCATTGTAAAAATAAATTAAAAGTTTACTAAGTTCACTACAGGGAGAATTATCAGAGAAAGTTCTTATTCAGCTTCAACATACACTTAAATAAAAAAGAAGTCCTTGTGCCTTTGTTATCAAGGTAACAAAACAAGGGTCCACTCTTGAACGAGCTGAGCCGTGCAGAGCCCACCTCCCCCTGTGGGAGCCGAGAAGCAGAGCAGAGCGAAGCCAGGGAGGACCCTGGTGGAGACAGGGTGAGATCCAGAGAAGCAGGGCCCCCGAGAAATGGCCCAAATATGCTGGAGGCTGTCCGATAGCACATTGAGCCATGGGAGTCATTCCAGCCCCCTTCTCATTCCCCCCACCACAGTCACCAGAAACAGCCTCCTACCACGCAGCCTGCAGGAACCAACACACTTGCAGTACAGAATGAATCTCACAAGCGTACAGACAACCAGGTGTCCCCGAATAGTTGAGGAAAATCAGCATTGAGAAAGCAAAGTCTCAAATAAGAACTAGGACAAAGCCCCAAGGAAATAAGGAAAATGCAAATGAATAGAATTAACCTTACATTCAGAACTGCTCCACATTAGTCATCAAAAATAGTTTTTAACAGAAAATATCGTATTATACTCACATTTTAATAGACTCCATAACAGAAACATGACAGCTTGAATTAGCAGCTGAAACATCAAACTGAGGGATCCCCCCCACCAGAACCCAACACAAAAGAACAAAAAGGATTGAATGCAAGAGAGAAAAATTAAGAATCATAACTAAAATTTCCAACAGTCTACTAATTAGGAATTTAAAAGAGAAGAATGGGGACATAGAGGAGAGCTTTAAAACATTTAAAAAACAAAATTCTCAGAGCTGAAAAAAGACCAACTTTATCTGAAGACTCTGTCATTAGATGTTGATGTGGTACAATGGAAACAACCCACACCTTGGCCACATCCTAGGGAAATTTCAGAACTACAAAGAAAAACAATAAAATTCTGAAAGCTTGAGAGAATAGAACAAAAGAGAAAAAATTCTAAGTTGGCTTATGTGAGTCATGTACTTTGTTTATTAACTATATGTCTACAAAATCAATGCATGTGGGTTTTCCTCTGCCTGATAAGTATGAAAGAGTTGATAAAAGGACAGGAAATAGGCCAGATAGGTCCAAAGGAAAGTGTGGTGGCCCAGCAGGCCCACCCTACTACAAGGCATTAAAAAATCCTAATTGGGGGCCGATGCTGTGGCACAGTGGGTTAACGCCCTGGCCTGAAGCGCTGGCATCTCATATGGACGTTGGTTAGAGACCCGGCTGCTCCACTTCCGATCCAGCTCTCTGTTATGGCCTGGGAAAGCAGTGGAAGATGGCCCAAGTCCTTGGACTCCTGCACCTGTGTGGGAGACCTGGAAGAAGCTCCAGCTCCTGGCTCCTGGCTATGGATCTGCCCAGCTCCAGTCATTGTAGCCAATTGGGGAGTGAACCATCGGATGGGAGACCTCTCTCTCTCTCTCTCTCTGCCTTTCCTCTCTCTGTGTAACTCTCTGTGTAACTTTCAAATAAATAAGTCTTTTAAAAAAAATCCTAATTGTATGTAACAAGATGATGATAGGTCAGCCGAAGTTTTAAAAGGAAAGTTGACTGTTCACATGTGACTAACTTTCACCCTTGAAACAAAATTTTTGAATGATGATTCTCGGATAAATATTAAGCATAAAAAATAAAATAGTAAACTAAGGTGAGATAGCTAAATGCCAAACTGAAAAAGAAAGACGTAGGTTCTCCACTGGGTACAAAAGAAGTTGAAAAGAGAAAAAGGAGTAGAGGGGAGGAGTCAGTGTCTCTCTCGGTCTGCATTACAAGGCTGACCACACCGGAAAACACTGACCAGGCTGCAGCCCATTCTCACCACCACCACCACCCCCATTAAAACACTGTAGAATGCAGTTAGTAGACAATTAACTAAGACAAGAAAAACATTCAGAAGTAATGCTAGGAAATCTAGAGGAATCACCTTAGAAAGCAGTCTGGAAAACTCAACACACACACAAAAAAACTATGAAAGTAACAGAGTTCCATAGAGATAGTTGTTTGGTGCCACAGTTAAGATGCTGGCTGGGATACCTGCATCCCATGTCAGAGTGCCTGGGTTCAAATCCCAGCTCTGCTTCTGGTTCCAGCTTCCTGCTGTGTGCACCGTGGGAAGCAGCAGGTACTTGGATCCCTGCACCCCCCATAGGAAACCTGGCTGGAGTTGCAGGCTCCTGGCTTCAGCTTGGGCCCAGTCTCAGATGTTGCAGGCATCTGGGGAGTGAACCAGAGATGGAAGATGGATCTGTGTGTGTGTGTGTGTGTGATTCAAAGAAATAAAAACAAAAAAAATTAAAATATAAAGTAGTGATTAAAATGTAAATCAGTATATTACCCAGATTTAAAAATAAAGAACAAAACAATAGACAAGCACTTTTATCTTCTATTAAGAAACAGCTAGAAATCATAACTGTTAAAATTTGATTCATTTTAGCAATTAAATTTATAAAATGCCCAAGAATACACTTGAAAAGAAATGTACAAGACTGACACAAATAAAACTATAAAAATTAATTCCAGAACATAAAAATTGGCCTGAAAAAAGTGAGAGACACCCCTGCTTTGGATGTGAAGGCTGACTAATGTGAAGAAACCATCTCTCTAGCAAATTAATTCACAAACTCTCAATGCAAACTAAACAACATCCCAATATGATTTCACAACAAAACTTGACAGGTTTAACATAAATTCCCTCTGGGTGAGAAAATGTTTAAGAAAAGGCAGCAAAAGCACTGTGTGCACATCCTCCCACTCTGAACATCTAGAAAACCACACACAGGGGCCGCTGGCCCCAGCAGAGTGGGGCTGTGCTTCCCGGCACCAGGAGAACGAGTAGCTGCCCTGGCTTCTGCAGGCAATGTCTGGCCCTCGGCGTGGTGAAGGGAACCCAGGCCAAACCAGGCAGGCTTGCTGAGCTGATGAGATGTAGACAGGCAGTCGGGGAGCATGGCCGTTAATTTTCTGAGTCAACTTGACTAGGTTAAGGGGTACCCAGATGGCTGGAAAAACCTCATTTCTGGGTGTGTCTGTAGGGAGTGTTCCAGAAGCGCTCAGCGTGAGACCCAGTGTGTCAAGCAAAGCCGATCACCCTCACCAGGGTGGGCAGGCATCCATCAGTCCACTGAGGACTTAGATAGACAAGAAGGTGGGAGGAGGGATACCTCTCCCGCTTGCTGGCTCTCACTCTCCTTGTGCTGGGATGTCCATCTCCTTCCTGAGACTCACACCAATGCCTCCCCTGATTCTCAGGTCTATGGACCCACACTGAATTACACTGCTGGCTTTCCCACTTCTCCAGCTTGCGGACAGCACATGATGGGATTTCGCGGCCTCCGTAATTGCATGAGCCAATTCCCTTAATAAATATTCCTTTATATAACCCTATGTCTCCTATTGGCTCTGTTTCTCTGGCAAACCCTGACTCATGGCAGCAGGTGGGAGGCTGGAGGCAGCTGGAGTTTATAGGTCAGATTTCCAGAGAGGAGGGAGCCATGCAGAGGAAATCCTCCAGAAATCTGAATGAGGTTCTCCGCCAGTCTTTTTTTTTTAACTTTTCTTTAATAAATATAAATTTCCAAAGTACAGCTTTTGGATTACAGAGGCTTCCCCCCCCCCCATAACGTCTCTTCCATCTGCAACCCTCCCATCTCCCGCTCCCTCTCCCATCCCATTCCCATCAAGATTCATTCTCAATTATCTTTATATACAGAAGATCAATTTAGTATATACTAAGTAAAGATTTCAAAAGTTTGTACCCACACAGAAACACAAAGTGTACACATAGTACAACACATTAAGGACAGAGATCCTACATGGGGAGTAAGTGTAGTGACTCCTGTTGTTGATTTAACAATTGACACTCTTGTTTATGGCGTCAGTAATCACCCAAGGCTCTTGTCATGAGCTGCCAACGCTATGGAAGCCTTTTGAGTTTGCCAACTCTGATCTTATTTAGACAAGGGCATAGTCAAAAGTGGAAGTTCTCTCCTCCCTTCAGAGAAAGGTACCTCCTTCTTTGATGGCCCGTTCTTTCCACTGGGAGATCTTTCATTTAGGTTTTTGTTTGTTTTTGAGTGTGTCTTGGCTTTCCATGCCTGAAATACTCTCATGGGCTTTTTAGCCAGATCCAAATGCCTTAAGGGCTGATTCTGAGGCCAGAGAGTTGTTTAGGACATCTGCCATTCTATGAGTCTGCTGTGTATCCCACTTCCCATGTTGGATCTTTCTCTCCCTTTTTGATTCTATCAGTTAGTATTAGCAGACACTAGTCTTGTTTGTGTGATCCCTTTGACTCTTAATCTTATCATTATGATCAATTATGAACTGAAACTGATCACTTTACTAGTGAGATGGCATTGGTACGTGCCACCTTGATGGGATTGAATTGGAATCCCCTGGCACATTTCTAACTCTACCATTTGGGGCAAGTCTGATTGAGGATGTGCCGAACTGTACATCTCCTCCCTCTCTTATTCCCACTCTTATATTAAAGAGTTCAACCAGTAGTATTAAATAGAACAAAAAAAAATACTAAAAGGGATAAAGTATTAAGTTGTTCCTCGACAGTCAGGACAAGGGCTGATCAAGTCATTGTTTCTTATAGTGTCCATTTCACTTCAACAGATTTCCTTTTTGGTGCTCGGTTAGTTGTCACCGATCAGGGAGAACATATGATATTTGTCCCTTTGGGACTGGCTTACTTCACTCAGCATAATATTTCTAGATTCCTCCATTTTGTTGCAAGTGATTTCATTTTTTTACTGCTGTATAGTATTCTATAGAGTACATATCCCATAATTTCTTTATCCAGTCTACTGTTGATGGGCATTTAGGTTGATTCCAGGTCTTAGCCATTGTGAATTGAGCTGCAATAAACTTTGAGGTGCAGACAGCTCTTTTATTTGCCAATTTAATTTCTGTTGGGTAAATTCCAAGGAGTGGGATGGCTGGATTGTATGGTAGGGCGATATTCAGGTTTCTGAGCAACCTTCAGACTGACCTCCATAGTTCTCCGCCAGTCTTTGGATGCTAATCTGCACATACCCAGGGTAGAGTTCCAAGAAGGCAAAAAATGGACAACAGGCAGATAACTAGGAGCTGAACTGTTCCCCAGAGCCCGTTTAGGGAAGTGTTCTGAGTGCCCCTCAAGGGCGTTCTGAGAGACCCTGGGAGGGCCACGCCTTAGTAGCAGAACAAAGGTTTCTCTAGAGCACACTCAACAGAGCGGAGAAGCACGCCTAGGCAGCACGGAGCTGATCTGCAGGTAAGCTTACTGCCCACCAGACAGACTTCACACCATTCAAACAAAACCCAAACCCTCAACGAAATACCATTCATAATGTCAACCTCTAATTTAAAAATTACTAGACACTCAAAGAAGCAGGAAAACATGATCCAGACCCAGGAGAAAAATTAGTCAACAGAAACAGATTCCGAAATAACAGGAGAGGGGTGAGCATTGAGCTTAGCAGTAATGCCCACATTGGACTACCTGGGTTCAGTTCCCAGCTCCGGCTGCTACCAGTGTAGACCCTGGGAAGCAAGAGTGATGTCTCAATTAGCGGGGCTCCAGTCACCCACGTGGGAAAATTGGATTGCATTCTCAGCTCCTTGCTTCAGCCTTGGCCCAACCTTTGGAGCACCTGCAAAATGAACCAGCAGATGGGACCTCTCTCTCTTCTCTCTCTCTGCCTCTCAGATAAATAAAAATTTGAAAGGGAAAAAAAAAAAAGAACAGTTGCCAAGTGAACGTGTGGGAAGATGACAAAATCGCAGAAGGAGAGAACAGCAGATTGCACCTCCTGTATAAGCCACCTGAGTACGCACGGTTCCTTCCAGCTACACTGCTGAGTCCAGGCTGTCTAAGACAGCCACCCAATCATCACAGGGTTGGGTGACATGTGGCAACTGCACTAGTGGGACCTTCTGGTGGGATCTAGAACACTCAGGCTGGTCTTGTTGACTGACAAATGGCTGCCTTCTCCCCACTAAGGTATTCAAACTCCCTGGAACAAGCCATGGTGTGGAGCCTATGTCCTACTCACAGCTTTCTCATTCATTTCCGAGATGAGCTTGAATTCAGTACTTGGCTTGCATTTCCAAAGAAAAGAATAGGCACATAACATACACAAGACACTATCCTAGGTACTCTCACATACTTCATTTGCCTTAATTTTTAAACCAGCTACTTACCTACTGCAAAAAAGGGAACAGGTCCAGAAATTAAGGGTTTTGCTCGAGGTCATTCAATAAAGAGTTGGAACTGAAATCTTCAGAATTCAATAAATCCAACTGTGATGAATGTTCTGTTGCAGTTATCTTGCAGTCCAAATTCCAGCTCAGCCACTTGCTGGCTGTTTAGCTTCAGAACGTTCCCACATATGTTGAGTGGGAAGCGTAAATCCTACTTTGTGTGGTCATAGAGATGGGGGAGAGTTAAGAATAAAGAACCCAGAATGGGGCCAGGCACGCACCAGGTTTCCAAATGGGACCTGCGTACTCTGTCTTCCTCTCCCTCCTCCATTCAATAAGCACCTGACTCTGAGCTCACATAACTGTAGGAGGGTGAGCCCCGAAGCCACCGCCAGACCACACCAGATCACCAGGAGCGGAATTTGCTAGAAATGCAATCAGAATCAGACACTCTGGGAGGAGCCCAGCTATCTGTGTTTTTAAGAAGCCGTCCTGTGATGTAGACACGTGCTAAAGAACTACTTATGTAATAGCATTTCTATTGCATTGATGGAACTCCAATACAGCATACAGCGTGGCCAAGTCCTAACAGCCCATCTAAACAAGCCCTCCATCTTTCGTGTTTTCTGGATTGTTTTACATCCCTTCAATGTCTTCTGATTAAGCCTCCCTCCAGGAAAGAACTCACTAAGTGAAATGATGTTGCACTGGGAACCTCACCACAGGGCAGGCGTCTGGCGCAGTCCCTAAGATGCCGCCTGCAACACCCACATCCCAAGTCAGAGTGCCCGGGTTCAGGTCCCACGGCAGCTTTCCAAGTCTAGTTTCTTGCTGGTGTGCACCCTGGGAGGCAGCAAATGATGGCTCAAGTAATCAGGTCCCCGCCACCCACTTGGGAAGCCCTGGTATGAGTTCTGGGCTCCTGGCTTCCGCCTGGCCCAAGCCTGGCTATTGTAGGTATTTGAGGAGTGAGCCAGTGGATGGGACATCCGTGTCTGTCTCTCTCAGTGCGGCTGTCTCTTTGCCTTTCAAATAAATAGGGGAGGATAGCAATTTTTTAAAAATCGGATCATAATAAAAAACTAAGCTATCGTTTGACTTAATACATAAAAGCAAGGGGCTGGTGCTATGGCACAGTGGGTTAAAGCCCCAGCCTGCAGCACCAGCATCCCATATGGGTGCCGGTAAGAGTCCTGGCTGTTCCTCTTCCGATCCAGCTCTCTGCTGTGGCCTGGGATAGCAGTGGAGGATGGCCCAAGTGCTTGGGCCCCTGCACCTGCTTGGGAGACCTGGAAGAAGCTCCTGGCTCTTGACTTCAGATCGCCCAGTTCTGGCCACTGCAGCCATTTGGGGAGTGAACCAACGGATGGAAGACCTCTCTCTCTCTCTCTCTCTAACTCTGTCTTTCAAATAAATAAAGTAATTTAAAAAAAAAAAAGGCAAATGAGAAGAAATTCTTGTTGAGAAAAGCATGGTAATGAAAAGTGCAGGAAGTACAGCCCAGGCGGGGAGCAACACACGAATCCCAGTAGCAGGTTCGCCCGCCCGACGGCACTTCCAAGAGTGAGCCACTTCACCGTGACAGCGGCTTTTCTCTGAGCCCGGGCCCCTCCACTACAACCGAATTCCCGACCCAGCTGTCCCGTTCTCCTCGGGCGGACCTGGGGGCAGCAGGCAAGCGAGTCGGAACCAAGGCTCCGGCACGTGTCGGAGGCGCAAACTCCTGAACTGAGTGACACCACCGGCGCGGGCTGCGGGCCGGGGCTGCGCTCCCAGGCGCGGGCATCCGAAGCCTCCAGGGAGCGCAGAGTCCAGATGTTTCCAGTTTCCCGGTCGCCGCCTCTCCACACCCCGCGCGCCTGCAGCTGATTTCCATTGTTCCCCGTTTTCTCAGCCTCCTTTTATCTCCCATGCTTTTCTTCCCGTCCTCATTGCATGGGGTTTTTGGGTTTTTGTCCCAAGGCGCTCTCACGAGTCTGACGCTTGCACACATGCAGGGATTTTTTTTTCTTCCTGTCCTTGAAACGACAGCTTGTCTTTCCCCTCAAGTGTCTTTGTCGAAATGCCCGATAAACTGTTTATGTTTCCTCGCAGCTTTCTCTCTCCGCCTGAAAAACAAACACGAACCCGCAGCGTCCGTGCTCCCCCGCGCTGGGACTCTCAGGGCGATCCCTGGGGCTGCAGCGCCGCCTGCCGACGTCGGGGCGGGTGGCAGCCCTCGGCCTCTGCGGCGGGACCAGGATTTGGGGCTTGCAGGTGCAGGGTTTGCGGCATCTCTGAGATACAGGCGGGAGTTAGCAGCAAGCAGGCAATGAGGAATGTCAGGGGAAAGTCACATTCCAGGTTTTTTTAACAGAACATGGACAAGGACTCCATAAGCCGACCAACCCCACGGTTTTACTGACTTGACACAATGGAAGTAGACTTCTCAGCCTCAGAACAGCCCAGAGCCGGGACTAGGGCTTCCCCCTTCCTGTGGCCGCCTCCTCCCCGAGGGCCTCACTGTCTTGAGCACACCAGGGCGAGGCACGCATCACACAAGGCACAGGGCGCCTGGCTGCGCCCCACTGTGCAAACGCTCACGGGCACAGAGGAGTTTTTAGAAACATATTTTCACCTGTTCATTTTATTTGAAAGGCACAGAGACAGAGAGAGACAGACAGCTCTATCTTCTATCCATTGATTCACTCCCCAAATGCTCGCCATAGCTGGGGCTGGGCAGGTTGAATGAAGCCAGGAGTCCCCCCCACCAACTCAATCTGGGTCTCCACGTGGGTGGTAGGGATCCAACAGCTTGAGCCATCACCTGCTGCCTCCCAGGGTGCACATCAGTAGGAAGCTGGAGCAGAAGCAGAGCTGGGACTTGAACCCAGGCACTCGGATATGGGATGAGGTGTTCCAAGCAGCAACTTCACTGCTACACGGAACACCTACCCTGAGCAACAGTGTGTTTTAACTAGGGTACGTAGATTATTGGTTATAATAATGTTATCGCACACTTACTATGTGCCC
Source organism: Lepus europaeus (assembly GCF_033115175.1). Classification (NCBI taxonomy): domain Eukaryota; kingdom Metazoa; phylum Chordata; class Mammalia; order Lagomorpha; family Leporidae; genus Lepus; species Lepus europaeus. Next base: position 159,922,966 of record NC_084828.1, on the reverse strand, counting down.
TGGGGAACCAAAAGATTCCTGACTCACTGTGTCGCGATACTTGCTTTATTGCAGAGGTCTTGCACTGAACCCACAGCTTTTCAAGGTGTGCCCACACCGAAGCCAGTTTTCTGTAGTTTTTATAGCTTTTATCTACAATTCCAAATTCCTTTTCTGAAACACTACAAAGTTTACCACCCGAGAGCCCTTCAAATAGCTGAAATGTGCTATCATGGCCCACAAACATCCAAAATAGTGCTCACGCCCCTAATAAATTAAAAAGCAGTTTAATACAAAGCATGAGTCTGTGTGTGACTCACATGGCAAACAGCAGTCCCAGCCTCTAGAGTAGTAACAAAGGAATCTTATTCCACGTAGCACTATTCTATCTCATCGTGAGCCATAGGATGTTCTGTACTCTCTAAAGTTTTATTTCCTCCTAGGTTTTCAAGTAAGCCAACTGGATGTCTCTTTATAGCTAAGATACAAAAGCAAACTACACACACACACACACAGGGGCACAAAAAGTTCATTGTAAATGGAATTAACATATAAGTTTAGGAGTATGCATTTTGCACAGTGGTTAAGACACTGCTTGGGAGGGTTGGCACTGTGGCGTAGCAGGTAAAGCTGCCGCCTGCAGTGCCGGCATCCCATATGAGCGCTGGTGTGAGTCCTCCACTTCCGATCCAGCTATCTCTTATGACCTGGGAAATCAGTAGAAGATGGCCCAAGTCCTTGGGCCCCTGCACCTGCAAGGGAGACCCGGAAGAAGCTCCTGGCTCCTGGCTTCGGATTGGCCCAGCTCCAGCTGTTGCAGCCATCTGAGGAGTGAACAAGCGAATAGAAGACCTCTCTTTTTTTCTCTCTCTTCCTCCCTCTGTCTCCTTTTCCCTCTTGCCAACCACAGATTCTTGCTAATGCACACCTTGCTAGGCAGCAGGTGATGGTTCAAGTTGTTCAGTCCCTGACACCCACATGGCAGACCCAGATGGAGTTCCTGGCCCCTGGCTTCAGCCTGGTCCACCTCTCACTGTTGCAGGCATTTGGGGAGTGAGAGTAGATTCTCATTCATTCTCTCTCTCTCTCCCTCTCCCTCTCCTTTTCAAGTAAATAAAAATAAATACATCAAATTTCTAAATATGTAGGCCAGCGCCGTGGCTCACTAGGCTAATCTTCCGCCTGTGGCGCCGGCACCCCAGGTTCTAGTCCCACTTGGGGTGCCAGGTTCTGTCCCGGTTGCTCCTCTTCCAGTCCTGCTCTCTGCTATGGCCTGGGAGTGCAGTGGAGGATGGCCCAAGTGCTTGGGCCCTGCACCCACATGGGAGACCAGGAGGAAGCACCTGGTTCGTGGCTTCGGATCGGCACAGCGCACCGGCCATAGCGGCCAACTTGGGGGTGAACCTTTCTCTCTGTCTCTCTCTCTCTCTCTCTTACTGTCTAACTCTGCCTGTCAAAAAATAATTTCTAAATATGTTTATTTTGGTGCAAAAAATTTCCCAGTACTGTAGCCCAGCACACTAACCCACAGCCTGCAACTCTGCTTCCAGTTCAGCTCCCTGCTAACGTGCCCAGGAAGGCAGCAGAGGATGGTTCAAGTGCTTAAGGCCTCCCAATGTGGAAGACCCCGATGGAGTCCCAAGCTCCTGACTTCAGACTGGACCAGCCCCAGCTGTTGTGGCCATTTAGAAAGTGAACCAACAGATGGAAAAATCCCTTTCTCTGTCTCCCTCTCTGTGTCACTCTGCCTTTCAAATAAAAGAAAAAAAACTTGTCTGCACGAGTTAGAGAGCCAAATCTTGTTCAATCTGTAACACATGGAGAAAGATTCCACTCATCCCAGTCATCCAAGCTAAATGCACCGTAAACCAGCAACCCAGCCAAACCACCATCTGATTAGAGACACACGAGTGAGCCCAGCCGTGATCGACAATGGCCACCCGAGACTAGAGGCTCTTCCCAGCTGAGCCCAACCAAACTTAAAGATTGATCTTCAGAGTCAGGAACTAAAACAAATACCTGCAATGTTATACGAACCTGCAGCATCACCCACACACATCGATTCACACTCTTTAGTTAAATTAGACAATGCTTTGAGAACTTCAGTAGACATTTCCCCACACTTATGTTTATTCCTAACACAAAAATCAAGAAAGAAAGAAAGGGGGGGGGGGGATGAGAAAAAAGAAAAAAACAGAATCAAAACCACATCCCAAGCACTATTAAGGTTCTGTCGACAGAAAAAGTGAGCTTGTGTTTCTGGATCCTGAGGAAAATTGGATGATGACTGGCCACTTTAGAATCTGTAAGGAAGGGACTGGCGCTGTGGCGTGGCGGGTAAAGCTGCCACCTGCTGTGCTGCCATCCCATATGGGCGCCGGTTCAAGTCCCGGCTGCTCCACTTCCGATCCAGCTCTCTGCTATGGCCTGGGAAAGCAGTAGAAGATGGCCCAAGCCCTTGGGCCCCTGCACCCGCATAGGAGACCTGGAAGAAGCTCCTGGCTCCTGGCTTCGGATCAGCACAGCTCTGGTCGTTGCGGCTATCTGGGGAGTGAGCCAGTGGATGGAAGACCTCTCTCTCTGCCTCTCTCTCTCTCTTTCTCTCTCTCTCTCTCTCTGCCTCTACCTCTCTGTAACTCCACCTTTCAAACATATCAATAAACCTTTAAAAAAGAAAAAAAGAACCTGTAGGGAAGATTTATCTACACAAATTCTCTAAATTGATCACGCCTCAGTTGAGTCTTTCTTAGGACCACTTTTACAGTCATTTTCTGGAATCAGCTACACAGTCTATTGCCATGGACTGGCTGGGTGCAGGTTCTTGTCTCATGCAGGAAGGAATTCAAGGATGAGATGCAGGTGAAGGTCAGAGCAGAACCAAGATTTATTTGCATGCAAAGCACAAGTACACACTCAGGGGAAGGGCAGGCGTGCTTAAGAGGGAGGTTCAGCTCCCTTCCTTCATTGGATCTGGAGGCATAGGGGGTGGTGTCTAGGGTGGGGCCTAATCAAATATTCATTTAGGGCAGGGCTTGAATACCACCCATTTCCCTGTCCTTATTTGGAAATCTCATAACTGTCATGGCCTCTGGTGCATGATGGGAGTAGGAGTGTCAGCCTCGGTAAATTTTTAAAAAATATTTACTTATTTGAGAGGCTGAGTTAGAGAGAGAGAGAGAGTAACAGAGAGGGAGAGGGAGAGGGAGAGGGAGATCCTCTGGTTCAATCCCCAAATGGCCACAATGGCCAGGGCTGGGCAAGGCCAAGGTCAAGTGCCTGGAACTCCATCCAGGTCTCCCACATGGGTGGCAGGGGTCCAAGAACTTGGGGACCTTCTGCTGTTTTCCCAGGCATGTCAGCAGGGAGCTGGATTAGCAGTGGAGCAGCCAGGACTCCAAGCAGCCCTTCAATATGCAATGTCAGTGTTGTAGGCAGTGCTTAATCCTCTGAGCCACAATGCCAGCCCCTGATAATTTTATTATAATGACCTTACGATGAGCTAATATCATTGTGGGCACACAGCCCGCCACATTGGTTACTTTTGGCCACTGCTGGTTCTGAGCAGCAAAACCGTGGAAAGTGTGGTAAGGGGCTGGGGGGGGGGGGGGTGGACAGTGCAGGTGGGGCCATGGCACAGGCTGGGCTGCAGGGAGGCACTGCTGACCTCAGCCTCCCCACATCATCCGTGATTCACTTACAGGCCAGGAGAACCATCACTGACTGCTCCTGACCTCAAAACAGTTATTCTCACTGATATAGGAGGGACACGGGTGATAAATCAGCTCTCAGGGATCCGTTTTAGGGGGCTGAACTGGAAAGGGAGAAATACGACAGGAATTTGGGTTTATCTGGTGTCTGGAATAGCGTGGGCTTCCAAATTCCTTTAAACTAATACTACATATTTGTAAAACTCTAAATATTTTCCTAAGGATTTTGCCCGTCATTTCTAAATCCAGTGGTATGCTTAGCGAAAATGAAATCCATGTGCTGGCGGAGGTCCTCGGGATCCGACCACAACAGTGCTTTACAGCTTGCAACTCCGACAGCCTTTCCTGCAGGCGTTATCTCAAAGCCCCAAATATTCTGAGGCTAGAAGTTCAGAGAATTTGCTGTTTCAAGGAGTTTCCGGATTCACAGACCACACTCCTGGTTCTCATCTGGAATCAGGCTCTTACATTTTTTAATCTAAATTTAATTATCGTATAATACAAAAATTAGTGAAACAGGACTTTCCCTCTTTTTTAAAAAAATTATCTGTTTATTTGAAAAGCAGAGTTTCAGAGAGAGAGAAGGAGAGACAGACAGAAAGATCTTCCATCTGCTGGTTCACTCCCCCAAATGGCCACAATGAGCAGGGCTGGGTCCGGCTGAAGCCAGGAGCCAGGAGCTTCTTCTGGGTCTCCCATGTGGGTAGCGGAGGCCCAAGCACCTGCACTATCCTCCACTGCTTTTCCTAGGCCATTAGCAGGGAGCTGGATGGGAAGTGGAGCAGCCAGGACTCGAACTGGCACCGTATGGGATGCTGGCACTGCAGGCGGTGGCTCCACTGGCTGTATCACCACCAGCCTTTTCTTGGTTATAAAGGAAAGATAAGATTGCCACCAAGGTCCTGGAAATTGTGTCCTACTTACTATCACTGTCTAACAAAGTCCCTGACACTTAGCAGTATAACACAGCAACCGTGTTTTGCTCACAGATTCTGTGGCCTGGGCGTGCAGGCAGAGCTTGGCTGGACAGTTCTCATTTGCTGACCGCAGGCCCGTGCTGGCAGGGGTTAGAGACAGCTAGAGGTTCAAGTGGGCTGGACATCCATGGTGTTTCCCTCACAAGGCTGCCAGTTGACATGGGCCACCGGCTGGGCGTTCAGCACGGACTGCTGACCCATGGGTCCACCCGTGAGTGTGCCAGCATGACAGTCCCACCCAGCACTGCGAAGTTCCAAATGCCCCCAAAGCCCAAGGGAAGGTTTGTATGCCCTAACTTGGAAGCCACAAAGATTGCTCAGGTCTTTGGCCAAACCAGTGCTGAGCCTGCCCAGTGACTCCCAGGGAAGAAGCCAGAGCCCTCATCTCATAGCAGCAGGTGCACTGGGGACTTGCAGATGAAACATCTGAATCCATCACAACCCCCGTGGGTAGCCCCAGAGAAGAGTCTTACGTCATTGCAGATCAACCACGGCTGCTGCCCTGCCCCCTTCCGTCTGGTGCCTGCAAGTGCACCTGCAGCTGCAGGGCACAGCTCCTAGCACCGATGACAGCTTCAACCTCGGCTGCCCGCCCCCTCCTCTTTGTCCTTTGTCCTGACTCTGCCGTGAGCACCCTGTGACGTGGACCAGCTGCATGTTGGCCCCCGCTGCCTGGCACCCAAGCCAAGGCCTTGAATGTCCACAGTCGCTGATAAACTTGTTTAGGTTGTTGCCCGAAACACTTTGAAAGACCAAACAGGTGGCTAAAAGTATAGAAACTAGCTCCTGGGGCCGGCACTGTGGTGCAGTGGGTTCACACCCTGGCATGAAGTGCCGGCATCCCATATGGGTGCCGGTTCAAGTCCCGGCTGTTCCTCTTCTGATCCAGCTCTCTGCTATGGCCCAAGTCCTTGGGCCCCTGCACCCACGTGGGAGACCCGGAAGAGGCTCCTGGCTCCTGGCTTCGGATTGGCGCAGCTCCAGCCATTGTGACCAATTGGGGAGTGAACCAGCAGATGGAAGACCTCTCTCTCGCTGCCTCTCCTTATCTCTGTGTAGCTCTGACTTTCATATAAATAAATAAATCTTTTTAAAAAATGAATCTTAATGGAAAATGGAATGGGGGTGGGATGGGAGTGGGGGCAGGAGGACGGGAATGGGGGGAAGAAACACTATACCCCTAAAAGCTGTACATATGAAAATTTGTATTCATTAAATACAAACCTTCAAAAAAAAAAAGGGGAAACAAAAAAATAAAAAAGAAATCATCATCTGCTGCCTCCCAGGGAGCTGGACAGCCTGCAAATTTCAGGCGATGACAATTTTTGTGTTAAGGGTAGTCTGTGCTTTGTTCTGTAAGTCTCAGCCACACCTCCTGGAGGTATAGTGTTCTCAGCCACGCCTCCTACAAGTATACAGCAACCCAGGCACAAGACAAGCTGTGAAATGAGCTCAGTGACAACCCGGCTTCGCAGCACAATACATGCAGCGGCCGTGGGTGGGCAAGCTCAGACAGGAAGCAGCGGCCGTAATCTCCAAGGATGGAGCCCCAGGTCCGCCCAGCCGCTGGGGCTTCCCTGAAGTTGGAAATGCCTCGAGGATCAATGTGCTTCGATGCTGGGGCCTCCTGCTGGTATCCCTCCCGGATGAAGGAACCGTGGTCAGAACAATAGCAGACCTTGAGTTTGGTTGTGAGCTCATTAACCACACCAACGCTAACAGTTCCCAAGCTCCTGAATTAACACCTGCAGAATGCAGCCTCCAAAAGCAATGGAACTGCATGGGAGACAGCAGTGTGGTCGTTTTCTTGAGAGAAATCCAGAGGCTGGGCTATTCGGGGGCCTGGAGAAACGCGGAGACCAGAGGGGCTGAGCAGGGAGAGAGGGCGGCGGCGGTGGCGAACTCTCCACTCTAATTCAGCATGCACCTTGCTCTGTTCCACTTTATGACATCAGCCCCATGGACTACAGCCAAGCGGGCTTTCTGTGTCTTTAAGATCCAGGCAGCATTGGCGATGGATAGGTTTCCATAGCAACCTGTAATTCTACTGTCTATCATGTTGAAGAGCAACAACAGAAAATCCCTAGCAAACAAGGTGTGATACCTCTCAGTACAATTATCGGCTTATTATCATCTGGGTCTCAGTGCTTAAAATCATACCCAGCTAGGATGCTTTGATGAATTGGAAGGAAGATTTCTTTTTTTCCTTTTCTTTGCAAAAACTCTCGGACAGAAAACAAGACACAAACAAGTTTGTGAGGGAGTTCAATGTCAAACGGCTGCCGTGGCTCCCCCAGAGGAAGTCTCCCACCATCTACACACACCATACAAAAGCAGCAGAGGAGTAAGCAAAACCTGTCCCAGCAGATGGGCAGGCCTCACCCAGGAGCGTCCTACACCAGACAGCCTGGTAAAAGGCCTGGGACCACACGTGTTCTTTGCCCACGAAATTTTCTAAAGCATGACAGAGACAGACACACCTATCTTCCTGCTGGTCCACTCCCCAAATACCCACCAACAGCCAGGAGCCCCGAACTCCCTCCAAGTCTCCCACATGGATGGCAGCGGCCCAAGCACTTAAGTCATCGTCTGCTGCCTCCCAGGATGCATTGGCAGGAAGCTGGATCGGCAGCTGGGCAGCTGGGACTTGGAACTATCACTCCGATACTGGATGTGGTGTCCCCAGCAGCAGCTTAACCCAAAGTGCTACAGTGCCCAGCACAACCTTCAACTTGCTTTGTAATTAATGGTTGTGTTGGGGCAGGCATTTAGCTCAGCAGTTAAGATGCCCCTTGGCTTCGGATCAGCACAGCTCCAGCCGTTGCGGCCATTTGGGGAGTGAGCCAAAGGAAGGAAGACCTTTCTCTCTGTCTCTCTCTCTCTCTCACTGTCTGTAACTCTACCTGTCAAATAAATAAAAATCTAAAAAAAAAAAAAAAAAATGCCCCTTGGGACACCTACATCCCATGTCGGAGTGCCTGGGTTCAAGTCTCAGCTTCGCCTCAATCCAAGCTTCCTTCCAATGCAACATGCGCTGGGAGAAAGTGATGGCGGGGGCCGGCGCTGTGGCACAGCAGGTTAACGCCCTGGCCTGAAGCGCCGGCATCCCATATGGGCGCAGGTTCTAGTCCGGGCTGCTCCTCTTCCGATCCAGCTCTCTGCTATAGCCTGGGACAGCAATGGAGGATGGTGTAAATCCTTGGGCCTCTGCACCCGTGTGGGAGACCCGGAAGAAGCTCCTGGCTCCTAGCTTTAAAAATAAATAAATCTTTAAAAAAATAAGTGTTTAAAAAAAAAAAAGCAAGCAAGCAGTGATGGCGCAAGTGCTGGGGTCTCTGCCACTCACATGGGAGACTCAGCCTGAGTTCTCCCTTTCTGGCTATGGCCTGGCCCAACCCAGGTTCTTGTAGGCCTTGGGAAGTGAACCAGCAAACAGAAGCACTTGCATGCTTTCTCTGCCTTTCAAATAAAAATGATTGTGTTTATAAAATCCAGCTCTCTAAATGCTCATGGCTCCTTCCAAGCCAGACCCGGCACACAACTGCCAACAGCAGAGCCCAGCATCTCCCCTTCAAGCTGGCTGCGGCCAGTGGGCCCTGCAGTCTGCGCACACAAGTCCCCCACCCTGTTGGGACCCGCTCCCTGGCTTTTCATGGAACATCATTTGCATTGGAATTTTTTTTTTTTTTTAATTTGAAAGGCAGAGTTATAGAGAGAGGGGAAAGACAGAGAGGTCTTCCATCTGCTGGTTCACTTCCCAAATGGCTGCAACAGCCAGGCCTAGGCCAGACCAAAGCCAAGAGCTTCTTCCCGTCTCCTATGTGGGTGCAGGGGCCCAAGCACTTGGGCCATCTTCTGCTGCTTTCCCAGGTACATTAGCAGGGAGCTGCGTCAGAAGTGGGGCAGTTGGGAAATGAACCAGCACCCATATGGGATGCTGGCGCTGCAGGCAATGGCTTAACCCGCTGCACCACAACACTGACCCTGTACTGGGATTAAAAAAAAATTCTTGACACAAAGATTTTCAAGAAAGATAATATGTGCAATTAATAACTTACTAAACCATTTGTCTGTTTCCCAAAAATTCCTTCAGATAAAGCAGCTTTAGAAAAAACAACTTCGTAGGAGCAAAAAATTCATCAAGAGAGAATGGACAGGCCAGCCAGCACTGTCGCACAGTGGGCTAAGCCTCTGCCTGTGGCGCCAGCATCCCATATGGTCGCCAGTTCTTGTCCTGGCTGCTCCTTTTCAGATCCAGCTCTCTGCTCCATGGCCTGGGAGAGCAGTGGAGGATGGCCCAAGTGCTTGGGCTCCTGCACCCACGTGGGAGACCCAGAAGCAGCTCCTGGCTCCTGATTTCAGATCAGCTCAGCTCCAGCCATTGTGGCCATTTGGGGAGTGAATGGTGAATGGAAGCTCTCTCTGTCTTTCCCTCTCTCTACAACTCTGCCTCTCGAATAAATAAATCTTTAAAAAGAGAGAGAGAATGGAAATGAGTGCTTTCTATTTGTAAACTACCCCACAGGACCTGAACAGGAAATGAATTATAAAATAGCTATGGGCAGGGAGCAGATTTACAAGCAAAGCAGCAAGTTAGGGGTGGGGGTGGGGGTGGGGGTGGGAGAGCTGTTGAAGTTCAAGACAAGGCTTTCAGAGAATACAGTGGAAAAGGCCAGAACGTGCACTCTGCAGACTCCAGCAGGAGAGACTCTAAGGACAGCACCCACACCTGCGTGTTCTGTAGTGATCCCCTCCACTTCTGTTAACTTCACGTTAAACGTAAATGCGCCTGGACAGCCATGGGCTGGGCATCCTCCCAGCCTGCCCTGTGGCTCCGATACCCATTCCACCCAGCGCCCTCCTAGCCCTCCAGTCCCTGGGCATCACACAACTAACCCTCACGGGGAGAAGTGCAACTCTTGACGTGGCTACTAAGACGCCACAGCTGTTTCTAAGCACTCAGACCAATGTGATCATTAAGAAACCTATTTTAATATAGGCGCAGATGAATGTGAAAACTAAAGCCAAATCCACAAACTGGTTGTGTTTACTCATGGGCTCACAGGCAGCATTTCCAACACCCCAAAGGAATTCCACCCGTTCTATTTCCTACCAGCCACACCTTGCCTTGGAGCTCAGTGTTTTCCTAGTAGACTGTGCCAAAAAAGGAGCTAACGGAGCAAAACCAAAGTGTGCAACAGCACACTGAATCTGGTCCACACACAGTGAATACAATGCTAAGCAGATTTTGTCTCCTCAAAGCATGCTTTCCAAGGAGTCCCAACACGTGCTCAGCACAGGAACAAAAGAGACATCCGTGGAGGAAGTTTGGGGCAGCCGACGTTCCACCCAACCCCAACCCTTCCTTAGAGAGTGCATGGGAGGCCAGAACTCATATCCACTCATCCTAGGAACTGTTTCACCCAGCATCTTCAAATCTTGTTTGCTCTGGGAGCCCATTTCTCCCACCTGACACCAATTAATGCCCACAGAAAAGCAGTGGCTGCTACAGCTCTGGGAAACACTCAGGTGGTACAATTTCACATCACTGCATTAACTCTGCCAGCCTGGGCACAGGTGCTAGGAAAAGAAGGGGGAGGGGCCATCCTGTTTAGTGCCTTACCCCACTGGTGGCCAAAGCTCACCCTTGGTTAGGTCAAGTCCCCTGTTCCTCTCCCACCAGCTCCTTCCCGGAAAGGCCACCGTATCGGCCACAGCGAGCCATCGGCCACAGCGAGCCACCATTCAGCTGGCACCACGGAGAGCAGAGTCCCTGCTTGAATGTCGACACAACTCTCAAATCTTATTTTTGAAAAAAGCTCTGTATATACACATTTCTCCACACCGAACAAGAGATCCTCAAGGAAAAGACAACTTGTAGGAAATTTTTTTAAAAAGACTTATTTATTTATTTGGAAGAGTTACAGAGAGAGAGAGGTCCTCCATCCGCTGGTTCATGCCCCAACTGGCCGCAAAGGTCGGAGCTGTGCCAACCCGAAGCCAGGAGCCAGGAGCCTCCTTCGGGTCCCCAACGTGGGTGCAGGGGCCCAAGGACTTGGGCCATCCTGCACTGCCTTCCCAGGCCACAGCAGAGCCGGATCGGAAGTTGGGCAGCCGGGCCCTGAACCAGTGCCCATATGGGATGCTGGCACTGCATGCGACAGCTTTACCCACTACACCATAGCACCAGCCCCAACTTGTAGTAAATTAAATTATAAATGGTCTTACAAAAGCATCAAAGTAGACAGACACCAAACACCACATTTGGTTAGAAATAATATTTATTATTCTCGCCCCCCCCCATGTACAGATCACTTCTCAGAAACAAGAAGATATTATCCATGTCCTCACCAGTTACAGTCTGTAGAAAATAAGCTTAACTCACATCCTATCAACAATATATTTCTATCATTTTTTAAAACAATAGCCATTTTATTCTTCCATTTTAATTCAAGAATAGATTCAAGTTTTATGTTTTGGATCAAATCAAGACAATCTTTATAGGTAACAATTTTCCAGACAGAGCCCTCCCCCCAACCCCTAAAAAAATTCTATATCCTAAGTGATAAACTCTTCTGGTACATTCAGCAAACTTTATATTGGAAAAAAAAATAATAATTCAGATAGGTATTTACTCTCGTGCACAACGTAAGTCTAGCTGAGCTTCTACACTTTGCTTTGCAATGGTGTTTATATAAAACAAATCATCTCTTATCAAGTTACAATGATAATTCCTTGAAGTGTAGATATGAAAGCTATACATGTTATCCATTGACGTTTGCTTCTCGTTTTTTAATGTGCAATGAAACCATCACCATCAGGACAAGCTCCATCTCATGGTGTTTTCCCTTCCCCTCAGCTATTTCTCTCTAAAAAGCTTAAATCTTCTCTCAGATCATGTACAGATACACTGAAAGCACAGGAAAAAAATGTTTTAGCTCGCTGACATAATGCCCTTAAGTGTGCTGACATAATGCCCATATTTGAACTTTGAATGTGAAATCAGAGACAAAGCATCACTTAGTTCATACAGTGCGTTATTAATAATCAACAGTTCCCTACGCTGGCTGTCTGCTCTGCATCAGGAAGTTTATAACCAATGACTCAGTCAAAGAATGTGCTTGTAACAGGCTGCTGGTTTAATTTCAGAATTTGAAGTTTCATAGTGGGCTATTTTCAAATACAGAAATGCTACAAGTGGCATAGGAACCATTAATTTTATTTCCCATTACCTAAAGGAAGAATTTATTCAAATAAAATTTTACAAGACAAAATGTGAATCTATATATCTATTTATAGATGTATACATGTATTTTATATTGAACCTAACTAAAGTTTTATAAGCAATTCTAACATAGTTCTGGTTACACGTTCCTAAAGACTTAACTGCTTTAAAGATACATGTTATAAAGAGGCTTACGCAAAAGGCAAAAATTAAGAACCAAGATGATCATTGAGGTTTTTCAGATTACTTCAAAAAGCTGTTTCTATCCCCTATAGAAGAAAACTATGCCTTTGTTTATCTTAGGAAAAAAATTATAAAAAGATAATGCTATCATGTAAAGGATTCACAAAAAACTATACTGTATATCCCATAAAAGTCATACCTACTTAAGGTAAATCACAATTATGGTTTTTATTGTATTACAGACATCACCATCGCCTCTCCTCTTTAATAATGAGAGGATTTAACTTTTGAACTTACTTAACTAGTGCCACAGAAATTCAAGTCCCAGTAGCAACAAGTTAAACAAGATTACAAAATAAGGCATTCTGCTCGCATGACAGTCACAGGCCTAGGGAAGTGGGCTCTTATTTTTACCATTTATATAATCTAAGCATTATATAGAAGGCAATCTTTATCCAAAATAAACCAGTGAATTGTTACTTGCCAGGGGAACAGAAAAACATACATAAAATCCTCAATTTTGGCTATTTCTCCTACTGCCATAAACAGAGACTGAGCTGAGCTATTTAACAAAGCCCACTACAAGCCATGGGGATGAAATGTCTTTGACTACACCATTTCTAAGCCTGTAGGTCACACACTAAATGATTTTTCAAATTACACAGGAAATCCCATTTGATAAAATCCCTGTAGTATTACTTAGAAAGAAACACACAACAAATGGACTCAGAACACATGCACACACACCCGCGCACACACACCCCAGTATAATAAACATGGTTTCCTTAAACATTAATTAGTTCTCCAGAAAGAATCGAAATTCTTTATCATCAAGCTGCAGCATGTGTATAAGGGGCAGCAATGCAACCTTTTTTAGTACAAGGTAAGAATCTGAATGAACTTTTAAATGACTAGTACCTTGACCAAAGACTTCACCAATGATGAACTCTGAGATACAGTTTTGAAATCTGGACTCAATTGCCTGTTGCACTTTTATATTAACTGTTGCTTAAGTAAACAAAAACAGCATAAATTCAGTATCTACTGTCTAAACATTTTAAAGCAATGGTTATATCATCATCAACAGGTAAAACGCACCTAATTTGGGTCTTCTGACACCTCTTGTTTTAAGTTTATTTTATGATAAAGTTCTTCACAGTTTAAAATATTGTGAAGACTATATATTTATGTATAACTATATTCACATACATATTATGTACATATACTATGTACTTGATGTACTCATAAACTTTGAATATGTGTGTATCAGTAGGATACCCACACATATGCAGGAACCCTGAATAGACTTGTGTGAACTGTGAAATGATTTCCCAGAAGTACGTAGAAATTAGAAAAGAATATTATGAATAATTATAACAAAAATGTCACCTTATTTACATAGTGCCTATCTCCCAAGAGGTACATATGCTTTATAAACATGTTTTAGTATGTAAGCTGGGGCATTGGGGACCCTATCAATTTCATTTTCCACAACCCAGTAACCCACTCAGGGCCACATGCCTTAACAGTGGCAAAGCAAAATACAGCCATGGAAACCTCCTAACTCCCAAAGTCTCCAATTACCAGACCAAAAGGTCTTGGGATGAACACCAAGTTACCCACCACTCAAACAGAACTTCTACAAAGGATGAATCTCTAAGTCCTCTTATACTTGTGATTGTGCGTTATACATTTATACCACAGGGAGATCAAAATGGTTTTTGGTTTTGGCAGATGAAAGTCTAACATTCAGTGTGATTATAATTCAGTGTAACTTCTCCAGTTTAAGTGCGACACAGCTGATTGGTCTATCGGGCGGATGCGGTCAATGTCTACTCGTGGCTGAAGAGCTCTTAGTCCAGACAGCTAGTGCGTGTTTACAGACAGCCTACAATCTTGTATCGTCTGAAAGGCCTCTGCATCTTCACATACGGCGTACACGTATAAATAAGCATTGTAGCACAAATGTACAGTTCGCATCAGTTCATGTTCCAATAAACGAAGGCCTTAAGGGTGCACTTTGAAGGCCAAGAGCTCCTCAGAGTGCATGTTGTTTAAAGATCGAAGATCTGGCAACTTTAGAAGTAGTTTTGTAAAAATCGAGGCTTCATTTGGATGGTTTTTCATTATTAAGGTCCTTAGTGCACGGATAAGGGTTTCCTGCAAAGCCTCCACAGAGTTGACGTTTTCTATTCCAGACCGATCTAATGGGAAGTAAGCAACACAGGATTATGACGGAGAGCACACGTGATCAACATGAAATGTAATTCTTGCTCATCAATCTACTTAATGAATTCAATACAAAGTCTTACACATTGGAACAAAGGCAAAAGCAAACTGACAGATTTTTTAAATCCCAACAGCAAATTTTCTATCTATTGTAATAGGAATTTTTGTTCACAAAAATTACTCTAATTTTTAAGACCACATATTATCTTTTGACTTCAATTGCTTGCAATTGGCAAAATAAATAATGCAGCACAGAAATGTATTTTCTGCACATGGAATACATTCCCCTCGCAATGCTCTTGTGTGTGAAAGGCAGCCTTTAAAATGGCCTATGATGAGGGCCGGCACTGTGGTGTAGCTGGTAAAGCTGCCACTTGCAGTGCCAGCATCCCATGGGGCGCTGGTTCGGGTCCCAGCTCCTCCACTTCCAATCCAGCTCTCTGCTATGGCCTGGGAAAGTAGTAGAAGAAGGCCCAAGTGCTTGGGCCCCTGTACCTGCATGGGAGACTCAGAAGAAGCTCCTGGCTTCAGATCAGCCCATCTCCAGCCATTCTGGCTAATTGGGGAGTGAACCATTGGAAAGAAGACCTCTCCCCCGCCCCCTCTCTGTCTCTCCTTCTCTGTGTAACTCTGACTTTCAAATAAATAAGATAAATCTTTAAAATAATAATAAAATAAATAAAATGGCCTATGATGGCCCTCTCCATCCTGATATTCATGCCCTTGTATGATCGCCCTGATTCACTTCTAACAGGAGTGATAGGATGTCACTTCTAGAATCAGGTCACCAAAAGGGGCAGACATTTGGGCCAGCAGTTGAGTTGCCATCTGGGACACCTGCATCGCATTTGGGAGTGTCATGTTCAAATCGCAGCTCCTGAGCCTCTGATCCAGCTTCCTGCTATTGCACACCCCAGGAGGCAGTAGATGGTTCAAGTACTTGGATTCCTGCCACGCATGTGGGAGACTTGGCTGAACTTCAGGGCGCCTGGCTTTGGCCTGGCCTGGCTCTGGCTGTTGGGAGCACTTGGGGAGTGAACCAGTGAATGGAAGATCTCTTTCTGTCTCTGCCTTTCAAATAAGTTGACAATAAATATTTTCTTAGAATGTTTTCAATTTTTTTACCAAATATTTAAAAAAATTTTTTAAACAAAAAAACTGTGGCTTTCATGCTAGGTATTCACTCTGAGAAAAGCCAGCTGCCACGGTGTGAGCTGCCCTACGGAGAAGCCCACATGGTGAGGAACTGAGCGTGATCTCCACCCAACAGCCAGCGAGGACCTGAGGTGCGCAGCCCACCAGCCGGCAAGGAGATGAACCCTGCTGCTAATCATATACGCCTGGAAGAGGGTCCTTCCCGACCCAAGCCTTCATCTAGGGCCACAGCCCGGCCCACAGCCCGGCTAAGCCTCCTGAGAAACCCTGAGCCACAGGTAGACGCTGAATCACACCGAGTTCCCAGCCTTCAAAACCTATAATTAACGTCGACATTTTTAAGCCACTCAGTTTTGGGGTGGCCTGTTGTGTAGTAATAGGTAAGTAACACACTACGTGGCTGTACACTAGTTTTATTACCCAGCATTCATTCCCATTCGGTATAGTGCGATCTAGCATAAGCCTGCAGTAAAGCAGCTCAAAGCCGGCCCTGAGCCGAGCGCCCCGGGCTCTCCAGCAGGGGCTACTTCCTCCCGTGACCACAGGAGGCAGCAGTGCACTAGAAACCCTGAGGCTCCGGCTCAGGGAGGTTGTAATACGCCAGAAAGAGACTTCTTTTCTACACGGAAGCAAACTTCTCTGGCCATTCCTGTCCTTTCGTTGTTTATAAAGATGCTGAGATCTCCTGAAATGACTAGAAACTGAAAAGGCCTATTTGTAATGCAAGCACTTAAAACAAGGACTAAAACTGAACAGCAAAAGAGTGTGAATAAATACAGAAAAAAATGATACAAATAGGTCTTTCTTATATTTAACAAAACCTGAATTATTATTACAACTATGTGCTAATTCTATGGAGGAAAAACTGAATGTTGGTTACTGGTTTGAGGATCATGATTTTTCAGGCAAAACTATTAGACAAAAAGACCTCTTTTCTACATTTAACTTCGGTCAATCACAAGGATTATCTTTGCAAAAATACTTAAAGCCTTCAATAATGCTAGATTCTAGGTGCTAGGAATCAGCTGTGAACAAAACAAGCCAAAATTCCTGCAAGGAGCTTTCATTTTGGGTCATATCATCAGTAACCTGTACCACCAAGCTCAGAATGACAGTGATCGCCCCAACAACAGAAAGCATCAAGGGCTAAGCCGGGAAGGCTACTTCAGGGGAACTGGCATTCTAGGTAGTTGGCCCTTTGCTGGATTTGTTAAGATGATCTACACATCTTTATACAACTCAGAACGTCTAGGAAATGGATACCTACAACTAAAACTGTAGATGATACTAAATTTTTCTAATTTTCTCAGTTGCTAAATCCAAGGTCATTATGGTTTCATGAAGAATTTCAAATAATTCAATTACAAATCTGGCTAGATCATAAACAATCTTCCGGAGCCCGAAGCATCTGAATGCACAGGACGCAGGGGGAACTCATTTTCTAAACGATGCACGAAGGGCGACTCCACTGCCCGTGCGGGAGTTTATGAGCCACGTGGCTCCCACTCCCTTTGCTGGTTCTTCATCCCACTCTCAAGTCTGCTCTCCCCACCGAAGCCTCTCACTTCCCACGGGTGTTAAGTCAAAGCGCTACGAAGGCAAGCGCATCTTCACCAAGACAAGCCTTACCTCTCGTCTACACGCCAGCCTCTACTCCAGCTGGAAGTGACTGCTGTCACTAAACAACCCAGGAGGACCACTTACCTTCCAGTGGAAGTCCCCTTCCGTGGCATCAGGATTCTTGCAATCCCACAGGAAATATGTTGAGATTTCGCTCTCCTTTAGCAGCTAGCGCTATTGTGTTAACAAGCAGCACAGTGGGAAGGCTCTAAGCCAGACTCGGGACCTACTCAGCCAACTACTGAAACCCCTCTGTCGCTCGAACCCTTCCCTCTCTTACTGAAGATGGCTCACATCTAGTTCACATCAGAGGTCTGTTGTGAGGAAAATGACATGCAGAAATTTACTGACATTTCTCCTAACAACTTCCCCTAAAAGTAGAAAATAAACACAAAAAATACAGAAGGCAACTATAGAGTTCTCAGGAAAACAAAAATCTGTTTTAAAGATAAAGCAAACTGTAATAATGCTTTGTTCTAAGCAGTTGATAAAAAAGAAATAAGCAATCCGCGTATTACCGAAGCACGGAACACTCCCCCTTCGGGCCACAGAGCCTTACAGTAGCCGTTCTACTAAGTCAACCGCACTGTGGGAACACTAAGAACACGGTCCTATAAATGCTTTAACTTTTTTTAAAGATTAATTGACTTGAAAGGCAGAGTGACAGGGGCTGGCTCTGAGGCATAGTAGGCTAAGCCTCCACCTGTGGTGCCGGTACCCAATATGGGCAACGGTTTGTGTCCCCGCTGTTCCTTTTCAGATCCAGCTCTCTGCTATGGCCTGGGAGAGCAGTGGAAGATGACCCAAGTGCTTGGGCCCCTGCACCCACGTGGGAGACTTGGAGGAAGCTCCTGGCTCCTGGATCCTAGCTTTGGATCAGCCCAGATCCAGCCATAGCAGCCATCTGAAGTGTGAACCAGCAGATGGAAGACCTTTCTCTTTGTCTCTCCCTCTCTCTAACTCTACCTCTCAAATAAATAAATAAAATCTTTAAAAGATTGAAAAAAAAAAGAATGAGAGAAAGAGAGAGATGGAGAGAGAGAAGGAAGGAGGGAGAAAGGAAAGAAGGGAGAGATGGAGGGAGAGAGGGGGAGAGGGAGAGAGAGAGTGAAAGAAAAAAAGAAAGGGTGACAGAGAGAAAGATCTTCCATCCACTGGCTCACTCACTCCCCAAATGGCTGCAACAGCCAAGGCTGGGCCATGCCAAAGCTAGGAGCCAGAACTCCACTCTGGTCTCCTACATGGGTGGCAGGGACTCAGATACTTGGGCCATCATCTATCTGCTGCTTCCCAAGCACATGAGCAGGAAGCTGGACAAGAAGCCGAGCAGCCAGGCCTCGAGCTGGGCTCTGATGTGGGACACCAGCATCACAAGCAATGGCTTTAGCACTGGGCCACAACACTGGCCCCATACTTTTTGACTTTTCTACTGCAAGAATCAACTGATAAGTGAAGCATGAGAAACAACAGGTAATATACCAGAATATAAGTTTTAACTTTTTTAATGATTCTATTTATTTGAGAGGCAGAGATAAAGAGACAGACGGAAAGTCCCCATCTACTGGTTCACTCCTCAAATGCCCACAACAGATGAGGCTGGACCAGGTCAGATCAATGCCAGGAGCTCAGAATGCAATCTGGGTTTCCCACATAAGTAGCAAGGGCTTAACCACTGATCCACTGTCTGCTGCCTCCCAGGGCTCTTTAGCAGTGAGCTGGAATCAGAAGCAGAGCCAAGAATCAAATCCGGGCACTCTGATATGAGAGCAGGTGTCTTAACCTCTAGGCCATAGTCCTGCCCCCATGTGTTACTTCTTGTTCACACACAGCAATGGTAACAAAAGCAGCCTGGGTACAGTGCAAAAAAGGTGCTATCTCTTTCATTAATGAGAAGTTCTACCTAACTGTACAAGAGAGATTATTACATAAATGTGAAGAATCAAAGACTGTAACTTAAAATCATATATAAAAAAACCACTGAGGAAGTAAAACAAATGCTGAGAGAGAGAAGTAAGCGTACTTTACTTATTAGTTCTATCTAGTAATCTAGTTAGTAACCCAGGCTGGGAGTAGACGAAGAAGTGGACACTTCTCATTTTGTACTCTTCTGTGGCTCTGAATTTTATTTTCCTAGCTAGGTACTGCTTTAAAAATAGCAAGTCATTTTTAAGTGGTAAAATTTAAATTTGAGGGGGCCAGCGTTGTGGCACAGCAGGTAAGGCTGGCTGCCACCTTCAACACCAGCAGCTTATATGAACACCGGTTCCAGGCCTGTCTGCTCCATTTCCAATTTATTCCCTATTAATGCACCTGGGAAGGCAGTGGAAGATGGCCCAAGTGCTTGGGTCCCTTACACCCACATGGCCTGGCCAAGGCCTAGCTGTTGCAGCCATTTTGAAAGTGAAACAGCAGATGGAAGGTTTCTCTCTTTCTTTCTTTCTCTCCCTCCGCCCCCCGTAACTCCGTAACTCTGCCTTTCAAATACAATAAATCTTTTTTAAAAAAAAAAAAAAAAAAGATTTAAATTTGACATGAAAACTACAAATATGTGTTTACATATATCTTTCCACATACAGATATAACAAAAATGACACTCCACTGTATCCTTTTACAATCAGTATTTTCTGCTTAACCTTTTTTTTTTTTAAGAGGCAAAGAAAGGGAGTTAGCTCTCATCTGCTGGTTCATTCCCCTCAAAGTCCACAACAGCCACGGCTGGGCCTAGCCAAAGACAGGAGCAGGAAATACAATCCAGGTCTCCAATGCGGGTGACTAGGACTCAACTACTTGAGCCATACCTGCTGTCTCCCAGGGTCTACATTAGCAGGAGTGGAAGTCAGGAGAAAGCTGGCCATCAAACGGGTATCTGATAGGAGACCCATCTGAAGCGCTAGACCAAATGTCTGCCCCTAACACGTGTTTATGTATCACACATCGTAAACTGGCAGGGAACAGATGGATGGAGAGGTAGCTGGACAAAGAGTCCTAATGTTAACAGTGGTCTTTTTTGGTAGTAATATTATCACCTTTGTGTTCATCCTAGTATCTTCTAAATAACCCGTATTAACCTGACCATCAGAAAAGATAAGGCTTTTTCAAAAGGAGACTAAAACAAAATAAAAATTATGTTCTTCATGGAAAAAACAAGTAAGTAGCATGGCTAATGGCACAGAGTTCCCCTTTACCACCCTCACCTGCATTTTCTTCTCTGGCCTCTCTCTGGGACCGGGGTCCCTTCACCTCTCCTGCTCTCATTTATTTCAGAAGAGTTCACTCCTAACGTTCCTGCTTCATACCTAATGTTACTTCGACAACCTCTCCACCTGACTCTCCAGCCCGGTGACTTTCCTGTCCGATCCACCCACGATAAAAATGTAGAGCCAATGTCATGCCTGATCACTTCCCTGCATTCAGAAGTTGCAATGACTTCCCAGAGCCCGTAGTTCAGGAGCAAGGCCTCAGGGTCCGCAGCACGGGGGCCCCTAACCCTCACACCTGTCACTTCCTCCCTGAAGCACACTCCAGGTTCTAGCCACCTTCCGTTTCTCTTGTCCTACCTTGAATCTCTCATGCCTTTCCATGTTTTCTTCCCAGGGAAATCTAACAATCCAACCTCCAAATTCCAGCCCCACTTCCACCTTCCCCACAAGGCCTTCTCCGAAGACTTCACCTTCCTTTCTGTAACTCCTACTTACCTCGGTCACAACTGTATGGTTTAATACCACAAAGCACTGTTTCAGTTCTGTCTGCCTTGTGCCTCAATGCTCTCTGTCTCCCCCGAGCACTTAGCACATAAGGCACCTAGCACATTCATGAGCTAAAGAATGTAGCAAGTATTGATTATCTTTGGTTTCACAACAGATTTCTTAATCTGATACACCAAGTCAAATACTAATCACTTATCAAGAGACTCTGCAAACAGTAGTTAAAATGCAATTAGCACTGCAAGGTTACTAAGAAAATAAGTATCCCTGGTAGACATATATTCCTTTCATACTTTTGCATGTCATAAATACATTTTTAGTTATCCAGACAGAGCTGGTTAAAAAGGTGGCCAATTTATGCTTCCAACTAGCATAAATTTGTATTTATCCCACCGATGTACTAGCCCTTTACCTTACATAAAGAACGTTATTAACTTAAACAGAACTAACACAACCTCCTCAGTGCCTGGCACAGGGTCTGCTACACAACAGGAGGAAGCACATGGGAAACAAAAGTCACCTCAAAATATTGTAAAATTCCCAACAAATATAAAGTGAAGTGACCCCCAAAGTGGCTGGCACTTACTTAGCTACCTTTAGGAAAGTCAGAGCCTTGCTTTGGAATTAACCACCTGTGCCTTAATGACTACTGTCTGAACCGAAATACTTTGGTCAAAAATAACTGCAACATAAATGCAAGGCGGGAGGGACATTGGGAAACACCACAGACTCACATAAATAGCCATTAAATGCTAGACTGAGTATTTCTTCCATCCCAGACACCCCGCTGGGCCTATGGTACAACCCTTCCTTTGGCAAGATAAGGAAACAGAAGCCCAAAAGGATAAAACTACTCACCCAAGTCACACAGAAAACTCAATGGCATAGCAGGGCTAAAGACACAGCTCACGATTCACATATCTTTGCAACAAACCATTCTACTACCTCTGGATACTTTTCACATTTTCAAGTAATTCACATTCTATTTTAATTCAAACTTAGACTCATTTTAGAATGACCTACCTGGAAATACACTATGTCCCAAGAAATAAATACATGAAATAGACAAATAGGCTTGTAAAAATTTATGAACAAAAGCTAAAGACTAAGGTGGTAAATGCAAGGCCCAGATCAAACCAATATTTTATTACCAGAGCATTTTGACTTGTACTGACATGATAAAAAAAACTGCAAAAATAACAGGTTCACATAGTTCAGTGTCCTCCTGAAGGCCTTCTTCCCACATATAACCTGCTGGGGCCTTGTTAGCTGCCACCTTCTCCCTAGCTGGTCACTATACTCTAGGCGTAGCACTGTGTTGAGCCGGCTTGCTTACCTGCGGATACAAGGACAACTGCTGTAAACAAACTCATCTCTTCATCGCTAAGTTGCAGGGCATTTAGCTTTTCACTAAATTCAAACATGGAGTTCAGCAGATCGCCTGCTCCCATTGAGTGTAAATCATCCACACTGTATTTCTTTCCACTTAAAAAGGTGACAGTGCGCTCCTTTGCATCAAATAGTGACGCAAATCGTACCATTAAAACCTGGAAAAAGAAAGAGATGTTTGTAGTTAGAGAACTACAGTAATACTAGAAAATAACTCATATTCAAGTCAGTTAAGAAACATCCCACATACAAAAGCCATAAAAGAAAAGCTGTTTATTTTTTACCGAGAACCACCTTCTTAAAGCAAATTCTCTCCCAAAGCATTAAATACTCCAGTAACATCAAAATAAATTCCAGCCACCAGTAGCAAAACACTTGAGTGCTGTGATACTCTGAAACTCTATTAATAGAGATGCTGAAATGTAAATATAAAATTGAAGCAAACAACGTCAAGAAGCTTGAAACAGGGCCCTAGTCAGAAGCAATAAAGAAACTCCAGGATACCAAGTATATACCCCATGTCTCTATGCCTGAAGTACAAAAAACAACATTTCAATGCAGAAAAACTTGGAAATATCAAAACACCAAATGCAGCCAAGACAAACACTGCAGGCAAATTCTAATTAGACTACTTAGGAAACCATAACCCAAAGAGACTATACACAAAGAACACTAATCACAATAAACGTGTCCTAAACACCGCGTTCTTATGGACACCAAAACCAATCAGTTAACAACTACGTTACTGACCCGCAGCACTCCTTCCATTACACTGAATGGAACACAGACTCACGTCACACATTTCTCTGGCACCCAAAGGAGCACTGAACACCTTCCTTTTGCAATGCTCCCAAGCAACAACTTGTTTTACCCAGACAGTCTGAGAGAATGAGCCTTCTATGAAAAAGGTGCTAACCTTAGGATACAAGATCAATCACAAGGTAGAAAAAATACAAGTCTAGGGTGCAGAGCTTGTTCCAGTCCTGGATGTGCTATAAACTTACCCATAATCCAAGAAGTCTCCTCACCTGTCTAGAACACACTTACCAACCCTGCAAAATGAACTGAACCTTACCGCTGACAGCCCTTCGGGATTTAAATCTCAAGCCTAATGCCATCCTTACAGTGAACGCCTCACCTGGGATTTCTCCACAGCTGCTGCACCGGCAGCTATGACTTCTGCTCTGCTCTAGTGCAGGCTCTCCAGAGAACAGAGCCTGAGACAAAAGCACGTACGAGCTACGCATTGGCACATGTGGCAACAGGAGCCGGGAGAGAGGAAATCCAACGGGGAAGCAGAGCAAGTACTGGGGGTGCATCACGAAGCCGGCCCCACTGATAGCAAAAGCAGCTTCATCAGTCCCACCTTGTAGGACCACCCAGGGAAGTGCGGTGAAGATACATACACCCTTGGTTTCCCCCACCGGACATCAGCATCCCTCACATCACCCCAAACACTGGAGTCACGCTGAAGTGAGCTCCAAGCACTTCCAAGGCCTCTCACATTCAGCAGCAACAAAGGAGCCCCAGGGCAGACAGGAAGTGAAAGGCGCCAAAGCAAGCAGCAGGCCAAGCACCACCTGACTGTGTCCTGCTGCAGCTGGAGCAGAAAAAGCAGCCACAGGTCCTGATGCACGGGGAAGCTGAGAGGATCCGAGGGCGCACACGAGACGGCTGATTTAGCCCCGAAATACTCTAGAATCTCCTAAAAAGACAGAAGCCACCGTGCATTTGCACTTCTTCCTCTGTACTGAATACAGGATGCACCAGGCAAGCCTGTAAGTAAGGGTCCCACGAAGTCCACACCTGAACACAACACTAGAACTTGGGAGTTCACATGCTGGGGACACATAGCCCTGTGTTTCAAGTCCTAAGTAACGCAGGATTGACCTGGTCTCTGCCCAACATCCTGACATGGTTATTCGTTTGTTGGTAGTTTCAGACTTTATGAATATAGGATGAGTATCACTTATCTGAAATACTTGGGACAAGTGTTTCAGATTCTGGAATATTTGCATATACATAATGAAATTATCTTGGGTAATGAAAACCAATCCTAAACATGAAATCATTTATCTCTTTCATATACATCTTATATACAAAGCCTGAAGATAATTTTATATCATATTTTCACTGTGCCCATGTTGTAATCATGACCCATCACATGAAGTCAGGTATGGAATTTTCTACCTGTGGCAGCAAATTGGCCCTCAGAAAGTTTCAGACTGTGGAGCACTTTGGATTTTGGATTTTCATATTAGGGATGCTGAATCTGCACTTCCTCAAAAAAACAAAGAAAATATGTATGCACGGTCTGCAGCAACATTCAGAATAAGCAAAACCTACCTCAAAAGTTCCGGCCTTCAGAAGGTTGACCTGGTCGTGCTGAGAGAGATCTCGGAACCCAGGGATGCGCTTGGCAAATTCCACCACTTCCTTCACTGCTGGCGTGAAGCTCATTGAAAATTCTTCCCAGACTTCATGCCCTGACTTACGTGGATCCACATACGGAGACTTACTCATTGGACACACCTGGTATACACAAACAGAAAAACTCTTACATTGGGAGACAGGGTAACGAAACTCCAAAAGCAGCGTCTCAATCATTAAAATAAGTAACTCCCAATCTTGAGTACGATTTATTAATATTACCACTCTCTCCACTTGCGGTTCACCTTACTAGAGAAAGCCTCACAGCAATAAATGTATGCAATTATAAACTGTCAACTTGAAAAGAAAAATAAATGAACCAATTCTACCAACACAAGGTGAGCAGATGCTTAAAAAAATAAAGTATATTATCTTTGCATTTAAAAATAAAAAGCAAGCCTCACAGCAATTTAATTTAAACAACAAGTTATTATAAAAGAAGTAACCTAAGCAAAAATGTCATCAAGGGGCTGGCACTATGGGGCAGTTGGTTACTCCTCCCCTTGTGGCGCCAGCATCCCATAGAGGTGCTGGTTCTAGTCCCGGCTGCTCCTCTTCCGATCCAGCTCTCTGCTATGGCCTGGGAAAGCAGCAGAGATGGCCCAAGCACTTGGGCTCCTGCACCCTAGTGGGAGACCCGGAAGAAGCTCCCGGGTCCTGGCTCCTGGCCTCAGATCAGCGCAGCTCCAGCCATTGTGGCCATTTGGGGAGTGAACCAGCAGATGGAAGGCCTTTCTCTCTGTTTCCTTCTCTCTGTCTGCAACTCTACCTCTCAAATAAATAAAATCTTAAAAAAAAAAAAAAAAGTCGTCAATCACAAGCTGCTTCAAAAGTCTACGGCACAGGTTAAGACTTTATTTTGTAGCACTGCTGCCACCTTATGCTGGCACAGGTGCCTCGTAAGGTTTTCAAAACAAATTCACACGCACTTGTTTGATTCTCAACCTGCTGGTCATGGCACATTATAATTCCCATTCCCTAGAGGAGGGAATGAGAGCCTGGGTGGTCAGCGACTTAGCCCAAAACAGGTGCAAGTCACAGGCCTAGAACCCAGACCTCTGTTTAGTGAAGATTTCCAAAACCCACTTATCTCTAAATGGGCAGAACTACAGTGCTGTAATTTCCCAGAGGAAATTGTGAAGCATGTCACTTTTTTAAAAAGGTCACTGACACTTTAGTTCATAAACAACGGTGTGACCACTGACCTCCACTTGCTCAATTAGGAAACCACTGCAGATAAAAGGAGGGGGAAAGGAGGAAATCAAACAAACTAGAAGAAACCCATGAAGAGCGTGGAACATGCACCGTATAGCCCATTAGTAAAACCAGCCTTTAAACGCTCACCAAATTCATTATTACAAGGTATAGGAAAGGGATGCTTTTAACACCATGGAGCATATCATGAAACCAGAACCTAAATGCTTACAG
The DNA here is from genome assembly GCF_033115175.1 of Lepus europaeus. Classification (NCBI taxonomy): domain Eukaryota; kingdom Metazoa; phylum Chordata; class Mammalia; order Lagomorpha; family Leporidae; genus Lepus; species Lepus europaeus. Next base: position 159,896,940 of record NC_084828.1, on the reverse strand, counting down.
GTTTTACCTTCCTTAAGGAAGCCACCAAGCCTAACAAAACATAAGGTCACCTTTTTGGTTCAAGGGACAGAAAAACTGAACATGAAGATTGGAGCAGAGTCAACTATTTTGAAGATGAATGAAGAAGACTTTAATTACCTGGTGGTAGAAAATATCAAGCACTATCAAAGGACCTCATGGTTTAAACTGGAAATGATGCAGTACTGCTGTTTTTGATGAGACTCTGGCTGAATATGAGCTTTGTACTTTCATGTAGAATGTTGTGTTTGATGAAAAAAAAACTTGAATGAGTAACATTAACTTATCTCATAGGATGAAGTTTGAGAAAATTCACAGACGCTAGCCTATTAAATTAAAATATCCCTAAATCCTGAAACAATAAAATATCTATGTTCTGTATCCAAAGACTTTTTTGCATTACAAAGATTTTTTTAAAGGATATTAAAAAAAAAAAAAAACAGCCCCCTTGCACAGAACTCAAAGATTTTCTGACTATGGTAAGCTGAGAGTCAGTCCTCTGAGAAAATCCCAAAGCTAGTAAGGTATTAGTCAATCAGAAAGCTTACATTTTCAAAGGGATTTCCAAGAATTAAAGGACCAATTCTACATGGATCACATATAATACAAACAACCCTAATCCCCAACACAGTAGCAATCAAACCACGTGATTATACCTACTTAGTGTGAACGGGTCACTCAATAAGGATATTCATTAAAATTATGTGACCTAAAATACTGTACAAAATTATTTCTATAAATCTCTCAGGTTTTCTGACTGCCCCTCCCCCCACCAAAGTTGGTATATCCCCCAAATAAAAGAAAACCTTCAAAGCTTTCCTTGATACAAGGTGAGCAAAAAATTGATTTCACTATACCAGATGCATCCTCCCTCCAGTGTTGCACAGGTAACTATTCTTGTTCTCATTCTGAGAAAATCCATCTATTGGAACTCTATCACATACTCTTTGAGTATAAGCATTGGAGAAGTTCATACAATGTCCATTTGCAATACAAATGGCATGCCCGTTTGGGTAATGCATGAGGTTCCTCCCTTTGTACTGTCCATTGAGATGCTGCTGGCTCTCACTACAGGGAAAATGACTGCTAAGCCCATTGCCACAATGGTCGTGATTTAAATTATACTGCTCCATGTTCTTGGGAATCTGTTCTCTCTGGGGCTGCATGCCCTCAGCGGAGTTTTCTCGCTGCTCCTGATTATACATAAAGGTATCTTTGTGGGCTCTGGTCACCATGCCAATCACTTCTTCCTTTGCAAAATCAGAAGGGGGAGGAGGAGAGTTTTTCAGGTTTTCTTGCTCCAGCTGGGGCTTGGGTCGCAGCTGTTCCTGGGCTGGTAAGGCCGTCTGTTCACGGTGTTCCACTAAGGTGTCATTCTGCAACTGACCACTGAACTGGCTGTTCATCATGGTCTTCATCGCACTTTGCATTTCAATCAGCATCCTCTGTTTCTCACGCTTAGGAATACGGCCAAACCTGACAGCTAGTAAAGAAAAACACAGTTAACATCTGTGGTCTAAGTAAGACCTGTTGTACAAAAAGAGTAACACAAAACTGTCTCCGACAGCTGTGGCCTCTGTGCAAGTAAAGGATGCCAGTACATCTCTGGCCCAATTTTTCTAAACCTGCTGGAAGTGATGCATCAAAGGAAGACAGCAAGGGAGAAAACGTTTTCCATTTTTCTCCCACAACAAAACGAAGGTCTGTTAGACACTCTACGGGCAAAAGCTGTGAAAGAATTACTAAATTAACTAAGAAAAGCCCAGTCTGAAGCAGACCAGCACCACCACCTCACACTGTATGAACAAGGCTCTCTTCTCAAGCCAGCATTCAAGACTCAGCTACCTGTGTCTTCAACATTAATGGAACCTCGTAGGGACCATCATTCCCTGAACTTCTGACCTTGGTGTCAACTGGTTTTTGTAACTTTACTCTCAAGACCCCATTAAACTATCTGCTGTCTTCTTTTCTGGCTTCTTAAAGAAAATCTTTTTTAAAAATACCACAATCAATAGAAATGCAGTTATTGGAAAATAAAAGTTGGTGGAGTATAATTAAAATCGATGAAATAAGTAAGAATGGATCAATCAGCCTCCATTCATTTGGAAGCTAGTCTTAGAAAGTGTCCTGTCTCCAATAATCCTATACCTGAGGGAAAGAAGAGCTAAGCTTCCTTCTGGTCCGATATTTACAGAGAGGTAATACAAATTCAACACACCCACCCAGGAAGAAAGCCGTACTGGTCTAACTGTAGCCTCTGACACCATCACTATCAAAGACAAACAATTTTATTGTGTTTCCTGCTTTACCTCTACTTTCACAAAGGACTGCCAGTTTTATTCTTTGACAATATTCATTATTATTTTTATTTTTTTAATATTCATTATTTTTACAGCACAGTGTTACTAAAAGAAAATTTCAGGCACTTAAAATCTGGGGCCAGCGCTGTGGCATAGAGGGCTAAAGCCTCCACCTGCAGCACCTGCGTCCCATATGGGTGCCGGTTCTAGTCCCGGCTGTTCCTCTTCCGATCCAGCTCGAATGATGATTCAAGCTCTCAAGTCCCTGCCACTCACATGGGAAACCCAGATGGAATTCCAGGCTCGTGGCTTTGGCCAGACCTTTGGGAAGTGAGCCAGTGGATGGAAGATCTCGCTCTCACTGTCACCCTGCCTTTCAAATAAATAAATCTTAAAGAAGTAAATAATGACTAACTATTTTAAGGACTTCTTCCTGGGAACTAAGAGCAACTCCATGCTGTGCACTTGTAACAAAACATGGAACTAGATTGCTGACACCAGTGTGAAACTGGACCTGACACTTGTAACCACCAACTTCTGATTTCTGTGCTTGTCAAAGCACATTCATTGTCCCCACTGGCTGATTTTATATTTTCCTTTATAATAAATTATTTAAAAATCACCAATATTTCAAACTTCACAGTACAGAGGACAATATAAAAAATATGTCCTCATCACCAGTTTTTTAAAATATGAACATTTTACTACATTCACTAAACATTACAGACATGTAGTAGTACGGTTACAGAATTATCCAGCCCCTCTCCCACCAGGGGTAAGCACTACTTTGAAGTTGGTAGGCTGGAGGCTGGACGGAGGGCATTTAGCCCAGCGGTTAAGATGCCTGCCTCCCACATCAGAGTGCTTGTGTTTAATGCTCAGTGCTGGCTGCTGGCTCCAGCTCGCTGCTAATGTGCACCCCGGGAGCAGGCAGTAGAGATGGTTCGAGTAATTGTGAGACCTGAGTGGAGTTCCCAGCTCCATGCTTCAGCCCCCACCCAGTCCTGGCTGATGCAGGCATTTGGGGAATGAACCGGTCAATCGGAGGTCTGTCTTTCAAATAAATAACATTTAAAAAATAAAAAAAAAAGAAATGCCTTATTGTAGTATTCCATTTCTATATCAGTGCAGCAGTGGAGTTGAGAGTAATCTAGTGGGGCTAGCACTGCATGGTAGGCTAAGCCTTCCATCTGTGGCACCAGCATCCCATATGGGCACCGGTTTGTGTCCCAGGCGCTCCTCTTCCAGTCCAGCTCTCTGTTTATGGCCTAAGAAAGCAGTGGAAGACGGCCCGAGTGCTTGGGCCCCTGTACCCACGTGGGAGACCGGAGGAAGCGCCTAGTTCTTAGCTTCAGATCCACCCAGCCCGGGCCGTTGTAGTCATTTGCAGAGATGAACCATTGGATGGAAGACCTTTACCTCTGTCTCTCCTTCTCTCTGTCTGTAGCTCTCTCAAATTTTTAAAAATCTTAAAAAATAATAATAACCTAGGAGACTGCTTAAATGACCTCTCCCTAAACATGAAGCTCATTCCTAGCAATTCTTAATTAACCTATTAAGCTAATCCCTCTGAAAACTTCATATTTGTTACTTAAAACAGAAAGAAACCGCCCAAAAATGACTTCTCTAAGCACAACAGTGGAGCCAAACCTTCCAATGATCCACAGATTACAACTCCTCTATGACTGGATCATGCCACAACTGAGCAACTGCCACGCCAGACCCTAACGTTTCTTTACGGTTTCATCTCCTTCCCAGGTGTTTGGAATCTGTGTCCCAAAAGCACATTATCATCCCAGGGCAGTGAGAGAAAAAATTCACCTGAGTTCCTCAGTGATGCTGAGAAATCAACAAAGGGTCAAAGATTCCTGTACATCAAGAACTGCATTCTTTTTTTAGGACAAAGTGTTCAAATTATATTTTTAAAAATAGGTCTTTTGGCATCAGCATTGTGGCATAGTGCGTTGAGATGCTGGAATCCCATATGGACGCCTGTTCATACCCCAGCTGCTCCACTCCTGATCCAGTGCCCTGCTAATGGCCAAGGGAAAGCAGCAGAAGATGGTCCAAGTGCCTGAGCCTCTGCCACCCATTGGGGAGACCTGGAGGAAGCCCCTGGCTCAGCCTGGCTCAGCCCCAGCCGTTGTTGCCATCTGGGCAGTGAACCGGCAGATAGAAGACCTCTCTGTCTTTCCCTCTCTCTCTGTCACTCTGCCTTTCAAACAAACAAATCTTTAAAATAAAAAAATAGGTCTTTTTACAAGAAGCAACAGCAATAAAAAAGAGTCAAACACCATTTCTGGGAAGTTGCTAAAATCTGACTTTAAGGAATCTGATGTCCCCAAGGCAGCAAAACGTGTTCCCTGGAACGAGCGTCATCCCAGGCTCCAGCAGGCTCAGCGCGGGTCCACACCTAGCAACAGGGGCCAGGCGCCACGACACCAAGCCGGGAACCTACCATCTCTCGACATGCCCACAGACAGGCACTTCTTGAAGCGACACTGCTGACACCTGTTCCTGTTCATTCTCATTATAGAGCAGTTTTCATTCTTCAGGCACTTCTTGTACTGGATGTTTTGCTGAATACTTCTCCGGAAGAAGCCCTAAGGACAGAGGGATATTTACGCGTCCATTTAAAGAGATCCACAGCTATCTAGTATATAACCACCTGAGAAATAATGTAGGCTTAAAACAGAGTGAAATGTAACACTGGCATGCAGAATTTAACCAGATTCTTACAGTTAACCAGATTTAACCAGAATTTAACCGGATTCTTGTATCTGCTAGCTGTACAAGAAAAGCATCTCTTGTTTGGAGACGTTCTGTGCTTGACGGGAACACCCCTGGAACCATTCTGAGCCCTATTAACAGTGTCTTGCAGCCACATTTCACACCTCACGGTTCTCATATTTAAACTGTAGAACTCCAGGAACACGAAGGCCTGGTTCTGAAGATACTGACCGAGGAGTGCGTCCAACACCTCTAACTCCTCACTACAAGTGACCTGCATGAGGAGCCTTGGTCTTCGCTGCTGACGCCGACAAGGCCTGCTTACACGGGCAGAGGCTGCTGGCCCGTGTCAGCAGCAGGCTAAGCACCCCAGCACACACCCACAGACCAGCTAGGACCCAAGGAAAGACAGCTGCCAGACAGCCGGCCACAAACAACGGAAGCGTATGTTCTGACAGGTCTTCAAAGATCTCCAGCTTACCGGTTCCAGGGAGAACAGAAAACTCAATAACATAATCGCCAAAATTATTTTAAATTTCATTTTCCTTATATTTCATAACTAACCACTTTTGTCATGAATCTATATTAAGTAGCTATACGATACGACACTTTGAGATTTCATATATACTTGACTTGGACATTACAAGAGCTGAGCTAGGCACAATGTTAAGAGGCACTTAATAGATAAGTGTATTTGTAAATGATACACAATTTAACTCATTCAGTGTTTTCATTTTCTAGCTATAAAGAATTCTAGCTATAAAAAATTACTTCATGTTTTTGTAAAGAAAAAATACCCACTATTTATCAATTAAAAACAGTAGGAAAGTATATCTATTTAAAAATATTGACTGGTCTTTGTGAAGTGACCCTGTCATTAAAAGCTACTGAACTCACAGTTCATTTGGAGCCACCCTAGAAAATACTTCCTCTTTCATCATGTATAGATAGTCATTATCTTGTTCTCCCACCTTACCCTGCTAAATTGGATGCCTGTTTTTGCCCACTAAGAAAACAGCAAGAACATGTGTCTTTGTCATGTCAATGTTTGATATTCAGGAGAAAGAATTATGAGAGAGAGAGAGAGGGAAAGAGAAATATTAACTGATTATCTGGAAACAAATCAAAAGGTAGAGACCATTTCACTACCTGACCAACACTGTTAGCACTAACTAGGAAATATTCAGCTAAACTTACAAACTGAAGGTAGCCTTCCCAAGTGCTAAACTGATAACCAATATTAGTTTACTTACTTGGCTTTATTTCTTCAGACATCACATTTTTACAAGTATCTGGGAATTATTCCCAGCTCCCAGTACTAGACACATCAGACTGTCACCATACTGGAGAGACCTGCTGCAGCTGAAATGGGTCTCCCAAAGTCCATGTGTTGGAACCTTAATCCCAGTGCACCAGCACTGAGAGGGGGGAAAACTTCAAGAGGTGATAAGGCCACGTCTTTAAAGTGAGCGAGCCCCTGCTCGTGTGTGCCTGTATATGCGTGCCCCCCTCCTTCTGACCATGTAATGCCGTCTACCATGTACAACTCGGTGACATGTATGACACGGTGATATGTATGACACGTCATACATGCATGACCTGTAGGACACATCTAACCTGCTGCAGCCCTTGATCTTAGGACTTCCCAGCATCTATATTGTTTATAAATCACCCAGGCTGTGGTACTGTTATAGCAGCACAAATGGACTAGGACCTACTCAAAGGCAGGTTTACTCTAAGTTCCCATAGGTCATTTCCTTGCCATTTCCCTCCACCTAGAACTATGCCTGAGCATTTGGTATACTTGGTGCTGCACACTGAGTCTGTTCAATTGAGATAGCAAATTTGCTTTGCTCAAAATCATAAAGAACTGAGACTATTTTTCAAGTCGAGTTATGTTCACACACCACTGAAAATGCTCCAAGCCTGGCAGCAGCAGCCAGCTTCGCTACTCCTGCTCAACAGCTGTGGACGCCGGCAAAGCTCGCCTCACTTTCTTTCGTCCCAGAACCAGCAGATTAGAGAGACAAACGTGCGCCTTACCTTACATCCCTCACAGGCATGAACTCCATAGTGGAATCCTGACGCCACATCCCCACAGACTTTACACAGCAGAACCATGCCACTGAACTCTAGGGCACAAACAGACTTCAGTGAAAAGCTCAAAGAAACACGTCAGCTGCTCATTTGCTTTCCAAACAGAATTATTTTATTTCATTCAACTTACAAGAGATTTAACAGGATACATATCTACTTTATAAAATACAAAAAAAAAAAATTTAAGATTTATTCCATTGGGCCAGCGCCGTGGCTCACTGGGCTAATCCTCCACCTTGCAGCACCGGCACACCAGGTTCTAGTCCCGGTCGGGGCACCGGATTCTGTCCCAGTTGCCCCTCTTCCAGGCCAGCTCTCTGCTATGGCCCGGGAAGGCAGTGGAGGATGGCCCAAGTGCTTGGGCCCTGCACTCCATGGGAGACCAGGAGAAGCACCTGGTTCCTGCCTTCGGATCAGCGCGATGCGCCAGCCACAGTGCGCCAGCTGCGGCGGCCATTGGAGGGTGAACCAACGGCAAAGGAAGACCTTTCTCTCTGTCTCTCTCTCTCTCACTATCCACTCTGCCTGTCAAAAAATTTCTTAAAAAAATTAAATTAAATTAAAAAAAAAAAAGATTTATTCCATTGATTTGAAAGGCAGTTACACAGAGAGAGGAAGAGACAGAGAGAGATCTTCCATCCCCAGATGGCCATCAGTGAAAGCAAATGGGGATGTCTCTGCAGACAGTTGTGCCAGCTCAACTCACCGACAGAGCAGGGAGGCCCCGCTCCTTCTGGACCAAGTCCTGCACCCACCTCGTTATTTCTACACTCACTCAGGAACCCAAATACCACTCCCTACTCCTTTCGTTTTCCTAACCCTGCTTCATTCCCTAATCCCAAATGTACCCAGCCAGAATCATGAAAGTAAACCCCTTCCCCCAACAATCAAGGACTCTGTTCTAGAAGAAAGGTAACTGTGAAAATGGGGTACACAGGGCCCCCCCAAAGGAAACGTGGCCAGGCAGAGTACGTAACCACACATGACAGCCTTAAGCTGTACTCTACATCACTGCTTCCTTCACTAAGGGCATGAAAATTAAACCCAGAAACATACTGGTCCCCAAAAAGCTGAGAAAATACCCCCCAACAGCAAAATGCCTTACTTGTCACGCCACTGTGACTCTTTGTTATCCCTGGTGCACTCGACTTGCTTGCTTTCATGGAGCAATCTACCCGATCATTCTTCAGGATGCCTTCAATATTGGGGAGCTCTCCGTGCTTGGGATTACCATTCGTATCCGAGTTGGAGCTGTTTGGAGATGACGGAACAGAAGAGGAGGACTGGAAACTGTTCTCAGAGCCCTCACTGTGGCAGGAGGCAGGGCTAGAGGCTGAGCTGGAAGAACTGATATAGGCAATCACACCTCCTAGAAAACAAGCAGAAATCAGATATAGCTTTAGAAATCGGCTATTGGCATTAAATGCTTGTTTATAGAAAAAAAATTCATTTCCTATTTTTCTTTCTGTTCCACAAAGTTCAAGCTACATACAACTCCCTGAATTAAAAAGTGATGAGGGGCACAGGTGTTTGGCCTAGACATTAAAACACAGGTTCAGGGGCTGGTGCTGTGGCACAGTGGGCTAAACCTACACCTGCAGTGCCGGCATCCCATACGGGCGCCAGTTCCAGTTCTGGTTGCTCCTCTTCCGATCCAGCTCTCTGCTATGGCCTGGGACAGCAGTAGAGGATGGCCCAACTGCTTGGGCTCCTGCACCCACGTGGGAGACCCAGAAGAATCTCCTGGTTCCTGGGTTCTGGCTTCAATTGGCCTAACCCCAAACATGGCCATCTGGGGAGTAAACAAAAGGATGGAAGACTTTTCTCTCTCTTTTTCCCTATCTCTGTCTGTAACTCTATCCTTAAATAAAATATTAAAAAAAAAAAAAAAAAAACAGGTTCAGATACCTGCATCCCATATTGCAATACCTGGGTTCATGGCCGGAGCTGCGGCGTACCTAGTAAAGCCACCACCCCATAGGTGCCGTGCGAGTCCCAGCTGCTCCACTTCCAACCTAGCTCCCTGTTAATGTGCCTGGGAAAGCAGTGGAAGATGGCCCAAGTCCTTGGGTCCCTGAACCCACGTGGGAGATCCAGAAGCTCTGGCTCCTGGCTTCTGATCAGCCCAGCTCCGGTTAACTCTGACTTTAGAATAAACAAATCAATCTTTTTAAAAAAAAAAAAAAAAAAGACTACCTGGGCTCCATTCCTGGCTCCGACTCCTGACTCCAGCTTCCTGCTAATGTGTACTGCGCGCAGCAGCAGTGATGGTCAAACACTCGGGATCCTGCCACCCATGTGGGAGACACCGATTGAGTTTCCATATCCCAGCTTAGCACCCATCCCAGCTGGTCCATCTGGGGAGTGAACCAGCAGACAGGAGACCTAATTCTGCCTACGTTTCTCTCTGCCTCTTATAAATAATGGGGCAGGTATTGTGGCACAGAAGCCAGGCCACTACTTGGGATGCGTTCCAGTCCCAGATGTTCTGTATGCAATCCAGCTCCCTACTAATGCTCCTGGAAGGTAGCACAAGATAATAATCCAAGCCCTTGAGCTCCTGCCACCCACACTGGAGACGCAGATGGAGTTCCTGGCCCCTGGCTTCAGCCTGGCCCAGCCCTGGCTGCTGCAGCCATTTGTGGAGTGAACCAGCAGATGGAACCAGAGACAGATCTGTCTCTCCCTTCCTCCCTCTCTCTCTTCACTCTGCCTTTCAAATAAGTACATAAGCCTTTAAATAACAAAGAATTAATTTTTTTTAATTTAAAGTGAGGCTCTCACCATATGCAGACCCAAACCTGAAGCCTTTCATTTTCTAAAATTTTCTTAAAAGGACCAAGAAATGTCCTTTAGAGACTTCACAGCTTAAAGAAACTGTTCTGAGGAGAAATCCGGTTCTGGTCCTCTCTGTGCCTCCTCCATTATACCTTTATCTGACACGGTCATAGAAGCAGTGAGTTCATCGCTTGCCTCCCCCAGCACTTGGCTGCAACACAGGTTAATCGAGAACACACGTAACATGCAATGCCCAATAGCCATTTATCTCACAAGGAGGACCCTTTCATGCTGCTGCTCCCAAAACCTCCCAGTTCTAATCTCCCTTAAGATATCTATGACTGGGGCTGGCACCGTGGCTCACTTGGTTAATCCTCCGCCTGCGGTACCAGCATCCCATATGGGCACCTGGTTCTAGTCCCAGTTGCTCCTCTTCCAGTCCAGCTCTCTGCTGTGGCCCAGGAGGGCAGTGGAGGATGGTCCAGGTGCTTGGGCCCACGCACCCGCAAGGGAGACCAGGAAGAAGCACCTGGCTCCTGACTTCGGATGTGCGCAGCGTGCCGTCCGTGGCAGCCATTTGGGGAGTGAACCAATGGAAGGAAGACCTTTCTCTCTCTCTCTCTCTCTCTCTCTCTCTCTCTCTCTAACTCTAACTCTAACTCTAACTCTATCTGTCAAATAAAAAAAATTAAAAAAAAAAAAAGATATCTACGACTACTAAATCCCAGTTCCACATTCCCCATGTTCCACCCCGTTCTGGGCTTGCAGACACACTCATCTCAAAGCAACTCCTAAAAAGAATAGAGACTCACTACTGATTCTGACTCACAAATACTCAATGTCAAAGAACTCAGGCTACAAGAGAGTTAACAGAAGACTACAGCTAGCTCACTATTTATGGAGCTACTTGCAAAACACAATTCGTAATTTCTTTTTTTTTTTTAATAGTTCATTTATTTATTTGAAAGGCAGAGTTAAAGAGAGGCAGAGAGAGAGAGACAGACAGAGGTCTTCCATCCGCTGGTTCACTCCCCAGATGGCTGCAATGACCAGAGCTGAGCTGATCTGAAGCCAGGAGCCAGGAGCTTCTTCCAGATCTCCCACACGGGTGCAGGAACCCAGAGACTTCGGCCATCTTCTACTGCTTTTCTAGGCCATAGCAGAGAGCTGGATCGGAAGTGGAGCAGCCGGGACTCAAACCAGTCCCCATTTGGGATGCTGGTGCTGCAGGTGGCAGCCTTACCTGCTACACCACAGTGCCAGCCCCTCACAATTTCATAAACACAACTGTCACATCCCCTCTGAAAACTGGCCTTGACCTTGTAAAGACTGTAAACCTCCTAAGTTACTAAGTAGCATTTGAAATCACTCTCAGGGCACAATTCTAAACTTTTTCCCTCAAAGAGATAAAATGTTTCAAGAATAACCTCATGGCCAAATGTATTATTTTTACAAATCCCAGCCCAAACAAGTTCTGTGGTTTCTACTCTCCCCTACACCATCAAGAAGCATTTACTGATTTTCTCAGTGTGCATCTATATAAAGGTTAATTGTAGGTCTTCCATCACTACTCTGACCTCTTATTTAAACTGTCTGCCTGGTTGCATCTATTTCTTAGCTGGACCTAGGTGCACAGCAGTGTCTCTCAACTCTGCACATATTTTGTAGGTAACAAGCTGCCATAAATATTTTTTAGGATCTACCTCTCTGCCTTTGTGAACCCACATCTAATAAAATGGACAGGTCACAAGCAGTGTAAAACATTACTAGGAAGCCACAGGAAAACAATGCACCACATTTCTGACAACAATCTAGACGGTTATATGGAGCAAAATCTGGAGGCTTTAGCACCTTTCTCAAGCACAGTTTCAGTCCTCACTCTGAAATAAAAATTCCCTCTGCTAAAGGGAAATGATTCCACCCATCTTCCCTTTTTAGATAAAAATCATAGTTTATCAGTTAAAAAAACACACATACAACAAAATGCTCAGGCCCAAACAACTGCAAAGAAGAGAAAGACATTCCCACTAACATACAAAAAAGAAAAACCCACAAAACAAAACAACAGGTGAAGGAGGCTAGCGTTGAGGCACAGCAGGTTGAGCCACCACCTACAATGCCAGCATCCCATATGGGCACTGACTCCTATCCCGCTACTCAACCTCCAACCCAGCTCCCTGCTAACGCACCTGACTAGGAAAGCAGCAGAAGCTGGTCCACGTGCTTGGGCCCCTGCAGCCCATGTGGGAGACCTGGGTAAAACTCCTGGCTCCTGGTTTTGGCCTGAACCTGCAGCAGATAGGAGGTCTCTCTCCCTCTCCCTCTCTGTAACTCTGCCTTTCAAATAAGGAAGTCTTCAAAAAAATAAAGAATTTTAAATCATGTTTAGCTTGTTATGTTTAAACTGGTACCCAGATATGTATAAAGATAGTTCAAAAAGTTTGAGGAAAATGGAATTAGAAGTTTATTTTATTAAAAAAAAAATGTTGAAATGCAGGCACAGTTTTTTTTGTTTGTTTGTTTGTTTGTTTTTTGGTAAAGATTTATTTATCTGAAAGTCAGAGTTACACAGAGAGAGGAGAGGCAGAAAGAGAGAGGTCCTCCATCCGCTGGTTCACTCCCCAGATGGCTGCAACAGCCAGAGCTATGCCGATCCCGAAGCCAGGAGCCAGAAGCTTCCTCTGCGTCTTCCCATGTGGGTGCAGGGGCCCAAGGACTTGGGCCATCCTCCATGGCTTTCCCAGGCCATAGCACAGAGATGGATCCAAAGTGGAGCTGCCGGGACTCAAACCAGCGCCCATATGGGATGCCGGGACTGCAGGCAGCAGCTTTACCTGCTACGCCCCTTTGCCGGCTCCACAGTTTTTCATAATATCTATTTTCCATGAGCATTCTGAACATCCCTGGTATACATCCAGCCTGGGAAACCTTTGAAGATCAAGGCACAATCACAACTCCGAAGGGCTTGAGTAGGATCCAGAAAAGATTAAACAGGTGCCTACCATGCCAAAAAACACACAACACTGCCATCACATACAGATCTAATATGCATAAATTCAACTACAGGCACTTGATTTCTAAAGACCAGAAATATAAGTAATGTAGACAATCCTGCCCATTATTCCACTCACCAAGCTATGTCTGGTACTACTCTTAAGCATGAAGGTGTGACTGCTCTTCCCAAAGTGCGTCTCACCTTCCCCATGGCCTTCTGACGTTCATCTCACCTGCCCAGAGTGAAGTCTGAGCTCTACAATTAGCATTTTTCTTGCACTGTGGCTCCTAACTACAAACCAACCACTCACCAGCTGTGATCCTCAGCATCACTGGTAATCTGTTAGAAATGAACATCCCCAGGCCCACCTGAGGTCTATTTCATCAGAAACTCTATTAAGCCCTGTTGGTAATTCTGATGCATGCTAAAACCAACTACTTCATCTGTGCTCAAAGACAAGGCGACCAAAGGCAATTTTCACCTACCATTGATTTTAAAGTTTAAAAGCTTCTAAAACTCACAATAAATAATAAACTTTGAGTTTATTTTCATCACAAAGAGAAATCATGTAAAATGTCTATCATCAAAACTACTTGGTGTTCTTTCAAAATACCTATTTCCAAGACCCACCCAGACAGAAGAAGGCACCCTCAGGAAGGAGGTTGTATTTACTTATTTATTTTTATTTGAAGGGCAGAGAGACAGATAGTGAGATCTTCCAACTACTGGTTCACTCCCCAAATGCCTACAAGAGCCAGGCTGGGCCAGGCTGGGCCAGGCTGAAGCCAGAAGCCAAGAATTCCATCTGGCTCTCCTATGTAAATGGTAAAGACTCAATTACTTCACTATCATCTATTGCCTCCCAGGGTGTGCATTAGCAGGAAGATGAATCAGGAGTGGAGTAGCCAGGACTTGAACCAGGCACTACAATATGGGATGCAAGAGTCTAAGCAGGGACTTTACCCTGCCTCAAATGCCTGCCCTAGGAATGTGCATTTTTAACAAGTTACCCAGCCAATTCTTTGCAGGCTGAAGCATAAAAATGGCTACAAGGGGGCCAGTGTTGTGGCACAGAGGTTAAGCTGCCACCTGCAATGCCAGCATACCTTCAGCATCCCAGTTCAAGTGCCAGCTGCTCCACTTCCTATCCAGCTCCCTGCTAGTGTGCCTGAGAAAGCAGCGGAAGATGCCCCAAGTACTGGAGCCCCTGCCACCAATGTGAGAGACCTGGCTTTGGCCTGGCCCAGTCCTGGCTGTTGCAGCCATTTGGAGAGTGAACCAGTGGATGGAAGCTCTCTCTCTTCCTCCCTCCCCTCCCCGTATGTGTGTGTGTGTGTGTGTTTCTCCCTCTAATTCTGCCTTTCAAACTAAATAAATAAATCCTTTTTGAAAAATGGCTACAAGGAGTGAACTGAAACACAAATTAGTGCAAAGTTTTAAAGTCTGGTATTCTCACTGACATGACTGCCTGAATCTCGTTCATCCCTTGTGAATCCAAAATGGAAGCATTTTAACCTGAAGCCTAGTTATTATCATGCTACTGAATAAAAGAACACTGTGCATCTGTCTTCACAAAACTCTGGAAATCTGAATTTTACATCAGAAATCACAGGTGTTAGCAAACTGCCACTTCTTCCACATGTATCTCCACTCCAAATAGGAAACAAAGACAATAATATCCTTAGTCCTCAACGAACTCCCCAAGGAAAGTCTCACAGCTATCTGACTTCTCTAAAGCAGCACCTAGGCCCTAAATCCACGCCTGACATCTCAGGGGGATAGGAGATGAGAAAGTCATGTTTTTTCCTTGGAAGTAAGACTTTCTAAGATAAGCATTTTGAGTCAGTCATTTTTTTCCCGCAAGGGCTGACTATCTTAGCTTAGATATAAACTTGTAGAAATCTAAGCTGTCCAGCTAGCTCAAGAACTGAGAAGAGGGATTGGCATTATGGCGCTGGTATTCCATACCAGAGTGCTGGTTCAGGTCTTGGCTGCTTCACTTCTGATCCAGCTCCCTGCTAATGTGCCTGGGAAAATAGCGGAGGACGACCCAAACCCAGATGGACTTGGGGACCCCTGACGTCGGCCTGAGCCAGGCCTGACCCAGCCTTGGCTGATGCAGGCATTTGGGGAGTGAACCAGCAGATGAAGATGTCTGTCTCTCTATAACTCTGCCTTTCAAATATTTTTTTAATCTCTAAAAAAAGGGAACTGATGAGGAGCTCTGACTGGGCAAAAAAGGTGCTGTCATTGCCACCACCCCCCCCCCCAAAAAAAAAAAAAAAAAACACACAGCTTCCTTGGCAAAATCCCCAAAAGCAAACCTAAGAAAAAATCACTGGGCTATTATAAATTCAGTTAAGATCCAATTCCTATCTTCTAGGGGCCAAGCATTTGCTCCAGGCACCACAGAATCAAAAAGGACCCATCCAGAATCTAGAAGCAGCTGCATTCTCCCAGCAAGGTTTTCAACACTGTGTTGTCTTAGCATCTACTCTTACTACTAAACACCAATCCATCAACCTGAGGGGCAGCAATCCAAACAGGCCATGTTTTAATTTCCTAGAAGGTACATCTAGTACGTCTAGCAGTTCTTCAACGCAAGAAGAGAGAGAAGTGAAACTGGAAGTTACCAAGTACCCAATGAACTCCAAGCATAAAATGCTAGCAATTTCACATCACAGCTCACCCTCATAAGAACTCTATCAATTAACTCCCATCAACCAGTTTTACAGATGAGGAGGAACTCAGAGCTGAGAGAGTCAGTAACACAGTCGCTAAGGAGCAGGGCCAGAGCTGAAGGTCAAGGCTATCCAAGTCCAGACTATGACCTCTTACTGAGAAGACCTGGCAAATCTGAGTCACCTCCCACCAAAAGGAAATACTGCCAGAGTCACTGCAGGAGTGCAATGAGATGGTGCTCACAAAAAGGATTAGGAAAGTGCGTTCAGCACACTTTTTGATGATAAAGCAAGAAATGTAAAAGCCCCAAACAGGCAAGTCCCAGCGCCTCCAGAACCAGGCTGAAGGTACTTCCAGATGCTGTGTGCTAAAATTAGCTAAGGCAGAGTCTTATCTATTTTTAGCTGAAAGGGACTTGGACCAGGGCCAGGTCCCCGGGCTAGGGCTTACCCAGTAGTCAACTTCAGAAGAGCAAAAAGTCAATATCCACTGTTGTACTGCTGGGAAGCTCTTTCTGCTTCTGCAAGTACTGGGGTTGTCCTACCCCTCTTCTAACCTTGTCACCATCCTAGGAAATCTACTTGACAATCTATTTTTCTGCCTCATGACTTAGAAAAAGACATTTCAGCACCAACAAGCTTGCATTTTCTCCACTTAAAAGTGGGTTATCAATAATTCCTACTCACTAAACTTCCCATTGTGTCCTAGGTGTAAGGGCTTCAGAGAATAGTACGGTCCCTTCCCCTCAAAGTTTTAGAGGCCAACTGGAGAAACACCTGTTAGTGTAGTTCATCCAAAAAACTGAACTGCTGTGGATCGGGTAAGAGTACTGAAAAGGGCAAAGACCAAGAAGGGCAAATGCAGTCAAGGAGACAATACACAGCGGGGTCTTAAAGAATCTGTAAATTATTAAAAGATGCATCACATAAGAGACTACACTTTTTAAATGAGGTGACAAAAAATGGGTTTTATTTTGTAAGATAGTAGCTTTGTCTTCAAGTACATTACTGGAAAAGAGAGGCCAAGATGCACTCTACAGTTTAGGGGGAAAAGCTGGCTTAACCAGCCACAAGATTCAAAAGGAAGGGCCAGGTAAAGCCACTGCCTACAGTGCTGGCATCCCTATGGGCATCGGTTCAAGTCCTGGCTGCTCCACCTCTGATCCAGCTCTCTGCTATGGCCTGGGAAAGCGGTGGAAGATGGCCCAAGTCCTTGGACCCCTGCACCTGTGTGGGAGACCAGGATGAAGTTCCTGACTCCTGGCGTCAGATTAGCACAGCTCCAGCTGTTGTGGCCATTCGGGGAGTGAACCAGAGGATGGAAGACCTCTCTCTCTCTGCCTGCATCTCTCTGTAACTCTGCTTTTCAAATAATAAATAAATCTTAAAAAAAAAAAAAAAAAAACCTGCAATTACATTCTTAAAAAAAAAAAAAAAGATTTAAAAAGAGGAAATCTGAAACTGGGAGGCTCTGCAGATGCCTGTCACCCACTCTGACCCTATTACCATCACAAACCAAGAGGATCCATAGTGTCTTCTTTACCCTAAGAAAACAGGAACGCCAAGTTGCCCATAGACCTCCAAATGTTATGTAGGTTAATGTCCATTACAGCTCAGTAGGTAACAGCCTGTGCTCCCAAGTGGACTTGATGGTTTCAAATATCGGCTCTACCACATGCCTCCTTAATATCAATTCACTCAGCCCCTCATATTCATGTATTTATTTATTTATTTGAGAAACAGAGATCTTCCATCCACTGGTTTACATCCCAAATATCTGCAATAAGTCAATCTGGCTGCCATCAACTGTTGCCTCCCTGGTGCATATCAGCAGGAAGCTGGAACCAGAGGCAGAGCCAGGACTCAAACCCAAGCATGCTGATACGCGATGCAGGCCAAACATCTATGGTCCCTGCACCACTTTTTAAAACAGTTACTTTAAGACTATTTTCAAAGGCTCTTTGGAATTTCTTGGGATTCTGATGGTTGTAGCTGTGCCAAACAATCGCCCCCAATTCAGTCCCTCACCTTTAAGATGGGGGCAAGAGTGCCTTCCTGCACAGAATCCAGGTAAGAAACACATACAACAAGCCAACAGTTAGTGGCAATTATTTTTTCACAATCATTATACTGGAGGTGTTCAATCAAAATAATTCCAACTAACCCTCCCTTTTCCTCTTTTACTTCCTTCATTAAAAAAAAGTTGAGATGAAGAGAGAGAGAGCGTGCGCGAGAGAGTGTGCAAGAGTGCACAAGCAATCCTATGTGCTGGTTCACTCTCCAAATGCCTACAGAGGGCCAAAATCAGGAGCTGGGAACTCAATCCAGGTTTCCCACCTGGAGCCTTCAGGGCTGCCTCCCAGGGTATTAGCAGGAAGCTGAAGTCAGAAGACGGAGCCAGCAATCAAACAGTACTCTAACAGAGACCAGAGCATCTTAACCAATAGAGTAAACACCAACTCTCTCCATTTTTTAGGTTTCCTATGGACCCGGTGGTCTCTTTGTAAGTTGTTTCCACACTTCCTTCTGAGCTCCTTAACCCCAACTTCCGACTCCACTTCTCATTCTTCCCATTATCTTGCCATTTCTCTCTCCAAGATTTCTTTGCCCTTATATCCCTCTGACACTTCTTTTCCAAGTTTGGAAAAATGCAGAATACAAATTTGTAAAGATATGAAACTGTGTGGAATGTTTTCCTAATTTTTAGATATAAAGACAGCTACAGTTGTGAAGTGTGTGAGTTATTTTTAAGATTTTATTTATTTGAAATTCAGAACTGAGAGAAAGAGAGAAAGAGAGCCTTCCATCTACTGGCTCACTCCCCAAACAGCCACGATGGCCAGGGCTGGGCCACACTGGAGTCAGGAGCTAGGAACGTCATCCAGGTCTCCCACATGGGTGCAGGGGTCTGGGTATGTGGGCCATCTTTGACTGCTTTCCCAGGCACATTAGCAGGGAGCTGGATCAGAAGTGGAGCAACTGGCACTTGAACTGGTGCCCTGGTGGGATGCCGGCATCACTTTGCCACAATGCCAGCCCCGAAGCTATCCTTTACCACAGAGAAGTTGATATACTCAATCAATCAAAATTGTTCCTGGCACAACTGCAGTCATGTTCTCCTACCACCTAGTTAACCTGTGTTAGTCATGGGGAGGAGACACAGTGTGTCACCAACTACATGACAGTAAGAGGAAATGATCACTGGCTGGATGTGTACCAACTGATAACTGACAGTCAGCCTAGAGGGAAGGGCCATGGGTGTGCCACACAGCACTGAACCCGGCCCCACCCTGGGTCAACGTTTACAACAATCTGAAGAAAGTGAAAGGGAATTCTGATTAAAGTTCCCAATGACAAGATACTCATAGACGGGCCGGCGCCGCGGCTCACTAGGCTAATTCTCCTTCTGCGGCGCCAGCACCCCGGGTTCTAGTTCCAGTTGGGGCGCCGGATTCTGTCCCGGTTGCTCCTCTTCCAGTCCAGCTCTCTGCTGTGGCCCAGGAAGGCAGTGGAAGATGGCCCAAGTGCTTGGGCCCTGCACCTGCATGGGAGACCAGGAGGAAGCACCTGGCTCCTGGCTCGGATCAGCGCAGTGCACCAGCCACAGCAGCCATTGGGGGGTGAACCAACGAAAGGAAGACCTTTCTCTCTGTCTCTCTCACTAACTCTGCCTGTCAAAAAAAAAAAAAAAGATACTCATAGATGGCAGAAATTGCTAACATCTAGGTTAATAGCCTGGGACAAATGAATGAGAAAATTTAAGAATAACTGCAAGTTCTTACACTTCAAGAATTATTGGCAAAAAGGATGAAATCCAGCTTCAAAACAGTTCACATTTCGGCCCCAGCTGATGGCAAGGTTACTGTGAGTCAGCAAAGCAATACGCCCAAAAAGCCAGCCCTGCCAAAGAACTGTTTTTGAAACAGGGTCCAAGACAAAGAGGGCAACCTGGAACTTGGAAATCATCCAAGCCATCCACAGGAGCCCGTTCACTTCCGGAGCTACAGGGATGCTGAGTGACCAGGAAACCACTGGGCAAGGACCAAGGGATGAGACCCGCAAGTGGAAGACCTGAAGGGTCAACAGTCATCCAGAGGCATCTCGAGCATGCGCGCTCACCTCCAGAGAGGCTCAGAGCGGACACTACCTGCCTGCCCACCTGGGCCCACTCCCCAGCCTGCAAAGGTGGGAAAGTTCACGCCACACGCTGGGTTAGAGGAGATGCGACCCGATAACCTCCAGATTTCTGTTCTCTAAAAGCCTGATTCCCTAGCACAGTGGCTGACTCACGGCTAGGTGGGCATCCCATAAGCAATGAAAAATGCAAAACCACTTTCACTCTCGGTCAAAGTCAAAATTCTCAGGGTCAGGAAGTCAGCGACCCATAGGTTTAAAATAAATAAATAAAAGTTAATGAGTCTCGGAGTCCCCTCTAGCCACCAGAATTACCTTGAGCTAAAGGCCCGGCTACGGGGAGGGGCGGGGGAGACCGTCTACACTGCACCCCAGGCGCAGGGGACCCCGGGCTCTTTTGCAAACGGCGGCTGTACAGCGGCCCTTGCGGCAGAGGGGGTCTCCGGGCCGGGGAGCCCCGCGCGCGGCTTCCTCCACCGTCCAGCGCCGCCCGCCCGTCGCCGCCGGCATCCCCAGGCGCGGGCCCGGGGTCGCCTCGCGGCCGTGCGGGTGCCGGCCGCTGCACTGCGGCGTCCGGGTGCGCCCCGGGGACGCCCCGCCGCGGGGCTCCGCGGGCTACCGGGCGCGCACGCGCACGCGCGGCCTCCTCCGCAGTGTGCAACCCCGCGGGGGAGGGGGAGGGGGCGGGATCGCGGCCACGTCACAGCCCGAGGGTTCCAAGGGGGCGGGGCCTCCCGGGAGGCCGCGGCGCTCCCCGCCGGCACGCGCACGCGCACGCGCGTCCTCGCGCCCGCCCCACGTATTCCTGCGGCCCCGGGGAATGTGGGTCACCAAGCCGAGCGGCCTCACGTGTCCCCGCCCGCCGCCGCCGCCTCAGCACCCATTATGTAATGCCGCGTCACGCGCCCGCCCAGCCAACCGGCGCCCGCGCGCCGCCGAACGTAAACACAGCGCGCACGTGGCTCGCGCGGCCGGGCCATGTGAGGGGGGGGCCGGGCCGGGCGCCGCCGGGCTGCGCTGCGGCGATGCGGGGAGCCGGCGGGGCGGGCGGGGGGCGGCCCGGGGCGCCGCGAGCAGAGCCCCCGGCGGGCGCGCGGCAGCCCCGCAGCCCGCGGGCCCCGGGCGCAGCCCCGCCAGCGCCCCCCCAGGACCCGGAGCGCCCCGCCGCCGCGGCCCCCCGCCCCGCCGCGGCCCGCGTCTTACCCGCATTCACCTCCATGGTGCCCTCCGGGAGGGGCCGCGCCGCCGCCTCAGCGCCGCGCCGCCCGGGGCCCGAGGCGGCGGTGGTCGCGGAGCCCCCTCATGGGCAGGGCCCGGCCCCGCAGCCGGAGTGCGGGCGGGCGGCGAGCGGCGCTGCTCGCGGGCTCCCTGACAACAAAAGCGGCGGCGCGGCAGCTTCCTGCAGCCAGCGCACCGCGGCGGCGAGGGCGCTGACGGGGAGGGCAGCGCGACCATGTGACCCGCGCACACACCCCCTCCCTCGGCCCGCCCCGGCCGGCCGCC
The DNA here is from genome assembly GCF_033115175.1 of Lepus europaeus. NCBI lineage: Eukaryota > Metazoa > Chordata > Mammalia > Lagomorpha > Leporidae > Lepus > Lepus europaeus. The sequence goes on along the minus strand of NC_084828.1, from coordinate 159,875,704 downwards.
GCACCGCCCCGCCCGCCCGCGCCCGCGCCCGCCGCGCGCCGCCCCTTCCTCCCGGCCGGGCCCGCGGCGCGCGCCCAGCCCCCGAGTGACCGCGCGCGCCCCCAGCCCCCGAGCGCAGAGCTCTGCAGCCCCCGGCCCGCTGGCCGCCGCCGCCTGGGCCCGCTCGGCGTCCCTCCACCGACCCTTCCTCCAATCGCAGCCGAAATGGACCCGCGTTCTCGCGCGTCCCGCATTGACATTTCACGCAGAAACCTCTGTCTTGAGCCCCCGCAGCCCGCGGTCGGCTTGGTGATTGATGGCACCCCGTGCAGCTCAAGTTGAAGGTGTGGCAGGTGCCTGGGGGACGCAGCGAACGTGCACTTAAAATGTGTGCACCTCACCTTGGATGTACATTTTAATCCAAAGGGGAAATTTTTTTTAAAAAAGGAAACAAAATAGTCTCGTGCTGAGGTAGAATTCAAAGGGAAGAGTATTGATGTCTGCAGTTTATGTGCAATACAAAAGTAAGATGGGCTGGTGGAGGAGACGTGGACAGATGAACACAGCTACAGGAAGATGTGCAATTTAGATGGTGGGTATGTAGGTATTTGTGATAAAATTCTCTCCAGTTTGCTCTCTGAAAACCGCTGGTATAGAATATTAGAGGACGTATATGAAAGATACAGCTGCGTGTGCAACACGGACGCCCACACCCCCATCCTCCCACGCAAGTTCCCTCACCTCCTTGGCTTTGCCGCTCGTCCCCCACGTTGCTCTTACCCGAGAGCAATTCACCATCTCCTGCCTGGGCTACTGCCATAGTTCCTTAACCAGGACGGCTCCTTAAGACCACCCACCGTCCCTTCTCCCTAGAGCCCCTGTGTTATTTTTTAAATGGAGAGGAGCTCTGATTACTCTGCTCAGACCCCTCGGTGGCCTCCTGTTACACTTTGGAGAGAAAAAAAATCCATCGCCTTGCGCTAACCTGCCCAGACAGCCCTGTGCGGAGACCATGGACCCCGCCTCTCTTTCCAAACCCCTCTAAGCCCAGTTCCTTAAGCCCAGTAGATCTCTCTCTCTTTTCTTCCCTGCCTCGGGGCTTTATCACCGCTGTCTGATGCTGATGCGAGAGTTCCCCAGGCCACTCTTTGTAGTTTGCTTTTTCATTTCATCAGTCGCTTCTTTTTCCAAGGTAAACCGAGGTTAATCGGGATAGTCTACAGGGCAAAAAAGGAATCCTAAGAGAGGATACTGATTCCAAGTAAATGGCGTGGTGCAAAAGGCAAACCATGGTGCAGCAAGGAGATCAGTGCCTGTCCAGGGTGATGGGGGAGGAGGAGTAACTGCACAAAGGACTTTTAGGGCAGAGAAGCTATTCTGTGAAATTGGTCAAGACCTCTAGAAGGTACAACACCAAGAATGAACCCTAATACAAACTATGGACTTGGGATGATAGTGATGTGCTAATGTAGGCCCACCAACAATAATTAAGTACCACTCTGGGGGCCAGCACTGTGGCGTAGTGGGTAAAGCCGCCACCTGCAGTGCCGGCATTCCATATGGGTGCTGGTTTGAGTCCCGGCTGCTTCGCTTCCGATCCAGCTTTCTGCTATGGCCTGGGAAAGCAATAGAAGATGGCCCAAGTCCTTGGGACCCTACACCCACGTGGGAGACCCAGAAGAAGCTCGTGGCTCCTGGCTTCAGATTGGTGCAGCTCCGGCCGTTGCGGCCAGCTGGGGAGTGAACCAGAGGATGGAAAACCTCTCTCTCTCTCTCTCTCTCTCTCTCTCTCTCTCTCTCTCTCTCTCTTTCTCTGCCTCTCCTCTCTGTGTAACTCTTTCAAATAAATAAATAAATAAATAAATAAATAAATCTTTAAAAAAAAAAAAAAAGGACCACTCTGGTGCAGGATGGCAGGATGCTCATAATGGGGGAGGTGGATGTATGGGGGCAGGAGACTTACAGAACTCTGTACTTACCATCCAGTTTTGCTGTGAACTTAAACCTGCTCTGGGGGCCTATGCTGTGGTGAGGCAGGTTAAGCCAGGGCGCTGTGCTGCACCCCTTCTAATCCTGCTCCCTACTAATGTGCCTGGGAAAGCAGTGGAAGATGGCCCAAGTCCTTAGGCCCCTGCACCCATGTTGGAGACCCAAAAGAGGCTCCTGGCTTCTAGCTTTAGCCTGGCACAGCCCTGGCTTTTACAGCCATCTGGGAGAATGAACCAGTGGATAGAAGATTCTCTCTCTTTTTCTCTCTTTCATTCTCGCTCTCACTCTCTCTTTGTCTCTCTCTGAACTCTACTTTTCAAATAAATATTTTTTAAAAGCTGCTCTAAAAAATAAAGCCTATTAAAAAAATGAGGTTACCACCACTGAAATCCTAAAAGAATGTAAGTGAAAGGGGAGCATTGCAAAGCAGGTAAGACCTCGCTTCTATGGCAATGCCTGAAAAATAGAATCTGTGTCTATGAGCCTCTGGGCTTTTGAAGGCAGCCTCCTTCCAATGAGGATTTTCAAGTGAGGCTCAGCTACAGAGCCGAAACCCAGCACAGTGAACAGTCACGTGGCTGGCCGCTGGGAGCGCGTGGGGGCTCCTCCACGCAAAGGAGGCTGCTGAGCAGCATCCAGATGTTGCTGTCCTGCGTGGAGACGGCCTTGTGCCGCTGTCATTCCAAGAAGCCTCGTTTATTAACCCTGCAGTGTGTACGGCTCACGCAGTTGGGATTCTCAGATTATTCCTAGTGGATTCTTACCTACTCCACCTCTCTCATCCCTTTAACAAAATAAATCTGTTGAGCAAAGTGACAGTATCTTCAAAAGTTATGCTGGGGGGCTGGTGCTGTGGCGTAGTCGATAAAGCCTCCACCCTCAGTGCTGGCATCCCATCTGGGCACCAGTTCAAGTCTCAACTGCTCCATTCCCAATCCAGCTCTTTACTATGGCCTGGGAAAGCAGCGGAAGATGGCCCAAGTCCCTTGGGTCCCTGCACCCACGTGGGAGACCCAGAAAAAGCTCCTGGCTCCTGCCTTCGGATATGCCAAGCTCCTGCCGTTGCGGCCATTTGTGGAGTGAACCAGTGGATGGAGGATCTCTCTCTGTCTCTGCCTCTCTGTAACTCTGCCTTTCAAATGAATAAAAAAAAAAATTGTGTTGGAAGATTACCTCATTAGCTCTCATATCCAAGTAGGGATCCTGCAGAACAGTACAGGCCAGTTTAGATGCGGATAAAGAGGGGGCAAGCCACGGCAAGTGTTGTGGGCTGTGGGCTAAGACACCTCGGGACATCTGCATCCCATATCAGAGTGCCTGATTCCAGTCCCAGCTGCTCCTTATCAGCTTCCTGCTAATGTGCGTCCTGGGAGGCAGCAAGTGATGGCTCCAGCAGCTGGTCCCTACTCTCTCTTTCTCTCTGCCATTCAAATTGTGTGTGTGTGTGTGTCTTTAAAAAAAAAAAAAAAAAAACTTGTATTGAATCCTGCTAGTTCCTAATATCACAACATTCCACTGGAACTCTGAGTTTTTTGTTATGCCGTTTTTTTAAAGATTTATTTAGTTATTTGAAAGGCAGAGTTACAGAGAAGCAGAGGTAGAGAAAGAGAGAGATCTTCCATCTACTGGTTTACTCCCTAAATGGCCGCAATGGCTGGAGCTGGGCCAGGCCAAAGCCAGGAGCCAGGAGCTTCTTCCGGGTCTCCAACATGGGTGCAGGGGCCCAAGCACTTGGACCATCTTCTGCTACTTTCCCAGGTGCATTAGCAGGGAGCTGGATCAGAAGTGGAGCAGCCAAGACTTGAACAGGCGCCTATATGGGATGCCAGCACTGCAGGTGGCGGCTTTACTATGCTACAGTACCAGCCCCTCTATTATTCCTTATATCAGTAGTTCTCAAACATTCTGATCTCAGAACTCCTTTATACTCTTAAATGTATCAGAGACCACCAAGTGCTTTTTATGTGGACTGCACTTACTGATGTCTAGATACTAAAAATGAAAACAGAAACGTTTAAAACACAGGAATTTACAAGCAATGTTTCAGCCAGAGCAGTGACATCATCGCGTTGCTATGGTTTGAACAGAATTGGGCTCCCCGTACTCAGGAAGACATCTCAGTCCCAGAGTCTTAGATTATCAGTTGATGGATCCATGTTAATGATGGGTGGATCGGGATGGAGGCTTGATCTAATCATGGTGTTGGAAGGCAGGGCCTCTGGGGAGTGACTGCATTAGGTTAGGTTGTTAGGGTGGGGACCCTAGGAGGGAATCATTGAGGCTATATAAAGACAGACACATAAAGGAGAGGGAAGAGTGTGCTCCTTGGGTCTGTCTGCTCCCTGGCTCAAGATGGGCTCCTCCCTCCACGCCTGTTCTGCCATCAGATGCCAGACTAATGAGGCTACCAAGCCTTGTACTGTGAGCCTCCAAAACTGTATATGGAATTAACTGTCTTCCTACCCAAGTAGCTCCTTCCAGGTGTTTTAATTAAAGTAACAAAAAGTAAACTAATACACATGTCCAGGAATAGTTCTGTCAGTTTCCTCAGTCACAACAAATTGCAATAGCCATTCATTGTGACTCTGAGGACTCACCTTTTCCTAGACTTTTTTTCTTTTTCTGTTACTGCTCCTCTATACTGGCCACCAATTCTGCATCAGTAGTATGCTCCTTTTTTTTCCTCAGAGAAACTTTTTATTTAATGAGTACAAATTTCATAAGTACAACTTCAGGAATACAGTGATTCTTCCCACCGTGCCCGCCCTCTCACCCCTATTCCCACCCCACCCCTTCCTCCCTCTCCCATTCTCTGTTCCATTCTTCATTAAGATTCAGTTTCAATTAACTTTATACACAGAAGACCAACTCTATACTAAAAAAAGATTTCAACATTTGTACACACACAAAAAAAAACCTGTTTGAGAACAAGTTTTAAAGTTAATTCTCATAATGCAATTCTTTGAGGACAGAGGTCCTGCATGGAAAGTTAGTGCACAAAGACTTCTGTTGTTAATTTAACAATTAATACTCTTATGTATGACATCAGTGATCACCTGAGACTCTTGACATGAGCTGCCACAGCTATGGAAGGCTTTTGAATCCACAGTTTCCATCAGTATTTAGACAAAGCCATAAGCAAAGTGGAAGCTCTCTCCTCCCTTCAGAGAAAAGTACCTCCTTCTTTGATGGCCATTTCTTTCCCCTGGGGTCTCACTCACAGAGAACCTTCATGTAGGACATTTTTTTGCCCCAGCATCTTGGCTTTCCATGCCTGAAATGTTCTCATGAGCTTTTCAACTAGACCAAAATGCCTTAAGGGCTGATTCTAAGGTCAGAGTGCTGCTTAGAGCGATTGTCATTCTATGAGTCTGCTGTGTGAACTGCTTCCCATGTTGGAACATTCTCTTCTTTTTAATTCTATCTATTGTAATTACCAAACCCTTGATCTTATTTATATGATCCCTTTAACACTTAAGATGGTATGCTTTTATTTTAAATTGAAAAATTCTTTTACTAAAATGATTTAGTTATAGCATAACTCAAAATAAGCATGTCTATTAAACTACCAAGTATTACTTATGTAAGTATTGCCCTGTGAATCATGTCTTCTCATTTTAAAACTTCATAAAATATCCAAATAAACATATCCTACATTTTATTTATTTATTTTCATTTTTATTTGAAAGGCAGAGAGAAAGAGAGATCTTCCATCCACTGCTTCACTCCTCAAATGCAGTCAACAGACAGAGCTGGATCAGGACAAAGGCAGGATTCCAAAACTAAGCCCAGATCTGTCACATGGGTGTCCAAGATGCACACTAGCAGGAAGCTGGATCAGAAGCAGAGTAGCTGGGACTTGAAGCAGGCACTCTGATATGAGATACAGTTGTCCCCAGTGGCATGTAATGCTGTGCCAAATGCCTGCCCCAAATAAACATATTCTAACATTGCATCTGTACATAGAAAATTCATGTGAACTGAATTAGCCTATTGACACCAGCAAGACTAGAGACATGTTTATAAGCAAAACTAGAATCCATGCTTGTGTCTAAGGCACACAACAGTGTAATAATATCTCATGTGATGTGATGGTTAAGGTAGAATATAGTCTTCCCAAAACAATTAATCTGTCTTTAATGGAAAAATATCTTAAACTATTCCAGTTCTAGATTAAATTTAAATTTTTAATGGGACAGATATTGTGGCAGAGCAGGTTAAGCCTCCATTTGGTATGCCCACAGCCTGTATCATAGTGCCTGGACCTGCGTGCTACACTGCCAATCCAGTTTCCTGCTAATGCACCTGGCGGGCAGCAGATGATGACTCCAGTGACTGGACCCATGCCACCCGTGTGGGAGACCAGGCTCCTAGCGTGGGCCTGGCCCATCCCTGGCTGTGGCAGGCATGTCAAGCAGTGACCCGGCCAGTGGGAGATCTCTGTTGACCTCTGCCTCTCCATCTGTCACTATACCTAATAAATTAACAAAGAAATAAAGAGAGAAACTTTAAAATAAATTAGTTAAAATTAAATAAAATGCCAACTTTCGTCCCCTATTTGTGCCAGCCATGCCTCAAGTGCCAATAGACACGTGTAACAGGTGGCAACTTGGCTATTACAGATTTGGAGACTGACTTAACTCTTCCTGAGTCAGGTTTTGCTTGTCTGTTTGTCTTTGTCTTTTTCTTTTCTCTTTTTTAAACAATTTTTTTTCATCTATATAAACCTGAGTCAGGGTTTTATTTTGTTTTGTTTAAGAATACAATAATCCATATTTGAGTTTTTTAAATGTTTTTTGCTTATTTTCATTTTATTTTGAAGACAGAAATCTTCCATCCACTGGTTCACTCTCCAAATGCCTGCAGCAGTCAGGGCTGGGCCAGGCCCAAGCCATGGCCATATGTGCTTATTTTTTAGTTCCATTTTCCACAAACGTCTTTCAGTTTGCCAGAGTCAGTTTCTCTTGTTTGTATTTAAAGAAACCTTAATTGTTGGCCGGCGCCTCGGCTCACTAGGCTAATCCTCCGCCTTGCGGCGCCGGCACACCAGGTTCTAGTCCCAGTCGGGGCACCGATCCTGTCCCGGTTGCCCCTCTTCCAGGCCAGCTCTCTGCTGTGGCCAGGGAGTGCAGTGGAGGATGGCCCAAGTGCTTGGGCCCTGCACCCCATGGGAGACCAGGAGAAGCACCTGGCTCCTGCCATCAGATCAGCGCGGTGCGCCGGCCGCAGCACGCTACCGCCGCGGCGGCCATTGGAGGGTGAACCAACGGCAAAAAGGAAGACCTTTCTCTCTGTCTCTCTCTCTCACTGTCCACTCTGCCTGTCAAAAATTTAAAAAAAAAGAAAAGAAAAGAAACCTTAATTGTTTTAATTCCTCCTCTCTTGTCTTAGGGAATACTCCAGTAACTTACCCATAAGTTAGTGGTTAAAAAAAAAAAAATCATATTCTTATCTCTGATGATTTCTGTGGGTTAAGACTCTGGGACACTCTTGGCCGGCGAGTTCTGACTCAGGTCTCGGCAGTTAGACAGCAGGAGGAGCTGGAAAGGTAGCAGCTGGCTGGGTCTGCCTCTCTCTCCAGTGACCCCAGGGCTATCAGACTGCTTACAGACAATCCCAGGGCTCCCGTGCAAGTACTCCTGGGGACAAGGCAGAAGCTGCGCCACTTTTGTAAGCAAACCTCGGAAGTCATGTGCTATCAGTTTTGCTGTATTATGGGCTGACTACAAAGGAGTCACGGGCACACCCAGGCTTGAGGATGGGGGGGGTGTAGACCTCATCACTTTATTTTTTTATTTTATTTTTTTTAATTTCTGACAGGCAGAGTGGACAGTGAGAGAGACAGAGAGAAAGGTCTTCCTTTACCATTGGTTCACCCTCCAATGGCCACTGCGGCCAGCGCACCGCACTGATCCAAAGCCAGGAGCCAGGTGCTTCTCCTGGTCTCCCATGCGGGTGCAGGGCCCAAGGACCTGGGCCATCCTCCACTGCACTCCTGGGCCACAGCAGAGAGCTGGCCTGGAAGAGGGGCAACCGGGACAGAATCCGGTGCCCCGACCGGGACTAGGACCCGGTGTGCCAGTGCCGCAGGCGGAGGATTAGCCTAGTGAGCCGCAGCGCCGGCCGACCTCATCACTTTATAAGAGGAACACCAAGATTGTATTTGGAATGACAGGTGACACAGAATACATCGTCACAGCATTGTTAATACAGGGAACAATTTTAAGAATCACACACATGCACAGTGCATCCTGAATTGAGGACCACCTTACAACATTAAAGCTTTAAGATGTACCTCCCAGGATGAGTGCTTTCAGTCCCTCACCTAGCAGCACCTACCCAGGTGATCACATTAGGATAAAGGATGCTGCAGGGACAGCAATGAGAGTCAGATAAGAAGCTGGGACAGGGGCCAGTGTTGTGGCACAGTGGCGATCTCCCATATCAGAGTGCTGGTTTGAGTCCCGTCTGCTCCACTTCTCATCCAGCTCCCGGCTAATGTACCTGGGAAAGCAGTAAAAGATGGCCCCTGCCACCCACTTGGGAAATCTGGATGGAATTCAGGGCTCCTGGCTTCAACCTGGACCAGTCCAGGCCCCTGCAGTCATTTGGGGTGTGAATCAGCAGATGGAAGACCTCTCTCTCTCTCTCTCTCTCTTCCCCATCATACTGCCTTTTGAATAAATAAATCTTTTAAAAAAGTGGGTACAGAAAGGCCCCCACTCCATGTGATATTCCGTTCCATTATTTTAAGAGATGTGCTGCTTTTTAAAAGTTATTTAAGAAACACAAAGAGAGTGCTCCCATCCACTGATTCACTCCCCAGATGCCAACAACATCTGAAACCGGGCCAGGGCTAGACTGGGCCAGGGCTGGGAGAAGAGAACTCGATCCAAGTCTGCCCTAAGAATGGCAGGAGCCCAATCAATTGAACACCACCACTGCCTTCCAGGGTCTGCATTGACAGAAAACTGGAGTTAGGAGCTGGAGCCAAGAATCACACCTAGATACTAACATGGACATGGGCACCTTAAGCAGTTTCCTAACCCCAGGCTAGATATCTGCCCCTCCTGCCACCTGCAATTCTTTTTTTTTTTTTTTAAACAGGCAGAGTTAGACAGAGAGAGAGACAGAGTGAAAGGTCTTCCTTCCATTGGTTCACCCCACAAATGGCCCTATGGCCAGCGCGCTGCACCAATCCAAAGCCTAGAGCCAGGTGCTTCCTCCTGGTCTCCCATGCGGGTGTGAAAACCCAAGCACTTGGGCCATCCTCCACTGCCTTCCTGGGCCACAGCAGAGAGCTGGACTGGAAAAGGAGCAGCCAGGACAGAATCCGGTGCCCCAACCGGGACTGGAACCCGGGATGCTGGCGCCATAGGCAGAGGATTAGCCTAGTGAGCTGTGGCGCCGGCTCTGCAATTCTGTTTTTAAGGAGTGGCGCTGAAGGTCAGGAAAATGATATTTTAAAAACAGACCCAATCTCTTGTCTACTCTGGGGTTTTTATTGTCCAGTCTCAAAAAACATCTTCAGGCTTTGAAGTGGGACTGCACATTCAGAGGAGAATCTATCAGGAAAAGGGCTTATGTCTTCAAATAACGGGTGCATTGCATACAACACTGCAGAAAAACCAGCACAACAGACAACAGGAACCATCTGACACGATGCCTCGTTAAATAAAGCGGAGAAATACCTCGCGCCATCTGGAAACCCGAGTCAAAATTGTCTTAGTGCTCCATTGATTTAATACCACACAGAACAGAAATCTGAAAAAAGAAGAAGAAGAAAAAGTTGCAACAGTTCAATGAACAGAAACACTGCACGAAATGCCTGATTTCTTCAGTATGTTCTATCACGGTTTGAAAATTAAAATTCCTACAGTACTTTTGTCCTGGGGCAGTGGGTGGAGGAGGATAAAGAAAACACAAAGCCAGTCTGACAATGGGGAACAGATACTGTCTCACCAAAGAAGCCTACCGACTGCCCCCTCTCTCCGCCCTCTCGAGGAGCCACCCAACTCATTGTCCTATCTTCTGTTTTGAAAATCCATCTACTGGAGAATCTCTCCAAGCCGTGGAGTCTGTCCCTGTGTGACTTCAGTAACTGATCATTTCCCTAAATATTCTTAAAGAAAAAAAGATTTATTTATTTATTTATTTTGAGAAATAGAGCTACAGAGAAAGAGGGGGAGACAGAGATCTTATATCCACTAGCTCACTCCCCAAGTGACCACAGCACATTAGCAGGCAGCTGGATCAGAAGTGGAGCAACCAGGAAGCAAACCAGCGCCCATTTGAGATACCTGCATTGCAGGTGGTGGCTTAACTCGCTGTACCACAAAGCCAACCCTCCTGCTATCCCAAATTATCACCTCTACTCACAAGAGACCTGGAGACCAGGTGGCTCCCTTTTCAGCCATCAATCCCTCTCTTGTTTTATCAGAATTCCCATGAGTTATTTCCTCAATGTCTCCTTCCCTGGTGGGACAATCACCTAGAACAATGACTTCAGAGGGTGGTCACTGGAGCACACAGTATCACCTGAGACCCAGTGAATTGGGACCTCTGGGGCTGGGGCTAGCAGTGTGCACACTCACATGCCTGCAAGTGATTCCATGGCCCCCGTTTTGAGGCTACCGGCTTAGAAAGCCAGTAGCATCTCTCAACAGAGAGGTGAACAGCCCTGTGTTCTGGAGCTCTAGGCCAGTAGACCAACGTTTGTTGTCTTTTTGTTTGTTGTTTTAAAGATTTCTCTATTTATTTGAAAGACAGAGTTACAGAGAGGCAGAGAGAGAGAGAGTCTTCCATCCACTGGTTCACTCTCCAAATGGCTGCAGTGGCTGGAGCTAGGCCAATCCAAAGCCAGGAGCCAAGAGCTTCTTCCAGGTCTCCAACATGGTTGCAGGGGCCCAAGCAGTTGGGCCATCCTCTACTGCTTTCCTAGGTACGTTAGCAGGAGACTAGATCAGAAGTTCATCAGACAGGACTCGAACCCACAGCCATATAGGATGCCAGCACTGCAGGTGTCAGCTTTACCTACTATACCTCAGTGCTGGCCTGTGTGTGTATGTGTGTGTGTGTGTGTGTTTAAGATTTATTTTATTTACTTTAAAGGCAGAGTTACAGAGAGAGAGGGAGAGACAGAGAGAGAGATCTTTCATCCACTGCTTCACTCCCCAAATGGCTGCAATGGCCAGTACTGGGTCAGGCCAAAGCCAGGAGCCACGAGCTTCTTCTGGGCCTCCCACGTGGGCACAGGAGCCCAAGCACTTGGGCAATCCTTCCCTGCTTTTCCAGGCACATTAGCAGGGAACTGGATCAGAACTGGAGTAGCTGAGACTCAAACCAGTGCTCATGTGGGATGCTGGCACCACAGGTGGCAGTTTTATCTGCTATGCCACAGTGCCAGCCCCAGCATGATTGTCTTTTAACTCTGTTGTCCTGCTATCTTTTTAAGGTACCCTCATTTGAGGTTAACGGCTCCTCTCTCATTTCCTGCACCCTCTCTCCAGTGAGCAGAGTTTCTGTCCTGTGGGTTGAACAGATAGAATCGTAAATTCAGGCAGACAGAAGGCCCATTGCCTCGGCTGGCAGTTCCAGTTCTTTCCCTGGGCCCCTGTGCATTTCTGGAAGTGGACTATAGGAGGAACCTGCTATTTTCATAATAAGCTCTCCTGTTTTGCTTACTACCAAAGAGCCTTTCCTAATTATCTACTGACTTATTTATCTACATTCTAAGAAATGAATTTATTTCTAAGGCTTACACCCTTCTCCCTTCTGGCTGTGCAGAGAAAACAAAATGTTTAAAAATGGCAAGAATAGGATGGTCACTTAAATCTCAGTCAAAATTTAGCCTCTAAATGCATATAAAAACTCATTTGTCCCCATTGCAATGCAGTTCTATTAAAGAATTTCTTAGCCCTTGTGTCATAACCAACAGAGTGCATGCTGGCCTCCCCGTGTCTGGATGCCTTGTGTAAGGCAATGCAGGTGGGCGCCTGGAGGTCCAAAGGCTTTGCAGTCGGTAACTGACACTCGAGGGGCCTGGGCTGAGGTCAGTCCTCTGAGTGTGGGTTCTCTGTCTCAGAAGAGAGGTCAAAGGGAATTCTTCGGAGCAAGCCACAGGCACAGTGGGCTCCAACCACCTCGCTACTCAAAAGATAGCTCTGGCCCAGTTTCAGCAGTGATGCCTGGGACTGTAAGAAGTGCAGAACCAAAGGCAGGCATTCAGCCTAGCGGTTAAGATGCTCAGTTGCGTATCATCAGAGTACCTGGCTTCCATCTCCGTCTCCTGACTCCAGCTTCCTGCTGGTGCAGGCCCTGAGAGGCAGTGGTGTCCAGCAGCTGGGGTCCTGTCACCCACGTGGGAGACCTGCCTTGAGTTTCTGGCTCCCAGCTTCAGCCCCCAGCCTGTGGCCACTAAGGGCATTTGAGGCGTGAACTAGCAGATCGGGGTACTCTCTCGCCCTCTCCATCTATCAGATAAACAACAAAAAAAGTTTTTTAAAGAAATGCAGTTCAGGTCCCTGTTACCCTGCCTTTCAAATAAATACATATTTTGAAGCAGTAAAGGCCCATAACTCACTCATTCTCTCTCTTTCTGGCTGTTCTTACCTGCTCATGCTGATTAAGCAGGATGCAAACTGCCCTGCAGACAGCCGCACGTGATAGGGAATGGAGGGAGCCCTCCCAGAGCACCCAACACACACACACACACACACACGCACACACGCACACACACACAGAGTGTCCGATCAGCGCTCCAGTGCTTCTCTCCAATATAAACAAAGAACACTACACCACATCACCGGAATGTGGCGGCTGGCACCTGGCTCAGCAGTTCAGACGTTGCATGGGACATCTGCCTCCCCTTTCGGAGTCCCTGGTTTGGAGCCCTGGCTCTGCTTCTGCTCCAGCTTCCTGCTGATGTGCACCCTGGGAGGCAGCAGGGGACGGCTCAGGCACTGGGGTCCCGGCCACTCACCTGGGAGACCCAGACTGGGATTCTGACTCACCCTGGATCAGCCCTGGGTGTTGCTGTCATTTGAGGAGTGAATCAACAGAAGATCTCTCCCTGCCACCCCATCTCCCTGCTTTCAAATAAAATAAAAATAAGGGCAGGTATTGTCGCTCAGTGGGTTAAGCCACTGCTTGGGATGCCTGTTTTCCATATCGGAGGAGCTAGGTTGAGTCCTGGCTGCACTTCCAATCCAGCTTCCTGATAATATACCTGGGAGTTAGCAGAGGGTGGCCCAAGTATTTGGGTCACTGCCACTCATCTGGGAAACCTGGATTGAGTTCCTGATCGCTGGCTCTGGACAAGCCCAGCCCCAGCCGTTGTAGGCATTTGTGGAGTGAACCACCAGATGGAAGGTTCTCTCCCCATGGCCCCCCACCTTGCTCTGCCTTTCAAATAAAGGAAAATGAACTTTAGGGGCCGGCATTGTGGCGTGATGCGTTAAGCCTTCTGCGATGCTGGTGTCCCATACAAGCGCAAGTTCCAATCCCAGCTCTTCCACTTCCAATCCAGCTCCCTGCTGATGTGCCTGGGAAAGCAGTGGAGGATGGTCCAAGTGCTTGGGCCCCTGCACCCATGTGGGAGACCCAGATGAAGCCCCTGGTTCCTGGCTTTGGCCTGGCCCAGCACTGGCTGTTGCAGCCACTTGGGAAGTGAAGCAGAGGATGGAAGACCTCTCTCTCTCTCTCTCTCTCTCTCTCTCTTTCCCTCCTCCCACCTTTGTAATTCTGCCTTTCAAGTAAATAAAATAAATCTTAATAAATAAGTAAAAAGATGAACTTTTTCAAACTGGAAATAAATTAAGTTTTTTTAATGAATAAAACATCACTAGAGCTTGGGGGAAGATTCTGTCATGACAGAAAGAAATAGAAACTCAGAAACAATTCAAAGAGCAAGAAAAGTAGTCTTTATTCTTGGAGAAGAAAGGGCAGAACAGTCAAGAAACTAGGACACCACAGAAAGAGGAATGCAGGACACGTAGGAGTTCTTGAAAATTAAAAATGGACCACAGACGTTGGGTAATGAAATTGAGGAACTCGCCAGAACAAAACGACAAAGCAATGGACATTAGGAGAGATTTTTTTTTTTAAATCTACAGTTTTTCCCAGGAGGTACAGAAGGAGTTCCAGAAAGAAAATGATCAAAGAAATTATTCAAGAGATTATTCTTGGAATTAAATGAAATGAGTTTTCAGGTTAAAATGCTTACAGATTATCCTTTACAACCAATGAAAAAAAATTTGTTCAGGCATATCATGGTGAAATTTTAGACTCCAGGAAAAAGAGAAGGTCATGAAAACACAAAGAAATATAGGTCAGGTCACACACAAAACAACGGAAATAAGGATAATATCAAACTTCCCAACAGCGACATCGAACGCCAACAGCAGAATGCCTTGGGATTTCTGGGAAACAGGAAAAGACGTTTAGCCTTGTGGTTAAGACGCCCAGTACTACGGCTCTGCTCCACATCACAGCACCTGGGCTTGACGCCCACCTCTGACTCCTGACCCCAGCCTCCTGTCAGTGCGCACCATGGGAGGCAGCAGGTGATGGCTCAAGTGGTTAGGTTTCTGCCACCACATGGATTGCACTCCCAGCTCCCAGCTTCAACGCAAGTTCAGCCTCCACAGGCATTTCAGGAGTGAACTGTCGATGGGATCTGTGTGTGTGTGTGTGTGTATCTGTCTGCCTGTCTGTCTCTGTCTCTCTCTCTTTCTCCCCTTCCTGACCCCCACTTCTGTGTCTCTTGCTCTCAATAAATAAATAAATGAATGAATGAATAAATAAATAAAAATTTAAAGTCATTGAAGAACGTATTCATGAAAGACATAATTGTTTAATATTTATCTTTTAAAGATTTTTATTTATTTATTTGAGAGGTAAAGTTACAGAGAGAGGGAAAAACACCCAGAGAGAAAGGTCTTCCATCCGCTGGTTCACTCCCCAAATGATGGCAATGGCCAGAGCTGGGCTAATCCAAAGCCAGGAGTCAGTAGCCATATGGAATATCGGCTCTGCAGGCAGTGGCTTAACCTGCTATGCCAAATTGCCAGCCCAAGACATTTTTCTAAAAAGATTTATTTATGTATTCATTAGAAAGACAAAGTGACAGAGGGAGAGACAGAAGGAGAGAAATCTCTTCCATCTGCTGGTTCGCTCTTCAAATGCTCACAACACCCAAGGCTGGGCCACACTGAAGCTGAGAGCCAAGAACTCCAGCCGGATCTCTCATGTGGGTGGCAGGGGCCAAAGTACTTGGGCCATGATCTGCTGCTTTCCCAGGTGCAATATCAGGGGTTGGAAGTGGAGGACCCGGGACTGGAACCAGCACTCTGATGTGCGATGTGGGCATCACAGGCAGTAGCTTAACCTGTGGCACCACAATACCCGTGCTCCCAGAAGACAAGCTGGCATAATTCAGATTGGGAGAAAGGGAAGAGAGCATGAGTGTTGTGTATGTGCCAATGTAACCTCACTTGTGAGAGGTGTGCGGGGCAGGGATATCATATTCAAATTGCTATTTCTCTTGCCCTTAGGATACAACATTTCAGTTATGTGGAATAAATTTAAGATATCTATTGTACAATATAGTGGTAAGTTTTTAACAATGTGCTATGGGGGCCGGTGCTGTGGCGCAGCGGGTTAACGCCCTGGCCTGAAGTGCCGGCAATCCTATATGGGCACCGGTTCTAGTCCCGGCTGTTCCTCTTCCGATCCAGCTGTCTGCTATGGCCTGGGATAGCTGTAGAAGATGGCCCAAGTCCTTGGGCTCCTGCACCCACATGGGAGACCTGGAAGAAGCTCCTGGCTCCTGGTTTCTGATTGGCCCAGCTCTGGCCGTTGCGGCCATCTGGGGAGTGAACCATCAGATGGAAGACCTATCTCTCTGCCTCTCTTCTCTCTATGTAACTCTGACTGTCAAATAAATAAATAAATCTTAAAAAAAAAAACAATGTGTTATGTATTTGAAAGTTACTGAGAGTAGCTGTTAAGTGTTCTCATTGCAAAAAAAGAAAAAAGAAAAAAGATATGAGAATAATGTGTATGTTAATTAGCTTAAGTTATTCTACAATGTATATGCATGTGTACAAAATACCAAACTGTATACCATAAATATATATAAATTTTTGTTAGTTAAAAAATAGATAACTGCTAGGGCTGGTGTTGTAGTGTAGCAGGTAAAGCTTCCACCTGCAATGCCGGCCTCCCAGATGAGCTCCGGTTTGAGTCCTGGCTACTCCACTTCTGATCTAGCTCTCCGCTGGTGCACCTAGGAAAGCAGTGGAAGATGGCCCAAGTGCTTGGACCCCTGCACCCTGTGGGAGACCTGGAAGAAGCTCCTGGATCCTGGCTTCACTCTGACTCAGGTCTAATCATTGCAGCCTTCTGGGGAGTGAGCCAGTGGATGGAAGAGCTCTCTCTATCTCACACTCTTTGTTTCTCCCTCTCTCTCTGTAACTCTGACTTTCAAATAAGTAAGATAAATCCTTTAAGAATAAACAAATAGCTTTTAAAGATGGGTATTTGGCCTAGTGGTTAAGACACCCCCTGGGACTCTTGCCTCCCATAGCAGAAGAGCAGAGTGCTTGGGTTTCAGTCCCTGTTTGCTTCCAGATTCTAGATTCCTACTAATGTGTGCACCCTGGGAGGCAGCAGGCGTGGGTCAAGTAGTTGGGTCCCTGCCACCCATGTGGGAGACCTGGATTGAGTTCCTGGATCTTGGCTTTGGGCTAGCTTAGTCCTGGCCATCGTGGGCATTTGTGATATGAACCAGCACATAGAAGATCTCTCTCCCTCTCATTCTCTACTTCAAATAAATAAATCAGCATAAGACTTTTTGTAAATCTGGGGAAAGGACAGGGCTTGATATCACTGTTTTCGATCATAAGCCTTGTAGTATTTTTTGATGTCTTAAGCCAAGGGAATGCATTACTTTGAGGAAAATAACCATTACTTTAAAACAAAATCTTCCTGATCCTCCCTAAACACCAAAAGCTGCCAAGAAAATAGAGATGTATATAGCTTATTTACAAAGGGGCTGTTATTAATTGCTCAAATTGCTTTTCCTCTGGTCTTCTTTCTGGTCAGGGAACTACTGATGAGACAAAATCTCTGTCTTGCATGTTAAAGACAAAATACCCCTTGCTCCTGGAGTCAGTGTGTGACACAGTAGGTTAAGCTGCCTTCTGTGACACTGGCATCCTATATTGAAGTATCAACTGGAGTCCTGGCTGCTCCACTTCCAATACAGCATCAGGGATGGCAGCGGAAGTTGCCCAAGTGTCTGGGCCTCTGCCACCCATGTGGGATACTGGGATGTTCTTGGCTCTTGGCTTTAGCCTGGCCTGGAGCTAGCTGTTGAGACCTTTTGGGCAGTGAGCCCGTGGGTAGATCTCTGTTACTACCTTTCAAATAAATAAAATAAATAAATAAATAAATGTGGTGCAGCAGGTTAAGCAGTCGCCTACCTCGCTGGCATGCCATACGAGTTCTGTTTAGACCTGGCTGCTCCACTTCTGATCCAGCTCTCTGCTATGGCCTGGGAAAGCAGTGGAGGATGGCCCAAGTGCCTGGGCCCCTGCACCCAACATGGGAGACCCGAGAGAAGCTCCAGGATCCTGGCTTCGGATCAGCGTAGCTCCGGCCGTTGCAGCCATTTGAGGAGTGAGCCAACAGATAGAAGGCCTCTCTCTCTCTCTCTCTCTCTCTCTCTCTCTCTCTCTCTCTCTTTCTCTCTCTCTCTCTCTCTTTCTCTCTCTTTCTGCCTCTCCTTCTCTCTCTGTGTAACTCTGAATTTCAAATAAATAAATAAATAAATAAATCTTTAAATAATAATAATGACAATAACAAAATGAGAAAAATACTCCCTTGGACACTTCAGGATTGGTCCCAAGTTCATTACTGGGCTATGATGCCGTTGATCCAATTCTCCTAACCCATTTTTCCCACCTTGTACCAAGCTCCAAACTGCTGATAAAGCAAGGAAGCAAAACCAGGTAAAATATCTACTTCATAAAAACCAAACAAGTAGGATGACCTGAGTCTATACAGCATTCAGAATTCTTGGGCACCTGCTCTAGGCCAGGTGCTGTATTAAGTCCCGAAAACGTAAAGACAGCAATGCCTGCCCTCCGGGAGCTCAGGGCCTCCAACGCGGGAAAGTATGACAGAGGCTTCATAACACGCTGGCCAGCTGTTGAACCGGACACATTTGAGCCTTTTTCCCAACACAGTGCCAGTAAGCAGGTATTACAAAGCACCGTGCCTCTCTCCACTTCCCTGCTCCACCTCCTGATTTTTGGCAGAGCAACAACCTCCCCACTGGTCACTCTGCCTCCATTCTAGACCCCCAACAACTGATTCTGAGAGATCTTTCTAAAATTTAAATGAAATTATGTCACCTGCATGCTTAAAACCCTGCTCACTTTTTTTAAAAATTTTTATTTATTTATTTATTTTGACAGGCAGAGTGGACAGTGAGAGAGAGAGAGACAGAGAGAAAGGTCTTTCTCTACGGTTGGTTCACCCTTCAATGGCCACCGCGGCCAGCGCATCGCGCTGATCCAAAGCCAGGAGCCAGGCGCTTCTCCTGGTCTCCCATGGGGTGCAGGGCCCAAGCACTCGAGCCATCCTCCACTGCACTCCCGGGCCACAGCAGAGAGCTGGATTGGAAGAGGGGCAAGCGGGACAGAATCCGGCGCCCCGACCGGGACTAGAACCCCGGGTGCCGGTGCCGCAGGCGGAGGATTAGCCTAGCGAGCTGCGGCGCCGGCCAAAACCCTGTTCACTCTTCACTCCACATAGAATAAAAGCTCAGGTCTCCCCCCATGGTCTAGGCTTTGCCTCTGCCTCTCCCTGGTGCCGTCTCCTCCTCTCTCCCGAGGATCCCTTCCCTCCTGCTTCACTGGTATCCTCCCTGTCCTCCAACCAGCCAAGCTCACTCCCAGCTCAGGGCTGTGCCACTGCTTGTCCTCCTGCTGGGAATGCTTCTCCCTCATGCTCCCTCTTATCCTCCACATTTTGTCTCGGGTTTTTTCTCCTTGTGGAGCCTTCCCTGACCTGTATTTTGTGTGTGTATGTGTGTTTTATTATTTTTAAAGAATTACTTATTTATTTGAAAGTCAGAGTTACACACAGAGAGAAGGAGAAGCAGATAGAGAGAGAGAGAGAGAGGTCTTCCATCCGTTGGCTCACCCCTAAATGACCACAACAGCCAGAGCTGGACCAATCCGAAACCAGGAGCCAGGGGCTTCTTCTGGGTCTCCCACACAGGTGCAGGGGCCCAAGCACTTGGGCCATCCTCCACTGCTTTCCCAGGCCATAGCAGAGAGCTGGATCAGAAGTGGAGCAGCCGGGACTCAAACTGGCACCCATCTGGGATACCTGCACTGCAGGCAGTGGCTTTACCCACTACAGCACAGCGCCGGCCCCTAGACACTTTACTTTTGACTAACAGAATTACATGCATGTATGGGTTACAAGGTGACATTGCCTTACATTTGTGATTAAATCAAGAAGATGCATACGTCCATCACCTTGCCTACACCTCCCTTTTTATAGTCATTGACCATAGTTGCCCCCACTCCACAGTAGACCTCAAAACCCATTCCTGTACAATCTTGGACACCATCTGAAATATTAATCATTTTAAAAATTGCTTCCTCTACCTAAAGAGGAGTCCTGCTGGAGCAGGGACCCTCTGTATGTTACTCACTGGCGTATTCCATCTCCTGACACATTGTTGCTCAATAAGGATTTGTGGACCAGACGAATACATGAATGCTATGGAGAAGGAGCTGTAACAGAGGAAGTCAGAAGGATCCTGAAAGAGTGTGAGATGCTACCACTAAAGAGCTGATATCTGACTATGTATGTGAAGATCAGGAGTGAGGTGTGAGCATCCGGGAAGGAGATGGAGGAGGAGAGAGGTGAGGGAAGGTGCGAGAGATGTCTATGCAGAGGCGTGTGAAAGGGCAGGGGCACTGAGCAGGGGGAAGATGGGCATGGTAGAAACCTAAGCTATTTCTTCACTCCCTGCCGAAGACCCCGTGATAGGCAGAATCGTGCCTCCCAGAGATGTCCACGCTCTGTGACATGGTTCTCCAGAACCCCAATTACCTTACGCTACACGACAAGGAGGACCAGGTTGCAGGTTGGATTAGGGCTACTAATCAGCTGAACTTTAAGTGGTTATTGTGAATCATCTGGGTAGGCCCAGAGTAATCACAATGCCCCTGGAAAGGTAGAAGAGGGGACAGAGAGTCAGGGTCAGCGTCAAGTAGTGTGAGAACAGCAGACCAGGGCTGGCTCTGAAACCCAATGGAGCCCTGAGCCAAGAGGTGCAGGAGGCTCCTCCAGCAGCTAAAAGGGCAAGCCTCCCAAAAGGAATAGAGCCCCCCACACTGTGCTTTCGTCCCAGTGAGATCCCACTTTGGACTTGCAGCCTCCGGAAGTGTAAGACAACTGACGTGCTCTGTGTTGTAACACCGCATCTTTGATAGTGGGCTGCAGTGGCCTAGAGAACAGATAGACACCAAGGAGTCGCTCAAGTGGAAGCAGGAAGGGAAAAGCCTGCAGAAGCTTGGCAAGCCGTGCAGAGGACAATGCCAACCCCTTGGAATGCTGACCTCATATTGTTCACTGCTGTTTGCATAACAGATTAGGAACAACCTGAGAAATCTTTTTAGATCCCTTCTAAGGCTCACAAGGAAAGAGGTGGCAAACTGGATGAGAGTGGGTGCGCTGAGAAGCCCCCTCTGCCTCACCTGCTTTTCTTTCAGGATCAAGGAGCCGGCTGTTGCGTGCATCCCCTAACCATCTTCCATGCATTTTTTTTTTGTAGGGGGGACGTGGAGCAAATACTTTTTAAAGGTTATTACTATTGCTTTTACAAATACACTGGTGAACCACGCAATGCTGCCTGCTCTGGAAACCATCCTGGGCCACAAGTCTGCACACTCCTTTGCAACTGGTGCTATGGTGGTTGAATCTTTCATCTCCCCTTCCTTCTTTTTTTTTTTTAAATTTTTGACAGGCAGAGTGGATAGTGAGAGAGAGAGACAGAGAGAAAGGTCTTCCTTTTTGCCGTTGGTTCACCCTCCAATGGCCGCTGCGGCCGGCGCATCGCGCTGATCCGAAGCCAGGAGCCAGGTGCTTCTCCTGGTCTCCCATGGGGTGCAGGGCCCAAGCACTTGGGCCATCCTCCACTGCCTTCCAGGGCCATAGCAGAGAGCTGGCCTGGAAGAGGGGCAACCGGGATAGAATCCGGCGCCCCAACCGGGACTAGAACCCGGTGTGCCGGCGCCGCAAGGCAGAGGATTAGCCTGTTAAGCCACGGCGCTGGCCCCCTTCCTTGTTGACCATGACCCTGCATTATCTTCAGAATAAAGAAACACTCCGGTAGGACTTCTGCTGTGGAACTGCCACTGCGGATGCCCCTTTTCCCGAGCTCTCCTTTGCCTTTCTCGACAGTGGCCGTGACCATGTCACCCACACCAGCATCAGGAAGACTGTCCGGCCATCCCTTGATCCTCTTCCCAGAGATGGTATACAGGTTTCTGGCTCCTATGTTGGTTCAGGAGGTCACTGCGCCTACCAGAAGACCCAGGGAAGCTGGAATTTTGCACCAGAGGACCCAGGACGTCTTCACATCGACATCCCGAAAGGGACGGAAAGGAAGTAGATACAAAGGACTCTGGGATATCCATCCTCCATCGATTTTAAAATAAACTTCTAGATAATAAGTCTTTGGAAAATCTTTGAAAGTTGCTGTGTTTTTGCATTTTACAAAATAGCAAAAATAGATGGTTTCATGTAAAGAGCTGTAAAATCCCTGAAGAAGGTTTTAATTTCTCAGGAAGCTGGGCAAGCTGTGAATAATCACCACTGTGGTTAGTGTTCGTTCCCCCAGAGTTGGGCCTTGTAGGTCAACCGGATCCCCTTCTTTTGCTGTATAAATGGAGCTGAAACAGTTCCTGTCAGCCCAGGAGCGCTGGCTGCGTGCCAGGAAGTGCCACCCCTGCAGGCACTGTATAATGAGCAGATCCACAAGGCTGATCTCAGCATAAATAAAAGTTCAAGCTGCGACTTAAATTTTTAACACATTTGCAGTATGAAAGCAAAATAGCCAGAGGAAAAGCAACAAAATGATATCATACAAATAACCGAATCATTGTTTTAATCATGCAAAGACCCAATATCACGAGAGACATGTCTACAATGACGTGGCCCAGCACTGCCTAAAATGCCTGCTTCGTTCTGACTTTACCTGTGGCAATTACCCGTGGCGTTTGGCCCTGGTAGATCAGACTAGTATGTCTGAGGGTGAGGAAAGGTGAGAAGTGTGGCAGGAAAGAGAGGACAGGAGGAAGGAGCAAACGATAAGCACAAACCCCACAAACCTTTCCCATTCTTTTGAGACTAATGGAAAGTTTAGTTCATGATTACGTCATTCTTTGAAGAGCTGACTTCAGAAACTCCCTTAGTAACTTTAATAATATACACTATGTACTTTTTAAAAGGCTAAAATATTGCATAGAAGTATTGTAGCCGGCGCCGTGGCTTAACAGGCTAATCCTCCGCTTGCGGCACCGGCACACCGGGTTCTAGTCCCGGTCGGGGCGCCGGATTCTGTCCCGGTTGCCCCTCTTCCAGGCCAGCTCTCTGCCATGGCCCGGGAAGGCAGTGGAGGATGGCCCAAGTACTTGGGCCCTGCACCCCATGGGAGACCAGGAGAAGCACCTGGCTCCTGCCTTTGAATCAGCGCGGTGGGCCGGCCACAGCGGCTATTGGAGGGTGAACCAACGGCAAAAGGAAGACCTTTCTCTCTGTCTCTCTCTCTCACTAACCACTCTGCCTGTCCAAAAAATAAATAAATTAATAAAATAAAATGAAAAAGAAGAAGTATTGTGGCCGCATTGTGGCACAGAGGTAAAGCTGCTTGCAGCACTGAGATCCCGTATTGAAGTGTTGGTTCGAGTCCTGGCTGCCCCACTTCTGACCAAGCTTCCTGCTGATGCACCTGGGAAAGCAGCAGAAGATGGCCTCAGGGTTTGGGCCCCTGCACCCACATGGGAAACCCGGATGGAGTTCCTGGCTCACGGCTCCAGTCTGGCTTAGCCCTGTCTGTCACAGCCATTTGGGAAGTGAACCAGCCAATGGAAGATTTTTCTCTCTCTGTCTCTTCTCTCTCTTCACTCTACCTTTCAAATAAATAAATGAATGAATCTTTAAAAAAAAAAAAAAGAAATGTTACACTAGGCTACTGGTATATATCATATTAACCATTTGGACATATTGTTCAACACAAAAAGTGTTCTTTGGGTAAAACTGAAAATACTCTATTTTAGGGGCCGGTATTGTGGCACAGCAGGTTAGGCCTGGCCCAGCCTTGGCCATTGTGATCATTTGGGAAGTGAACCAGTGCATTGAAGATCTCTCTCTCTCTCCTTCTCTCTCTCTCTCTCTCTTTTTCTCTCCCTCTGTCACTCTGCCTTTCAAATAAATAAAACAAATCTTTTTTAAAAATTCTAGCTTAGGGGCCGGCGCCGTGGCGCAGTAGGTTAATCCTCTGCCTGCAGCGCCGGCATCCTATATAGGC
This sequence comes from Lepus europaeus, assembly GCF_033115175.1. NCBI lineage: Eukaryota > Metazoa > Chordata > Mammalia > Lagomorpha > Leporidae > Lepus > Lepus europaeus. The sequence continues at coordinate 159,852,120 of NC_084828.1, read as the reverse complement.
GCTGGTTCTAATCCCAGCTGCTCCTCTTCCAATCCAGCTCTCTGCTGTGGCCTTGGAGGGCAATAGAAGATGGCCCAAGTCCTTGGGCCCCTGTACTCACGTGGGAGACCCAGAAGAAGCACTTGGCTCCTGGCTTCGGATTGGCGCAGCTCTGGCCGTTGCAGCCATTTGGGGAGTGAGCCAGCCTCTCCTCTCTCTGCCTCTCTTCCTCTCTCTGTGTAACTCTGACTTTCAAATAAATAAATAAAATCTTTTTTAAAAATTCTAGTTTAGAATTTCTAGCATTCATGGTTATCTCAGAGTATTCATGGCTGTGCCACAGTTAGATTTCCTTCCTTCAAATTCATAACCCTGTTGTCGGAAAAATTAAGGAAGAGTTAAAGACAGGGAAAGGGGCCAGTGCTGTGGCATAACATCCAATATGGATGCTGGTTCGAATCCCAGCTGTTCCACTTTCAATCCAGCACTCCACTAATGCACCTGGGAAAGCAGCATAAAATGACCCAAGTACTTGGGCCCCTGAACACATACTGGGGACCTGGAGAAAGTGTCTTGCTCCTGGCTTTGGATCAGCCCAGCTGTGGTTCATCTCTCTCTCTCGCTCTCTCTCACTACTTCTCTCTACTTTTCTCTCTCTCTCTGTAACTGTGCCTTTCAAATAAATAAATAAATCTAAAAAAAAAAAAATTCAGGGAAAAACATCAAATTAGATGTTCACAGTTAAGTAGCAATTTAATAAACTTTTCAAATACATTTTCAAACGTTCATAAACATGCAAACCAAAATGAATTTACTGTTTTGGGAAAACCCAGTGTATGAGAACTGATGACCAAAGCCGTGAGACTGAAGAAAGAGGCAGAGGAATCCGGCACTACACAGAGAGTAACTTATTATAGATTTACGAAGTGTGGGCTTGTGAACTTGAGGTCTTGTGAACTTGAGGTTTCCATGCTATGATGCAGGAAAAAGTGGCTTTATAGACAAAGCCTATGGGCTTTCCCAAGAAATATTAACATTCATTAAACTCTTGTCTTTTATGACTTTCAGATTTGTCTTAAAGACATTGTTTATCCCACAGGGCTTGGGATAAGTGCCAAGGTCACCTAGAGGGCAAGGCAGTGCTGGGACGCTGGATGCCTGCAAGTAGCTTGAAGAAACATCCATGCATTAAATGCTCTTTGCTTGTCACTGGGTTAAGCAGCACAAACACTCCAGCAGCTTACAGGTAAGTTCCCCCTAACACAACGGGTCAGAAGAAAAGACCATCATCAGAAAGGACTAATGACGCATTTGAGAGTAGAGTGGTATTTCGCAACCTTTTCTCATTATTCCTGACCTAGAGGAAAAAATTAAATTAACTTAAATTATCCCTATTGGGAGAAACTAAGGAATAAGATTTTATTAGATGGGATTGAGATCTCGTGGGCCACAAACCATCACACTAAGTTTTTTTGCTCCTTGCTTTGTACTAAATTTTTTCTTTCCCCAAATGCCTGTGTCGAAACCCCAAAAGCAGAAGCAAGGCCTTTAGGGGATAATCAGGTTAAGAGGGTGGAATCTGCACAAATGGGGTTGGTGGCCTTGTTAGAGGAGAGACAAGAGCTTGCCTGCTCTCTGTCGTGTGAAGAAAGAGCTAGAGAGATGGCAAGAACTTTGCTTTCACCGGCACTGGGTCACTGGCACGTCTATCTCAGATTTCCAACCTCAGGGACTGTGAGAAGAAAATATTCTTTAAATCACTCAGTCAATGGTAATTTGCTATATCAGACTGAACTAAGACATCCAAAAAGCATGGTATAAAGAAAGTGGGCAAAAAAATAAATAAATAAATAAATAAATGGGGGTGGGGGTGGAAGGAAGAGGTAGGAACTTGCAGGTGGGCACTTTTGCCCAATCCTGTATATTCTATGAGCTGATACAGGCACAGAACAGAGTGGTCCCAACAGTGGTGATGTTGAGTTCTTTGTTTTGGGAGCCATCCTGGGCATTGCAGGGTGTTTAGCAGTGTCCTTGGCTTCTACCACTGGATGCCAGTAGCAAACCTCCCACTTCCAAATTGTCACCACAAAAAATGCCTCCAGACATCGGCAAATGTCCCTTGGGAGGGGACATTGTCCCTTCCCCTACTGGTGTAAAGGGATTCAGAAGAAACTGGCAGCAGGGAGGAACTGTGTTCCCGAGGTGTGGATGGGGGAGAGAGTAAAGGACAAATGCAGGCAGCAGACAATCCCATCTTCATGTTCAGTTGCTGCAGAAGCAATTTACCCAAACCGAGTGCCTGAACTGTAGGTCTCACTGGACTAGAATCAGGGGCTCGGCAGGCCTGTGTTCCTTTCTGTAGGCACTGGGGAGAGCAGGTGCCTGCACGCCTTGGCTCATGGGTCCCTCCCATCTGCAAAGCCAGTAGTGTCAACCAAGTGCTTCTCACGCCCACAGCTTTCTGTATCTGGGCTCTTCTTCCTCTCTCTTCTATCAGGAGCCTGAAGTGCTCTTTGTTTTGTCCCGTAACATACCCACAGGTTTCAGGTATTAGCATGTACACATAGTTGGGGGCCGTTATGTCTACCATAAACACACGTATTGGTAAAGCGATCTCATCAACGTTGACGTTACCAACTCACAAAGGAAAGAAAATCCCGTTTTGGAGGAAGAGGAGAAAACTGAAGTGGAGCCCAGTGCTGGTCTCGCTGCCTGTGGGAGGCACCGGCAGTCTTGTCTGCCAGTTTTCTTTCTAAAACTGTAGATGTTATTTCATGGCTGGTAACGACACACTGTCCCTGTGCAGGACTGTTTGGTGAGGAACCTCACTTCAGGTCCCGAAAGCACAGGCTAAACAGGGGCTTCTGGGGATCGTTCAGTGCGCAGCTTAATCAAATGACTGGAAATTCACCGTGTGATTTCTTCGTTGGCTGAGTCTCCTTTCATCGCGCCCTGCTTTCCAGGGGCTCTCATAATAGTGACGAAGGGCCGTCTCCCAGAGCCAGCGTGTAGCCGAGGGGATAACATGCCTGTGTCCCATACCAGAGTACCTGGGTTCAACTCCCGAGTCTGGCTCCTCACTCCAACTTCCTGCCGATGCAGATCGTGGGAGGCAGGGACGGTCCAAGTAGCTGGGATCCTGCCATATGTGTGGGAGACCTGGATTGATTTTCTGGCTCCTAGCTTCAGCCTCTGCCCAACTCTGGCTGATGCGGGCATTTGGGTATGTGAGCCTGCGGATGGCAGCTCGCTCGCTCTCTCTCTCTCAGCCCCCACTGGGCCGGTGCTGTGGTGTAGCAGGTAAAGCTGCCATCTGCACACCGGCATCCCATATGGGCGCCGGTTCGAGTCTCGGCTGCTCCACTTCCGATCGGCTCTCTGGTATGGCCTGGGAAAGCAGTAGAAGATGGCCCAAGTCCTTGGGCCCCTGCACCCATGTGGGAGACCCAGATGAGGCTCCTGGCCCCTGGCTTTAGATCAGCACAGCTTCGACCACTGGGGCCAATTGGGGAATGGATCAGCGGATAGAAGATCTGTGTGTCTCTCTCTGCCTCTGCTTCTCTGTAACTCTGCCTTTCAAATACATAAATAAATCTTTAAAACAAGCAAAGAAAAAAACTAATCCACTGTATAGTATTATGTTAAAAAAAAAAAAAGTTCCAAAATACCCAAGGCTAGATAATCCAAGCAAAATTGTTCACTTTTTTTTTTTTTTTTTTTTTGACAGGCAGAGTTAGACAGTGAGAGAGAGAGACAGAGAGAAAGGTCTTCCTTCCGTTGGTTCACCCCCCAAATGGCTGCTACGACCTGCGCGCTGCACCGATCTGAAGCCAAGAGCCAGGTGCTTCCTCCTGGTCTCCCACGTGGGTACAGGGCCCAAGCACTTGGGCCATCCTCCACTGCCTTCCTGGGCCACAGCAGAGAGCTGGACTGGAAGAGGAGCAACCGGGACAAAATCTGGTGCCCCAACCGGGTCTAGAACCCGGTGTGCCGGCGCCAAAGGCTGAGGATTAGCCTATTGAGCTGCGGCACCGACCCCACTGCTTTTGTTATACTTGAAACAGTGCCCAAAGAAAGTATCCATATGGAAGGGTTTTCAGGAGTGGAAGGGAGATCACTGGGATTTGTGTCCCCGGATCCTCTCCCTGCGTCTGTGACGTGCTGCTCAGTGTCTGGGTGCCTTCCTTTCTAAGGCCCTGAGCCCTGACTTCTGATGGGACTGCTCTCGCGGCTGGAACCAAGTGCCTGGGAGCTCTGTGCATGCACAGTCCTTCCCCGTGGCCCACTGGTGCTGGAGTTTGAGAGCCTAGTAGTCCCGTCATGAGTTGTACGACTTACACCCCGAGGTCTCAGGTGGGCCCTGGTAGACAGAACTTTGTGTGGCATTGGAGTGAAATCGCACTCTACCTTGGTTTCTGTTTCCTTGAGCAGCTGCCCTGGACAGCATTTACATGAGAGACCACTAGCACACAAATCCTTGACCTGGACTCTCTGCTCCTATATATGGAATTGTCTCAAATGCCAACTCTTCGAGGTGAAAATCTTAGTGTAAATTTATTTTTCGAGGCCAGCATTGTGGCTTAGTGGGTCAAACTACTGCCTGCAACCCCAGCATCCCATGTGGGATCGCTGGCTCGAGTCCCGGCTGTTCTGCTTCCAGTCCAGCTCCCTCCCTGCTAATGCACCTGGGGAGCAGCAAACGATGGCCAAGTCCTCGGGCCCCTACTACCCACATGGAGACCCGGATGGAGTTTTAGGCTCCTGGCTTGAGCCTGTCCCCCTCACCCCAACCCTTGGCCACCCCAGCCTTGTGACAATGTGGAGACCGAACCAGAGGATGGATGATCTCTTTCTCCCTCTGTTACTCTACCTTTCAAATAAAAATAAATAAATAAATAAGTAAAATCCTTAAATCAATAAAACAAATTTCTTTCTAGATCATGTTCAGGAAATAACAGAATCTTTTTAAAAATGTATTTATTTGAAAGGCAGAGTGACAGAGATCTTCCAGCTAGTAGTTCACTCCTCAAATGGCCACAACAGCTGGGGGTTGGCCACGCTAAAGCCAGGAGCCAGGAACTCCATCCAGGTCTCCCACATGGGTGGCAGGGACTCAAATACGTGGGACGTCAGCTGCTGCCTTCCTGGACACATTAGCAGGGACTCGAGACCACATCCTGATAGAAGATGTGGATATTCTAAGTGCTGGTTTAACTCATCACACCCCTACACCAGCCCAAGGATTTATCTCTTTACACAAGTCAAATCTGACATATGAGGCTTTAAAAATTTGTTGAACATGGAATTAAAAGATAAATTTATTTTGGTGCAAAAAATTTTGAAATGCATGCAAATGAGGGGTCTTCAAAAGGTCATGGAAATGCATATTATGAAAAAACTACCTGGATTTTCATTGTTCTGTGAACTTCTTGTACATGAGAATTAAATACATTTTGCTATTTAGAAATTTAATGTTAACAGCTCACTAAGGAATTACTAGGGACTGGAAAGTTAATGAACACTAGAGCTATTCAGGTGGGATCATATTCTATCAGTGATATATACAATGACAGTCTGGATCTATGGTGTGTAGAAAAAGAGCTATTCTTGGTTCAGGTGTAAGATCAAGTTATTAAGTGGTTGCTTGGGGAAGCCCAGAATTAGAGGGAAGGGAATTGGCTCTTTAGAGAATTTCGCTCAAGCCATCATAGCCTAACAAATCCATTTGTTCCCCTGTAACAAGATTTCTCCCTAAAAGGTCTGACCTAGACACCCAGGCTGTCAGAGTGTTTCCTCTCCCCAAACAGGACTGGAAAAATCCCGGCTCGGTGTTTTACTGATATTACGAACGAGAGCATGTAGACTTAGATTTGAAGCCCCTTGCCCGAGAGAATTCCTGCCAGGATGCAGGAGTTTGAACTCTGGCAATCTCATTCCCAAATCCTTGGCTCTCCTGGCTGCCTAATGATGCTCAGCATTGTGTCCTGTGTTTAAAGTGGGACACAGGCTCGGGGGAGTTCAGAAACTCGCCAGAGCCAGCAGAGTGAGTCCCAGAGCTCTTGTTGCCTTGTACAACCCCGATCATCTAGTTCCTTCTTTCTTGTGACTCTGTAGCTCCTTCGAGTTCTCCCCTGGCCCCGCCACGCTGCTGAGTATCTTAGGAAGGCCGTGGTGGTGGTGGCCGCGATGATCACCGAGTACCTACAAGGTCAGGGGCGCCTTGACTGGTCCAGCCAGCCCTGCGTGGAGACTGTATACCACCTCTGCAGACCTCACAGGAAAAGTCGACTTTATGAAAGGAGCCAGTGGCTTCTCCAACACCTAGTGACACGCATGAGGGGTAATTAGAGTGGCACGGGAAACAAGAGTAATTCGGTTGCTCAGAGATTAGGAAAACTTCAGGGTGTTTTACTAAACACATGAAAGCCATCAAAGATATTGTGACACGTTCATTCCCACCATTACTTTGCAGGATGGGTTGCATTAAGAAAACTTTTCAATTGGCAGCTAACATCTGGTGGTGGTTTCCTTTATTTATTTGAAAGACAGAGCCTCTCTCTCTCTCTCTCTCTCTTTCTTTCTTTCTCTCTCTCTCTCTCTCTCTCTCTCTCTCTCTCTCACACACACACACACACACACACAGTGGGGGCGGGGATGGGGGCGAGGGATCTTCCACCTGCTGGTTCATTTCCCAAATGGCCACAGCAGTCAGGATCGCCCCATGCAGAAGCCAGGAGCTCAGTCTGGGTCTCTCATGTGGGCAGCAGGAACTCAAGTACTTGAGCCATCACCTGCTGCTTCCCAGGAGTATTAGCCTAGAAATGGGTCAGAGCCAGAGTAGCAGGGACTCAACCCAGCTCTCTGATTGGGCAGGCAGGAGTCTCAAGTGGCTTAACCTGCTGTGCCACAATGCCTGCCCCTTTCCGTGGTGGCTGACATTTCTTGGTCTTTCCCCTAATTGTTTTTGTTTTGTTTCGTTTCTTAGCTTTCTTTAGGGAGAAGGCTCTCCAACTCTCTTCTGACTGATTGAATAAAACAGAGGGAAGAACAGAAATCGAGGGAGGACTTAGAGGAGACAAGCTACCGAGCATTGAGTGACCTATATTACACACAAACTCACAAATTAGAGAACTGCTAAGTTAGGAAGGTGTGGAGTAGTGACTTTTTTTATTCTATGTCAGGGGCATGCGCTTGGCACAGCTGCTGTGTCATTGCCTCAGATGCCTGCGTTTCCAATCCAGCTTCCCACTGAACACAACCTGGGAGGCAGTGGATGATGACTCAAGTATTTGGGCCCCAGCTACCCACATGGGAGACCTGGACTAGTTTGAGGGTTCTGGCTTTGCCTTGCCCAGCCTCGAGGTGGTGTGGGGGCAGGTTTCAACTGGTGGTGGAAGATCTTTCTGTCTTTGAAATAAAATGAAAATAAATAAATAAATTTAAAAGCCACTATGTGGGCCGGCGCCGCGGCTCACTAGGCTAATCCTCCACCTTGCGGCGCCAGCACACCGGGTTCTAGTCCCGGTCGGGGCACCGATCCTGTCCCGGTTGCCCCTTTTCCAGGCCAGCTCTCTGCTGTGGCCAGGGAGTGCAGTGGAGGATGGCCCAAGTGCTTGGGCCCTGCACCCCATGGGAGACCAGGAGAAGCACCTGGCTCCTGTCATCGGATCAGCGCGGTGCGCCGGCCGCAGCGTGCCTACCGCGGCGGCCATTGGAGGGTGAACCAACGGCAAAAGGAAGACCTTTCTCTCTGCCTCTCTCTCTCACTGTCCACTCTGCCTGTCAAAAATTAAAAAAAAAAAAAAAGCCACTATGTGGAGGCTGGCGTTGTGGCATAGTGGGTAAAGCCACCGCCTGCAGTACTGGCATCCTATATAGGCGCCAGTTCGAGTCCCGGTTGCTCCACTTTTGATCCAGCTCTCTGCCATGGGCTGGGAAAGCAGTAGAAGACGACCCAAGCCCTTGGACCCCTGCACTCATGTGGGAGATCCAGAAACAACTCCTGGTTCCTGGCTCTGGTTCAGCTCAGTTCCGGCCGTTGAGACCATTTAGGGAGTGAACCAGCAGATGGAAGATTCCCACCTCCTCTTGCCTCTGCCTCTCTGTAACTCTGCCTTTCAAATAAATAAATAATTTTTTTTAAAAAAAGCCATTTTTTGAAGGCTGGATTGTTGCCAGGAATGGATTGTAACAGGCCCTACCCACAGAACCCAGCTGGGGGGCAATGGACAGAATTCTTTAATGTAGATGATGGTTTTTGTTTATTTTCTTGTCTGATAAGTGAAACTTCCTGGTTTAGTTCATAACCAACCTCTGGAACCTAAATAATGTGTTTACATTCTCCTAGAAAGCTTACTGAGTAGATGACTGGTAATTACATTACCCATCAATTATTTTTTCTACGCTAACTAGGACTGCCAAATAATAATCTGACAATGAGAATTGCAAGCAAATGAGTTCAGATGTCCATAGCACACCAACAAAATCAAATATTTAACCAATTCTGGAGGAGTGAATTGCCCTTTATCAGGACTTGAGAGTGAGCTATAAAGTGTGTGTTACAGCTACTTGATTCAAAAGGTTACTTTTGAATGCTTTATGAAGTTTAAAGGCATAGGTCAACTATAACATCTTCACAGCAGAAATCTAAAAGGAACCTTGATCAGCAGTTCTTACTAAAAAGCTACATAAAAACAGGCTGAGGGATGGGCATTTGGCCTACAGGTTAAGACACCAACTAAGACACCTGTGTCCCATATTGGAGTGCTTAGGTTTCTAGCCTGGCTCTGCCCCCTGATTCCAGCTAATAAACATCTTGGGAGGCAGCAGGTGACGGCTCAAGTAGTTGGGTCCCTGCACCTGCCTAGGGACCCAGGTTGAGTTCTGGGCTCTCAGATTTCACCTTACCCAACCCCAGCTGTTGCAGGCACTTGAGGAATGAACAAGTGGATGGGAGATCTCTCTCTCTCTGCCTTTCAAATAAATAAAAATAAACTAAATGTCCCCTCCACCTGTGCTCCCCGGCAGGATTCCAGCCTCAGGTCTTTGGTCCTCCCTCTCGGAAGCCCCTGCCCTCCTGAGCCATCGTCCCTGCTTCACGTGCCAGGAACCCAGGGTCCTCTCCAGGACGGCTATCGTGTCTGCAGGGCCCCAGCTCAGGGCTTTGTTCCCGACACAAGGACAGTTTGTGTATCCCCGGGGTGTTAGGGAAGGAGTTCTGGGGACCTGGCTGGACAGGGAGGGCAGGTGGGTTTCTCCTCCGATGCTTTCACGCATCGGGCTCCGCGAGAGTGGGCAGTTAGTGCCCCATGCTGCATCCCAGGCTCTGTGGCACAGGTGCCCCAGCAGAGCCTTATGGCCCAACTCCGCTCCACGAGACCCTTCAACAGCAAACCTGCCAACCCCAGGCAGGATGCCCACTGTCTTTGCTGCTGTACAATTTCTCTCTGGTAAGGGTGGGTCTGTCCTCTGCAAAGCCGTACCTTAGGGTTTCACTGGGCACAACCTTGGTAACAACACTGTCTGAGGGTCCTGGGATGCCCTGGTGAGAAGTCAGGACCAGTGTGGGCAGCAGCACCAGAGAACGGCAGCCAGGAAATGGCACCGGCTCACAGGCGGTTCCCAGGAGAACTTTGTTTTGAAGTCAAATGCCATCTTCTGCCAGGGCCAATAAGTGTTAGTCTTTAGTTTATGGGAGAATGTAAAATTGTATTCTTTGCTAATTTTGTTTCTGAAATGTGGAGTCAGCTGCCAGCATGGTGTGCACCTGACTCTCCAGGTGGGTGGGAACTGCTTCCAGAGCCTTCTGGGAGAAGAAAGGAAGGGCTGGGCCTAGTGGCATTGGTTTCATTTTTGAAGTGAAAAGTGATCCTTTTTGTTTTTTTAATTATTTATTTGAAAGGCAAAGTTACAGATAGGCAGAGGCAGAGAGAGAGAGAGAGAGAGAGAGAGAGAGAGTCCTCCATCCACTGGTTCACTCCCCAAATGGCTGCAATGGCCAGGCCAGGGACAGGCTGAAGCCAGGAGCCAGGAGCTTCTTCCAGGTCTCCCACATGGGTGCAGGGGCCCAAGGACTGCTTCCACAGCAGCTTTACTTGCTACGCCACAGTGTTGACCCCTAAAGAATGATCCTTCTTGTAGCAAAACTGGACAAGATTCTGCCTCCTATCTCTGGATCTGCTGGGGCACCCTGGCCACCCCAAAGCCTGACCCCCCCACTTCACCAAGCAGAGGCCAGGCTGTGACTGTGTGGTGCAGGTGTATACCTCCCCTCTGGCTTTTCCATGGCCCCCTCCCTTGGTTTGTACTACAGTAAAGTATGCCATCTTTTCAAAAATAGATACATGTATAAAACAACAAAAGCTGTACGTTTTAATTATAACATGCGCCAGCACCATCAGTGATGAAACATGCTATATCAGTGCAGAATGCACTGGCTCCTCACCGTCACCCTTGGTATACCAGTTGTCTTCCTCAACACCTCACGTGGTTTCATGTATGTGGTAACAATGAGAGTTGCTCACAGATACCTGTCTCTCCCTCTCCTTCTAGGCACTTGGTAAGATCCCATTCCCCATCCCCAGAATGTAGGCACAGCCGTGGGCCTTCTTTGAACAGCCTTCCGAGGGAAGAAGTCAGGATTGTCACACCATTCTCTCTGCCTTCTGCGTGGCCACCTGGCAATGTTCCCAACAGCGGTTATCCAAATAGCCTGGTTTCTGGGGTGAGGATTGGGATCAACCCTCAGTAAACACAAGGCATAAGTAAGAAGGGAATCTTTATTATTTTAGGCTACTGAGATTTAGGAATTGTTACTGTAACCTAATCTAGTCTGCCTGATACTATAAATATACACAGATATATAGCTATATATCTGTGTATATATACAGTAACTTGTGGTAGGCGTCACAGAATTTAGAAATGCAGTCAGATGGGGGTTGGCGTCAGTAGCATAGCTGGTTAAGCTGCCACCTGCGACACTGGCATCCCATATGCGCACAAGTTTAAGTCCCAGCTGCTCCACTTCCAATTTGGTTCACTGTCAATGCACCTGGGAAAACAGCAGCAGATGGCCCAAGTGCTTGGGTCCCTACCACCCACATAGGAGACCTGGATGGAGCTCTTGGCTCCTGGCTTCAGCCTGGCCCAGTCTAGGACATTTTGGTCATTATGGGAGTGAACCAGCAGATGGAAGACCTCTGTCTCTCTTCTCTCTCTGTGACTCTTTCAAATACATAGAATAAATCTTTAGAAAAAAAAAATCAAATGGAGGCCAGTGCCAGTTCGAGTCCCAGCTGCTCCACTTCTGATCCAGTGCTCTGCCATGGCCTGGGAAAGCAGAAGATGGCCCAAGTCCTTGGGCCCCTGGACCCGTGTGGGAGACCTGAAAGAAGCTCCTGGCTTCTGGATTTGGATCAGCCCAGCTCTAGCTGTTGCGGCCATTTGGGGAGTGAACCAGCAGATGGAATCCCTCTCTCTTCCTCTGCCTTTCTATAACTTTGCTTTTTAAATAATAAATCTTTAAAAAAAAATTTAAAAAATGGAACAAGTTTGGGATTGAAAAGATAAAACAGATGAAATCAGAGCACATTCTACCTAAAATCACCATTCAGAATTTTACAAATGGCCTACCATGTCTATAAAACCAAGTTCCATTGCTTGGGCTGTGCAAACACTCTATTTTATGGAATGAAGCACTTTATGGTTCTAGAATAAAAAATAAAGCCAGGGAAGGCATTTGGCACGGCACTTAGGACACCAGCATCCTGTATTGGAGGGCTGGGGTTCAGGTCCTGGCTTGGCTCTCGATTCCAGCTTTCTACTAATGCACACGCTGGAAGGCAACAGGAGACAGCTCAAGTACTTGGGTCTCTGCCACCCACACAGGAGACTCGGGTCGAGTTTCCAGCTCTTGGCTTCAGCCTGGCCTGGTTACAGCTATTGTGGGCATTTAGGGAGTGAACGTGTCTATCTCCGCCTTTCAAATAAAATAAAATTTTAAAAAGCCAATTAAGATCTTAAAGAATGAACAGAAAAATTATTAAGCATAGAACAGAAACGAATGAGCAGCTACCCTCCAAGATTCTTTAATATAGCATAGTGCTTAACAGAAGGACTCTGATCAAAAAATGAAGAATAACAACTGGAGGTCACTGCAAAGAAAACAGACTCTTAAACATATAAAATGATACTCAGCGTTACTTACCAGACCAGACAGGGTCAAGCTAGGCTACGCTGCCTTAAGAGCAAAATGTTACACAATAGCTTATCATTAATAGTGATGTTCTTCTAACCTATAGCTATGCCATCTGGATCTCTGACCTCCAAAGTGTGGGAAGTGTATTCTGAGTCATATGACCCCTACCTAAATATATGAGGAGTCAGAAAAACAAGGAATGAACAAGCAATGTCATGAACATAATTTTGTCAAGGACTCAGAAGTGAAAAATAAATGTATCACTCTTCTCCAACCGATTGTCAGAGATCCAAACATTTGATAACGTGTGTGTAAACAGGTACTCTCCCATATTGTTAGTGGGGAATGTAAATTCGTACATCTATAGAAGACAATTTGGCATTATCAAAATCCATATACTTTTTTCTACTCGAAAAGGCAGAGGAAAGAGAGAGCAAAGTATCTTCCATCCGCTAGTTCACTCCCCAAATCCCTATGAGTCAGGGCTGGACCAGGCTTAAGTCAGGAGCCCAAAACTTCATCCAGGAACCTCAAATGGGTGGCAGGGCTCAAGCCCATGAGCCATCATCTGCCATCTCCCAGGATGCATGAGCAGGAAGCTGTACTGGAAGCCAAGCAGCTGGGACTCCAACTCAACCAAACTCCATATGGGATGCAGGGTTTGCATGCAGTGACTTAACCCAGTGTGACAATGCACACCCTAAAATCATGATTTTTAACTTTGCTATCTGCTAGTTTATCCTGCAGACTGAAATGTTAGGCACAATCTTATTCTTTCTGTAATAACTACATAATCAACAAACTCTTAAACGTCCATCAGTGGAGACCACATTGAATTGACACACCCTATGATGGAATACCATGCAATCACAGAAACAAGTAAGATCTATAAACTGAAAATAAGCTCCATAGTTCATAATTGAAGGGGGGAACCCCAATAATATATATACCTTACCATTTAGGTAAAAAAGGAAAATACACATTTCCATTGTTTGTACAAAGTATCTACTGTAACTAAGAAACTCATCGACTTGCTTCCAGGAGGAACTAAAAGGCAGGAAGACTATTACAACAGAGCCTGCTGTATCCTTTGCTTCTTAACATGCTAACATACCATCTAATCGAAGTTTTAAAGCATCTATAGGCTTTGGATTCAGATTGCCACTGCGACCTCGAGCAAGTTAGTTTTCTCATCTACAAAACGCATTCACGTTATGTTCTTTGTGGGGTGAGAAACCAAAATTCAAATTAATTTTTCCATGCAGGTATTTAAATATGAAATTGGCAAGTTGTAGGGGCGGTAAGGAACTAATAAAGTGGCATTTTTTTAATGTGAATTAAGTTTGGTATACGTAAGGTGTGATGAGACTGACGGCAGGACATGTGGTCACATGACAGCATACTGGGAAGATGCTGAGAGCCAGCGTTAAGGTCTTTGTTTCCAGAGCACAAGAAGCAGGACTGAGTTAAGATCCCTTCAGTGCTGTGTGGAAAGGAAAACTGGAGAAGCACTCAGGAGAAAGCCAATCACACGAACAGCTGATGCTGATATTTGGCCTTAACTCTTTCCATCCCAAATTAGTTTTAGGGAACTTAAATTTGAGTTTTCCTAATTCAGGCAGTGGTCAAAAGAGAACTCTGAAGACTAAGTACTATCCAATTTACGTTCCCTTGATTTCTATCACATTTTGATACCTTCTTGTAGGTTATGAGATTTGCTTTAAAGCACACTAACACCAGATAAAAGATAACAAAGGTCCATTTGTTTAATAGACATTTATTCCTTTACTTAAACCACCTCTACACACAGCCAAAATGCATGTTAAGATTTTGAGTGGGAAGGAATTGAGATCTCAAGTTTATTGGTCTGCCACCACATTTTCTGAAAATTAGCGGAATCTTCTGAAACCCTTAGAGGAAACAGGAGAAAACCTTATTCAGAGCAGCGAGGAACTAGATTTTGAAAACAAACGACCTATTAGCACACCCTCCCTTGAAGGATTTGAGGCAGTTATTCCCTTCACACTCAAGTTCACCCTGGGAGATGGTAGCCTGATCTACCTGAACACAAGCCAAACAGAAATGCCCCGCGCGGTGGTATTTTAAGCTAAGGTAGGCACAAGCCAATGGCCCAACTTTGTATAAGACCTTGAGGGTAGTCAGAGACAAGACAGATTAACTACAGGCAATTTAGGGTTCATTTGATACCAGGAACTTGTATTGACATCATCACTCTTCTCACTGCCCTTCTGGGAATGGATAATGTGGGTCAACCCAAGATGATCTGCTAAAACTGATGAAGACAGACAAAACTTTAAATAGCAAATCTTATTTTTCCCCCTAATATGGCTAGAGGATTCACAACATTCACAAATTGTCACAGGCATTAAAAAAAGAAAACTTCATTAAATCTCATCAATCTAACCTGACACTTAAATGTATGTACCTAATAGACATTAGCCTACCAGATCCCTACTCTAGTACTGACTATTAGCTTGTAAACTTCAAGGTAACCTAACATTCAATTCCCATCAAAATACACCAGTGTACACATTATGCACCAAATTCAGGATTCTAAGTTCCATGGAGCCATAGGATTGAACAAGGAACTTTCAGGTATTTATGTTAAATAGTACCAGAGTATGTGTTTAGGATAACCTGTATTTCATTTCTAAGAGAAACTCAGTGTAAACACGATGGCATTTTGGGAATATTTTTCTTTTAGAGGCAGAAGCTGCAAAAACTTAACACTGGAGTAGATCTACAAATGTGACACAATCATGACACAGGGTCAGGGCAGCCTCTCATCCTATAAGCTCCCAAGCAGAATCCCATTCTAAAAGTTTGTACTTGCTAACCCATAAACCCAGAAGAGCATACCACATGCACCAAACAAATCTACAGGGCTAGTTTCAACACTCCTCTTTTCAAGAGTTTATTTTACACCTATTTTACCACACAGCATGTTTTAAACACTGACACATGAATCCCCTAATAAGGTAAAAGTTTACCTTATTAGAAACAAGATACACCAGTCTTCAAACATTATTGCACTTTTAACTTTCATAATTTGACAAAGCATTCATGAAATTATTGGCAGACTAGTTTAACAGACAAATAACACCTTTAAGCAGACGTTGACTGTCCTAAATGGTTTATTAGGTATGAATTTTACAAACATTACTTGAGTTAGCGGTAACGGTGCAGCTGGAGGGTATTGCGCCTTCTCCAGGCTGCACGGCGAGAACCACCAATAGTGTGGTGGAACTTGTGACCCTTTCCAAGGCCACGACTCTTGCGGCCTGCAGATGTCAGCCCACGCATTTCCCTGTGCTTGTGGACTGGCTTGGTGATCCACTGGGTGTCAGGATTTCTTCTGATGGCTTTATGGAATGGATCAATGAGGATAACCTCAAAGAATTTGTATGTGGAATCTTCACCAACCCAGTAAGAATTCAGGACTCTCAGAGCTCCACAGTGGCGCCCAGCTCGTTCCTAGAATAGGAAAAAAGGCCCAAGTCAGCCTCCCACAAAGCTTTAGCAGCAAAACAGACCTCTAACCCTTAGTGGTTCACCATTCCGTAACAGACTGAAGCTATTCACTTAATTCAAGTATTTCCCAAGCATCCTCCCTGACAGCCAGGCATTTTAAGCCTGGCACCGGATCACCAGACGTGCCAAGTAACACATGGACACATTCTTAGGTTGAAACACATGCATTCCCTCCTAAAGCATGCCTGTTAGTGCGTGGTGACAAAGTTTAGGATTCCGACGCACTTTTCTTCTAACACCACTGCCAGGTCAGTAGGCTTTTCTATCAGTTTTAAGAACCAGCAAATGGAAACCTCTAACACTGAATTTCAAGTTAAAAAAAAAAAAAAAATCTATCCACTGTCTCTAATCTGTATTTCAGGGTTTGCAGGCCACATCACTTCTTCTGGTTTTTCTTGGCCTCTTTAATTAAGAACATTTTTACCTCCCAGAAGCCAGGCTCTAGTTTGCCAACTCCTACAACACAGAATATCTGAACTAACCCAGAAGAAAACTTGCGACCCTAAGCAACATAGTAAATGCACCTGCTATACAGTTGGGGAAATGTGCTCTAAGGTGAAACTTCAAAATCTTGGATTTCACATGTTAATCAAGAAGCCAACACATACAAGGATCACTACAGTAGAAAGCACAAACCCAATTTATACACAGGAAGGCTCACCTGGGTGCCACCAGAAGCTCGCTCCTACCCTTCCGTCCCACCCCCCCTCCCAAGAGGTGATCAATTCCACCAGTACTCTTTACCTCGGCAACAGACTGAAGGCTTCGTGCAAACTTGAGCTGGTTAACGCCATGATGGACAGGCTTGCCGTAGGTCGCACCCTTGGGAACCGGGCGCTTGCGGCCACCACGGCGCACACGAATCCTATAGATGACATAACCTATAGGCACAAGACAAAGTACAGAGATTTTATAAAAAGCCTCGAGACACCATGACCTGTCCCTGAAGTTCCAACACTGAAACTGCAAAACAATAATACAAATCGCCTGACCAAGACAAGAAATCAAAGAATACCAGGTTGTAAGGGGCCCTTAGGGTGAACACAGGCAGGTGGGTGGGACCTGTCATGACACCTGCCACTTCCGGATGAGCCCTACGCGAAGACACCAGGGCAGGGGTTGCTGGCTTCCCACGGGGGAGGCAATTTCACCGCGGGCCCACGCACCTTGTTTGGCCTTGTAGCCCAGCCTGCGCGCCTTGTCGGGCCGCGTGGGGCGCGGCGCCCTGTGCAGCGCCGAGAGCTGGCGGTACTGCCAGCAGCGGACCCGCAGGAGGAAGCGCATCACGTCCGACTGCTTCTTTCTCCATAGCTCCTGGATGTACTTGTACGCGCCCATCCTGGCTTACCTGAGAAACAAAACCACACCAAGCCGGCCGTTACTCCGCACATCCCCGCCGGGACACAATGAGAAGACCCCGTCCGTCCATCTTGGTTCCCCACCAACCACAAGGAAACCGCCGCCGACGAAAATGGTTCTGCACCAGCGGCGGGGACGGACGGCCCAAGCCCCACCTCCGCGACCGGGCGCCCCTGCGGCCCAGCGCTCCGGACATGGCTGCTGGGCGAACACACGGAACTCTATCCCGGTGCAGAGCGGGCAGGTGACCGCGGCAGGCGGCGTCCCAAAGGCCCGGCCTGCAAGGCGCCGCTGCCGCCCAGCACTCTCTCTCCAGGAAGAAGCACCCGCCCCACCCCCAGCAGCGGCCTAGCCTTCGGCCGCCCTCCTGCTCTCACTCCCACGCCTCCTTGAAGCTTTAGGCCCAACTTGAAATCGCGCCGCCATCACATTTTCCCCCCACACGCCCCGGAGGGCCGCCTCTCCACACCCTCGCTGCCCCGCATCCTGACCGAACTCCAGCCGCACAGGAGGCAGGGACAGCTCCGAGGACGCAGGGGTCCCAAGTCTGGATGGCTGAAACGGGGGGCGATGAGCGGCGGATGGAAAAGCGCAGATCCCCGACCCAGCCTACCTGATGGCTGCCGGCAGACGGAAAGGAAGGAGCCTTTCTCCCACAATCCCTTTTGGGCTCCTCCCCCACTTCAGACAGCCTCTTTCCGGTGGAAACGCGCGGCCACGCAAAGCCTCATGGGACTTGTAGTTCCGGCCTCGAGCCCGTTGGGCGGAGTTCTGCCGCGATTGGGTACCGCCTCCCGCTTGGTCCCGCCCCCTGCTCTGCGGAGTTGGAACCTGAGAGGGAGGTCGCTACGCCGAGGCGCGCGAGTTGGGGAGGGGTCGGCGAGCCGACACCACTGTCCCGCCGTCAGGAGGAGGCAAGTCGGGGCCGGGCTCCGAAGCCGGTGGCTCAGGGGACTCCTCACTCAGGGGTCGCTGCGGGTCCCTCCTGAGGGGCGCAGACGCGGGTCCTCGACGCCGCCGCAGCCCGCAGGGGGTCGTGCGGGGCCCGCTCGGCTTTCCTCGCCAGCGCCGTGCCGAGGGGTTTTCGCCCTAAAAGCGGTCAAGACGTGTGGGGGCGGGGCGGCGGTGTGTGCATCCGGATCTGACCTCGGATTTGCTAGCGTCAGAACCCCGGGTTTCCAGTGAAGACATTGATCTGCCGGGACCTGATCGGCCGGGGCGCGTGTTGCGGGACGAAGCCTGGAAAGTGCCCGCGATCGTCCTGCAGGACCAAGTTAACTTCTGTGCGCCCCCGGAATGTTTCCGCGAGTGTGACCGCCTGGTGGTTTTATTCATTGTTTATTTTAGTCAGCCTTGCGGTTTGCACCACCCCCAGAGTCCGCGTTGGAATGCGGCCCGAGTTGAAGCGAATCGTTATTTGCCTCCTCGGTTTTGCTTATTGCCCCCTCCCTCTACTCCATAGTTCCCCTTTTAAAATCCCAGTCTTACTCTCGGAGGAGCCCTGCCGTCGGGCGGTAGTTCGTTGAGCAGATATTAAGCGCCTGAGGCGTCCGTGCACCTGCCCAGCCGCAGTGAACCACGCGGAATTCTAGACATAAGTAGGCGGTTGCGTCTTGTTCCGTGACGAATGCTGAGAAGTATCGAGGGGATACGAATGTTGGGGGGTCAGGGTCTGCATCAACAGCTTCGAGGAGTGGCCTTGGGAAGCACCTCCCACTGTGTGCCGGCGACACCGGATGAGGGTGGGAGAGGCAGCCTCCACGCGTGGGCCGACATCCACACTTAACTGTGTCATCTGTGGCCTCGCAGCACAGCTGGAGCAGCCTCCAATTGTGCCTGGAATGTTCGGGGCAAGTTTTTTTGTTTTATTTTTTAATTTGAGCGGCGCTGCGGCAGAGCAGGTAAAGCCGCTGCCTGCTGTGCCAGCTTCCCATAGGGGCGCTGGTTCTAGTCCCGGCCACTCCACTTCCCATCCAGCTCTCTGCTGTGGCCTGGGAAAGCAGTGGAAGATGGCTCAAGTCCTTGGGCCCTGCACCCACGTGGGAGACCCAGAAGAAGCTCCTGGCTCCTGGCTTCGGATGGGCACGGTTCCGGCTGTTGCGGTCATTTGGGGAGTGAACCAGCAGAAGGAAGACCTCTCTCTCTCTCTGCCTCTCCTTCTCTCTCTGTGTAACTCTGACTTTCAAGTAAATAAATAAATCTTTTTAAGAGAAGATTTATTTGAAATGTAGAGACAGGCCAAATGGCCACACAGGTGGAAGCCAGGTGCCTGAAACTGCATCTGGGTCTCATATGGATGGCAGGGGCCCAGCCCTTAGGCCATCTTCCACTGTTTCCAGGTGCGTTAACAGGAAGCTGGAGAGGCCAGCGCTGTGGCACAGTGGGTTAAGCCCCTGGCCTGCGGTGCCAGCATCCCTTATGGGCACTGGTTCGATTTTCGGCTGCTCAAGTTCCAGTCCAGCTCTCTGCTGATGTGCCTGGGAGAATAGCAGAGGGTGGCCCAAGTCCTTGGGCCCCTGCACCCACGTAGGAGACCTGGAAAAAGCTGGCTTCATATCGGCTCAGTTCTGGCTGTTGCGGCCATTTGGGGTGTGAACCGGCAGATGGAAGACCCCCTCCCTCCGTCTCTACCTCTAACTCCGTCTTTCAAATTAAAAAAAAAAAAAAAAAAAACCAGGAAGCTGGATGGGAAGTGGAGCAGCTAGGACTGGAACTGGGACCCCGATGGGGGCGCCCCTAGGCAGCTTGTTTTGCGGCAAATCTTGGATTTTGGGTTTCAAACTGCCTGGGTTTGGAAACCACTGGAAGGTTTTGAGCAGAAGGGTCACTTCGCGTGACTTACATTTTTAAAAGGATAACTTCAATTGTTGCTTTGAGGCTAAAAGAGAAAGTGGAAGTGGAGAGACCAGTTAGGAGGTTATGTTTAACGTTTCTGTTGTAACAGATCACAGCAAATGTCCTGGCTTGAAATAACATTAATTTGTTACAGTCTGTATATCACAAATCTCACTGGGCCAAGATTAAGATATCCGCATGGCTGTGTTCCTCCTGGAAGTACTTGGGGAGAATACTTCACTGCCTTTTTTTCTTTTTTCTTTTTCTTTTCTTTTTTTTTTTTTTTTAAGATTGATTTACTTGAAAGGCAGAGTTACACAGAGAGGCGAGGCAGAGAGAGAGAGGTCTTCCATCCACTAGTTCACTCTCCAATTGGCAGCAACGGCTGGAGCTGGCCGATCTGAAACCAGAAGCTGGGAGCTTCCTCTGGAACTCCCATGTGGGTGCAGGGGCCCAAGGACTCGGGCTATCTTCCACTGCCTTCCCAGGCCATAGTGGGGAGCACTATTGGAAGAGGAGCAGCCGGGACTTGAAACGGTGCCCATATGGGATGCTGGCTCTGCAGGTAGCAGCCTTACCTGCTATGCCACAGTGCTGGTCCCTTCACTGCCTTTTCTAGTCTCTAGGGGCTGCCTGCTCTGCTTGGCTCCTGACTGCTACCTTCATTTACAAAGCCAACAACAGTCACTCCTCTTGTATCTCCTGATGACACTCTTGTTAAAGACACTTGTGATTACATTGGCCCACCTGATAATACAGAACACTCATCTCAGTCACACCTGTGATCAGTCACACCTGGGAATTCCTTTTACTGTGTAGAGTAACATACTCCCAGGGATTAGAATAGGGACATCTTTGGGAGAAGATGGTGCTCAGGTCATGTAGGTAGTGATGGGGTGGGTGGCACAGCCCTGGATGTGTTTCAGAGAGAAGTAGCACAGTTCACTGATAGAGCAGATGTTGGGTGTGAGAGAAATAAATTGAGGATGATGGACTACATAGTTGGATGATTAAGGTTCTGGCAGTATGAATACTCATTGCTGATTTATCAGTTAATTTTACTGTTTGGTTTCTAAATTCGTTTGACCAAGATTTGGATTTCCAGTTGAATTTGAGATTTTTCGGGAGAGGGATCATGTTGGGTTTTGCTTCCTCGTTTATTCCTAATGCCTGGCTTTATGGTAGGCCTCAGTAATATTTGGTAAACTGGAATCTGCTTATTACATTTCATTGAAATATTGCTTGCAAAACTCTTTGTATCTTATGTATGTAAAATATATTTGCATATAGATAAACAAAAGTAATACATGCCATACATAATGTTGATAGAAGTAATATACCATGTAGAAGTTTGTTTTGATTTATTACACTTACCTTTTCACCTTTGTTTTCCTTTTGGTAGTGTAAAATATTTCATGAGCTCTGTTCTATTCTTTCCCTTTTCTTCCCTGCCTAAAAAAAAAGCCTTAAAGTCTTTAGCTGTGGTTTTTTTTTTTTTTTTTTTAATTTTTGACAGGTAGAGTGGACATTGAGAGAGAGACAGAGAGAAAGGTCTTCCTTTGCCGTTGGTTCACCCTCCAATGGCCGCCACGGTAGGCACGCTGCGGCCGGCGCACCGCGCTGATCTGATGGCAGGAGCCAGGTGCTTCTCCTGGTCTCCCATGGGGTGCAGGGCCCAAGCACTTGGGCCATCCTCCACTGCACTCCCTGGCCACAGCAGAGAGCTGGCCTGGAAGAGAGGCAACCGGGACAGGATCGGTGCCCCGACCGGGACTAGAACCTGGTGTGCCGGCGCCGCAGGCGGAGGATTAGCCTAGTGAGCCGCGGCGCCGGCCTTTTTTTTTTTTTTTGACAGACAGAGTTAGTGAGAGAGAGAGAGAAAGGTCTTCCTTCTGTTGGTTCACCCCCCAAATGGCCACCACGGCTGGTGCACTGCGCCAATCCGAAGCCAGGAGCCAGGTGCTTCTCCTGGTCTCCCATGTGGGTGCAGGGCCCAAGCACTTGGGCCATCCTCCACTGCACTCCTGGGCCACAGCAGAGAGCTGGACTGGAAGAGGAGCAACCGGGACAGAATCAGGTGCCCCCACAGGGACTAGAACCCGGTGTGCCGGCGCTGCAGGCAGAGGATTAGCCTAATGAGCCATGGTGCTGGCCTTTAGCTGTGTTTTAAGCTACCTCTCTTCAGTTACTTTTATTGTTTGCTCTTAAGAAGACTTCTCTGGAAGTATTGAACACACACACACAAACAGAAAATAATAGTTTTTTTAATGAACCCTATCTGTTAATAATATCAGTGTTGGATAAAAGTACACATGTATCACTTATATATATGTATTTTAAAGATTTTATTTATTTGACAAGCAGAGTTACAGAGAGAGAAAGAGGGAGAGAGGGAGAGAGGGAGAGGGTGAGGGAGAGAGAGAGAGAGAAAGGTCTTCCATTCACTGGCTCGTTCCCTAAAAGGCCACAACAGCTGGAGCTGATCCAGGCTAAAGCCAGGAACCAGGAGGCTCATCTGGGTCTCCCATGTGGATGTAGGAGCCCAAGCACTTGGCCATTTTCCGATGCTTTCACAGGGGCGTTAACAGGGATCTGGATTGGAAGTGGAGGAGGTGGGACTTGAACCAGTGCCCATATGGGATGCCTGTATTGCAGGCAGTGGCTTTGCCCTCCATGCCATAGTTCTGGCCCCTACCTATTTTTTTTTTTTCTTTTGAAAGGCAAGAGTGACAGAGATTTTTCCAACTACTAGTTCATTCCCCAAATGCCTGCAACAGCCAGGGTTATACCAGGCCAAAGCCCAGAACTCCATCCCGGTCTACCATGTAGGTGCCAGGGACACAGGACTTGAGCCATCACCTGTTGCCTCTCACAATGTGCATTAGCAGGAAGCTGGAGTAGGGAACAGAACCAGGACACAAACCCGGGCACTCTGATATGGAACGTGGGTGTCCCACAGCTGTGCCAAAGTCCTGCCCCTTAACCACTTTCAAAAGCAGTGATCTTTTTTGTTTACTTTTTTTAAAAGATTGTATATTTATTTATTTATTTATTTGAGAGAGAGGGTTACAGAGAGAGAGAGAGAGGGAGAGACAGAGAGAACAGTCTTTGATCCACTGGTTCGCTCCCCAAGTGACTGCAACAGCTGGAGTTGAGCCAATCTGAAGCCAGGAGCTGCTCCTGGGCATCTCACACGTGTGCCGGGGCCCGAGCACTTGGGTCGTCTTCTGCTACCGTACCAGGCCATAGCAGAGAGCTTGATGGGAAGAGGAGCAGCCAGGACCAGAACTGTCACCCATATGGGATGCTGCTGCTACAGGCGGAGGCTTGGCCTACTAAGCCACAGCATTGGCCCCAAAAGCAGTTATCTTAAAACCACTTCCAAAGATTCTTTGGAATATAGTATTTGACTTCTGTATTTCTCAGGATTCTGTTGGTTTCAGCATTTTTCCAGTGTGCTGCGATCCCCAGGATTCGTATTTGCCTTTCTTAGAGGGCTTCTTGCTCTTAATCATTGGGCATTTTCTTCCTCATAGGTGGCTTCCTGCTTCCCTTAGCTACAGCATATGCTTGCCGTCTTAAGGCACTTGAGGTGTCTTTTTTTTTTTTTTTTTTTTTAAGACCTTTTCTTTTAATTGAATGGGAAGGAGAGAGGAGGTAAGGATTGGTATTCAGAAAATCTGTAGAGTAAGAAATTTTGAGAGGAAGTGAAATAGCAACAGGAAAATCGGAATTTAGGGGCCAGCTTGTGGCACAGTGATGCCGGCATCCCGTCACTGTGAGAGCCCATGTGATTGGAGCTCTGCTTCCACTCCAGCTTCCCACTACACGCCTGGGGGAGCAGTGGAAGATGGCTCAGGTGCAGCCACATGAGAGACCCAGCTGGTGTTCCAGGCTCTTGCCTTCTGTTTGGCCATTGTGGCCATTTGGGGAATGAACCAGTGGGTGGGAGATTTCTCTGTCTTTCCTTCTCTAACTGTCTTTCAAATAAATAAAACTTTTTTTTAAGGTTTTTCTTTTTTTTTTTTAATTTACTTAATAGTTGGAGTTACAGAGAGAGCGAAGGAGAGAGAGAGGGAGAGGGAGAGGGAGAGAGAGAGAGAGAGAGAGAGAGAGAGGTCTTCCATCTGCTGGTTCACTCCCCAGATGGCTGCAATGGTTGGAGCTGCGCCAATCCGAAGCCAGGAGCCAAGAGCTTCTTCTGGGTCTCCCACACGGGTGCAGGGGCCCAAGGACTTGGGCCATCTTCTGCTTTCCCAGGCCATAGGAGAGAGCTGGATGGGAAGTGGAGCAGCTGGGACTCAAACCAGCGTCCATATGGGATGCTGGCGCTTCAGGCTGGAGCTTTACCCGGTACACCACAGCACCCCCGAAATAATAAATCTTAAAGAATTAAATAAATCTTAAAGAAAAAAATTGGAATTTAGATATCAACAGCACAACCTTTTCTAATGGAATTTTTCTTGTCTCTGGCAGATTATTTTGCAAACTCTTCTCACATGCCTTCGTGGCAGCCTGCTTTAAATTTTAATTATTATCATTAAAACCTTTTGAAAGAAAGATTCAATGGTGTTATGACTTAGGGAGAAATCAGGATATGCGGAGAGCATAGAATCCTATGATAAATGAGGTGACATTAAAGTAATCATAGATTCAGAGATGTGTGCGGCAAGCCTTTTGAAATAGGCCATGGTTGCAGACAGGAGAGACCAGCCTGGAGATGATCATGTTACATAAAGCTCTGTCCTTATAAGGCTGAGAATGTTTCTATTGCAGTTACATTGAGGATATAAAGGACAAAGTCCCTGAGAGTAGTGGTTGTCATGGAAGTCAGAAATAAATAGTCTTGGAAGATTTGGGTCTGAAGTATGCCACCCAGAAATACTGGTCCCATCACACAAGTGGGAGTTACTTGTCTACTGGTAAAAGTGCGCTGCCTTGCAGAGAGGGGCTGGGTTATTACCATGCTGCTGGCATGGCAATGTTGAGATTTTTTTGTTAGCTGATTAGTGTTGTGGGTGATTCAGATCATACGAAAGTACAGACTGTGAGAAGACAAAGTGGGGAGGACTTCGGGGTCGTGAGGAGGTCACGTGTTGCTTACCGTTTTCAGTTTGTATAAAGCAGTAGTGCTGCCCGCACCCATGCGGACGCAGGTGCCTGCGGTGCTGCCCCGTTACAGGGAGTTTTCAGTCGTCCCAGTCCAGGGAGCACAGGCGCCCAGAAAGACAGCCAGCGGCTCTTTGGTCGGAATGCTTGTCTGAACTTCCTTGACTTGCTTCTGACAGACTGGTGGCGTCCCGTTTAGCAAGGGTCATGGCATGAGCACTTCTAGGGAAGAGGGGAGACAGGTGGGAGGAGGAGGCAGGGAGAAATGGCAGAATGGCACATCGAAATTTGAGTTTTCTTACCAACTTATTCCATATTTAGTGAGCCCTTTTTTTTCTTTCTGCTTTGGTTTCTGATCCTTTGCCTTGGTGGGGGGGATGCTTGAGGAAAAATGGAAGGAATTGTCACGTGACCTTGTTCTTCCATGGATACAAGTTGGGAAACCAGCAGAGATGAATTTTCCTTCACTCTCTAGTTTAAAGTGCCTGGACAATTTTCTAGCATTGTCTGTTGTTTCTCAAAGAGAAATTTGACAGAGAGCCCACGTGACTACCAGAATCCAGCTTCTCATTGTCCTTAGAAAGGACTGACAGGAGCACTAATAACAGTAGTGTTTGTTTAAAAATTCTGCCCATTTTCTGTTCGAAACTTGATCTTTGTGCCTCCTTGAATTTTGACTTAAATGTTGATCTTTCGAGGTATGTATTGATAAGCAGGTAGTCTGTGTCAAGGATTAGTTGAGCTTGAGATTCTATTGCATTCCTATGGAGTTAATTACTGTTGAAACAGTCTTCATATGAACTGTGTTTATTCCTTTTGAAGATGTGTATACATACACATCCCTGTTTTCTTACATTATATATCTATGTTATCTTTAATAATAAACATAAATGAGCATATTTAGATTATCTGTGAAGATATGTAAGAAGCTGGTAATTCTGATTGATCTGAGGGAACCAGTGGGAAATTAGGGAGTGGGGTTTGGAAGGTTGTACCTTATGTTAATTGTCTTTTTTATATTTGAGAGTTTTCCCTGTGTATTACAGATCAAATTTATAGTAAAAGAAAAAAGGTTAATTTCAATACTATACAATTTTAAGGGTATATGTGTGGACAGTGGTTAGGACATCACCTGGAACACCCACATCCTACTTTAGACTGCCTGGCTTCCAGCCCTCGTGCCCCTGACTCTAGCTTCCTGCTGCTGTGCACCCAGGAATGACTCAAGCAGTTGGATCCGTGCCACCCATGTCAGAGACCTGGATTGGGGTCAGGATCCTGACTTTGGCCTAGTCCTGCCCAACTGTTGTAGGCAGTCGGGGAGTGAACCAGCAGAAGGAAGATCCTCTAACTCTGTTTCTCTCTTTGTTCCTCTGCATTTCGAGTAAAATAGTATACAATTTTAAAGACCTTCTGTTCTCTTCACAGTGATACCCTGAGAGAAGATGGGAAAGGGCTGCAAGGTTGTGGTTTGCGGATTGTTATCTGTGGGGAAAACTGCAATTTTGGAGCAGCTTCTCTATGGGAATCACACCATAGGTAAGGTCATTTCCTCTAGATTCTCTTGAGGGTCTGGGAGTTGGCTAGAACTTATTTGTCAGATATGCTCAACTGAAGATGCATGATCGGAAATATGAGTGAGGTGTAATCAAGGGGGCGCCGAAAGTTAGAAAAGAAGAGAAATTTAGGAGAGAAAGTAGGGGAGAGAAAAAGTATCTTTGATGTTAATGAAATCCAAGAATGCTTGCTGTAAGTTATAACAGGTACAATAAGAAATGGCAAAAAGTCTTTTTTTAAAAAGCTTTTATTTCATAAATATAAATTTCATAGGTACAGCTTTAGGAATATAGTGATTCATCCCCCCATACTCACCCTCCCACCCCCATTCCCGTCCCACTTCCTAATCCCTCTCCCATCCCATTCTTCATTAAGGTTCATTTTTAATTATCTTAAATACAGATGATCAACTCTATACTAAGTAAAGATTTCAACAGTTTGCACCCACACAGACACACAAAGTATAAAGTACAGTTTGAAGACTGGTTTTACCGTTAATTCTCGTAGTACAAATTATTAAGGACAGAGATCCTACATGGGGAGCAAGTGCACAGTGACTCTTGTTGTTGCTTTAACAATTGTCACTCTTGTTTATGGTGTCAGTAATCACCAGAGGCTCTTGTCATGAGCTGCCAAGGCTATGGAAGCCTTTTGAGTCCATTAGCTCTGTCAGTATTTAGACAGGGCCATAAGCAAAGTGGAAGTTCTCTCCTCCCTTCAAAGAAAACTACCTCCTTATTTCATGGCCCCTGCTTTCCACTGGGATCTCCCTCACAGAGATCCTTCATGTAGGTCATTTTTTGCTGTAGAGTCTTGGCTTTCCATGCCTGAAATGCTCCCATGGGCTTTTCAGCCAGATCCGAATGCCTTAAGGACTGATTCTGAGGCTAGTGCTGTTTAGGGCATTTGTCATTTTCTGAGTCTGCTGTGTGGCTTGCTTCCCATGTTGGAAATTCTCTTCTTTTAAGTTCATCTATTGTTATTAGCAGACACTTGGTCTTACTTATGCAGTCCCTTTGACATTTAATCCTATCTTTATGATCAGTTATGAACTTAAACTGATCACTTTAACTAGTAAGGTGGCATTGGTACCTGCCAACTTAATGGGATTTGGAGTCCCATGGCAAGTTTTTAGCTTTCCCCATAGGGGTGAGTCTGAGGGAACGTGTGCTGAACTGTACGTCTCCTCCCTCTCTCATTCCCACTCTTAGTTTTTGCTGAGATCAAATTTTCTTTTTCTTTTTTTTCTTTTTGACAGGCAGAGTAGATAGTGAGAGAGAGAGAGACAGAGAGAAGGGTCTTCCTTTTGCCGTTGGTTCACCCTCCAATGGCCGCTGCGGCCAGCGCATCTCGCTGATCCAAAGCCAGGAGCCAGGTGCTTTTCCTGGTCTCCCATGCGGGTGCAGGGCCCAAGCACTTGGGCCATCCTCCACTGCCTTCCCGGGCCATAGCAGAGAGCTGGCCTGGAAGAGGGGCAACCGGGATAGAATCCGGCGCCCCGACCGGGACTAGAACCCGGTGTGCCGGCGCCGCAAGGCGGAGGATTAGCCTGTTAAGCCACGGCGCCGGCCTGGGATCAAATTTTCAATTGGATTTATACACCTATGAATAATTCTGTATTAAGTAAAGAGTTCAACCAATGGTATTAAGTAGAAAAAGAAAAATAGTAAAAAAATAAAATAAAATAAGCTGTTCCTCAACAGTCAGGACAAGGGCTGTTCAAGTCATTGCTTCTCATAGTGTCAGTTTCACTTCCACAGGTTTTCTTTTAGGTGCTCTGTTGTCACAGTGCACGGAGAACATAGGATATTTGTCCCTTTGGAACTGGCTTATTTCACTCAGTATGATGTTTTCCAGATTGTTCCATTTTGTTGCAAATGACTGGATTTCGTTTTTGTTTTTGGTTTTGGTTTTTTCTGCTGTGTAGTATTCCATAGAGTACATATGCCATAATTTCTTTATCTAGTCTTCTGTTCATGGGCATTTAGGTTGATTCCATGTCTTAGCTATTGTGAATTGAGCTGCAATAAACATGGAGGTACAGATAGCTCTTTTATTTGCTAATTTCATTTCCCTTGGGTACATTCCGAGGAGTGAGATGGCTGGGTAATATGATAGGTCTGTATTCAGATTTCTGAGGTATCTCCAACCTGCCTTCCATAGTGACTTTACCAGTTTGCATTCCCACCAACAGTGGATTAGGGTACCTTTATCCCTATATCCTTGCCCACATTTGTTGTTGATTTCTGTATGAAAGCCATTCTAACTGAGGTGAGGTGAAACTTCATTGTGGATTTGATTTGCATTTCCCTGATGACTAGTGATCCTGAACATTTTTTCATGTGTCTGTTGGCCATTTTGATTTCCTCTTTTGAAAAACGTCTAAGTCCTTGGCCCATCTCTTAACTGGGTTGTTTGTTTTGTTGTGGAGTTTCTTGACCTCTTTGTAGATTCTGGTTATTAATCCTTTGTCAGTTGCATAGTTTGCAAATAATTTCTCCCATTCTGTCAGTTGCCTCTTCACTTTCCTGACTGTTCATTTTGCGGTACAGAACCTTGTCAATTTGAGGTAACCCCAGTTGTTAATTTTGGCTTTGGCTACCTCTGGGGTCTTTTCCAAGAACTCTTTGCCTGTGCCAATATCTTTCAGGGTTTCTCTGATGTTCTCTAATAATTTGATGGTATTGGGTCATAGATTTAGATCTTTAATCCATGTTGAGTGGATTTTTGTATAAGATTTAAGGTAGGGGTCTTGCTTCATACTTCTGCATGTGGAAATCCAGTTTTTCCAGCACTGTTTGTTGAAGAGATTGTCCTTGCTCCAAGGGTTATTTTTAGCTTCTTGATCAAATGTAAGTTGGTTGTAGATGTTTGGATCAATTTCTGGCATTTCTGTTCTGCTCCATTGGTCTGTCCATCTGTTTTTGTACCAGTACCAGGCTGTTTTGATTATAACTGCCTTTTAGTATTTCTTGAAATCTAGTATTGTGATGCCTCCAGCTTTGTTTTTATTGTATAAGATTCCTTTAGATATTTGAGGTCTCCTATGCCTCTATATGAATTTCAGCATCATTTTTTCTAGATCTGAGAAGAATGTCCATGGTATTTTAATTGGTATTGCATTGAATCTGTCAATTGCTTTTGGAAGAATGAACATTTTGATAATATTGATTCTTCCAATCCATGAACATGGAAGATTTTTCCATTTTTTTGTATCTTCTATTTCTTTCTTTAATGTTTTATAAGTCTCATTGCAGAGATCTTTGACATCCTTGGTTAAATGTATTCCAAGGAATTTGATTTTTTTTTTGTAGCTATTGTGAATGGGATTGATCTTAGTTCTTTCTCATCCATGGTGTTGTCTGTGTATACAAATGATTTTTGTATATTGATTTTATATCCTGCTACTTTACCAAACTCTTCTATGAGTTCCAATAGTGTCTTAGTAGAGTTCTTTGGATCCCCTATAAATAATCATGTCATCTGCAAATAGGGATAGTTTGACTTCCTCCTTCCCAATTTGTATCCTTTTCATTTCTTTTTCTTGCCTAATGGCTCTGGCTAAAACTTTCAGTACTATATTGAAAAGCAGTGGTGAGAGTGGGTATCCCTGTTTGGTTCTGGATCTTAATGAGAATGCCTTCAATGTTTTCTCACTCAGTAGGATGCTGGCTGTGGGTTTGTTATAAATTGCCTTGATTGTGTTGAGGAATGTTCCTTCTATACACAATTTGCTTAGAGTTTTTATCATGAAAGGGTGTTGTATTT
The DNA here is from genome assembly GCF_033115175.1 of Lepus europaeus. Lineage (NCBI taxonomy): Eukaryota > Metazoa > Chordata > Mammalia > Lagomorpha > Leporidae > Lepus > Lepus europaeus. Next base: position 159,821,765 of record NC_084828.1, on the reverse strand, counting down.
TATCAAATGCTTTCTCTGCACTATTGAGATAATCATATGATTTTTGTTCAGCAGGTTGTTAATATGTTGTATCACATTGATTTGAAAATGTTGAACTATCCCTGCATACCAAGGATAAATCCCATTTGGTCTGGGTGGACAATCTTTCTGATGTGTTGTTAGATTCATTGGTTAGAATTTTGTTGAGGATTTTTGCATCTATGTGCATCAGGGAAATTGGTCTGTAAATCTCTTTATTTGTTGCATCTTTTTCAGGTTTAATAATTAAGATGATGCTGGCTTCATAGAAAGAATTTGAGAGAATTCCCTCTCTTTCAATTGTTTTAAATAACTTGAGAAGAATTGGAGTTAGTTCTTAAATGTCTGGTAGAATTCAGCAGTGAAGCCATCTGGTCCTGGGCTTTTCTTTGTTGGGAGGGCCTTTATTACTGATTCAATTTCCATCTTGATTATGGCTCTGTTTAGGTTTTCTGTGTCTCATGGCTCAATTTAGGTAGGTTGTATGTGTCCAGGAATGTATCCATTTCTTCTAGGTTTCCCAGTTTGTTGGCATACAACTCTTTGTAGTAATTTCTGTTGACACTTTTTATTTCTGTGGTGTCTGTTGTTACATGTCCTTTTTCATCTCTAATTTTATTGATTTGGGTCTTCTCTCTCCTTTTTTTGTTTAGTTGGGCCAATGGTGTGTCAATTTTATTTTATTTTTTCAAAAAACCAGCTCTTTGTTTTGCTGACCTTTTGTATTGTTTTTTTGGATTCAATTTTGTTGGTTTCATTAATTTTAATTACTTCTTTTCTCCTACTAGTTTTGGTTTTGGTTTGCTGTTGTCTTTCTAGATCTTGAGAAGCATTGATAGCTCATTTATTTGGTGCCTTTCTAATTTCTTGATGTAGGCACCTGTTGCTATAAACTTCCCTCTTAACACTATTTTTACTGTACCCCAAAAGTTTTTTTTTTTTAAAGATTTATTTACTTATTTATTTGAAAGTCAGAGTTACACAGAGAAAGGAGAGGCAGAGAGAGGTCTTCCATCAAATGGTTCACTCCCCAATTGGCTGCAATGCCTGGAACTGCGCCGATCCGAAGCCAGGAGCCAGCAGCTTCTTCCGGGTCTCTCACACGGGTGCAGGGGCCCAAGGACTTGGGCCATCTTCTACTGCTTTCCCAGGCCATAGCAGAGAGCTGGATTGGAAGAGGAGCAGCCAGGACTAGAACCGGCGCCCATATGGGATGCCGGTGCTTCAGGCCAGGGCGCCACAGCGCCGCCCATGTACCCCAAAAGTTTTGATATGTTGTGTTGTCATCTTCATTTGTTTCCAGAAATTTTTTTATTTCTCTGTTGATTTCTTCTGTGACCCACTGTTCGTTCAGGAGCATGCTGTTCAGTCTCCATGTGTTTGCGTGTGCTCTAGAGATTCCTGAGTTGCTGATTTCCAGCTTCATTCCACTGTGGTCCGAGAAGATGTCTTTGAATTTGCTGAGACTTGAGAAAGTTCCATGCACTTCTGAGAAGAATGTGTGTTCTGCAACTGTAGGATGAAAAGTTCTGTAGATATCTGTTAGGTCTGTTTGGTCTATAGTGTCGATTAAATCTGTTTCCTTCTTGAGTTTCTGTCTGGTTGATCTGTCTCCATTACTGAAAGTGGAGTATTGAAGTCCCCCAATACTATTGTACTGGAGTCTAAGTCTCCGTTTAAATCCCTTAACATTTCTTTTTGATAGCCAGGTGCCCTGTGATTAGGTGCATATACGTTTATAATAGTTACATCTTCCTGTTGAATTGATATAGTGCCCTTGTTTGTCTCTTTTAACAGCTTTTGTGTTAAAGTTTATTTTATCTGATGTTAAGATGGCTACACCAGCTGTTTTTTGGTTTCTGTTGGCAAGGAATATCTTCTTCCATCCTTTCACTTTCAATCTGCATGCTTCTTTGTTGGTGAGATGTATTTCTTGTAGGCAGCAAATAGATGGGTTTTGTTTTTTAAATCCATTCAGCCAGTCTGTGTCTTTTAACCAGAGAGTTGACGCCATTTACATTCAAGGTGAATATTGATAAATAATAACTTTGTCCTCCCATTTTCCCAAAAATATGCATATTCTTTACTTTGAATTTCCTTTGAACTTTAGCTAGGAGATTTTATGCCTTCACCTTTTTTTTTTTTTTTTTTTTTTTTTTTTTTTTTTTAATTTTTGACAGGCAGAGTGGACAGTGAGAGAGAGACAGAGAGAAAGGTCTTCCTTTGCCGTTGTTTCACCCTCCAATGGCCGCCGCGGTAGGCGCGCTGCGGCCGGCGCACCGCGCTGATCCGATGGCAGGAGCCAGGTGCTTCTCCTGGTCTCCCATGGGGTGCAGGGCCCAAGGACTTGGGCCGTCCTCCACTGCACTCCCTGGCCACAGCAGAGAGCTGGCCTGGAAGATGGGCAACCGGGATAGGATCGGTGCCCCGACCAGGACTAGAACCCGGTGGTGTGCTGGCGCCGCAAGGTGGAGGATTAGCCTAGTGAGCCACGGCGCCGGCCAGCCTTCACCTTTTTTTCATAGGGATAACCATGTTTCTGTGTTTCTGTGTGCAACACATCCTTAAGCATCTTTTGTAGGGCTGGACGGGTGGTGACAAATTCTTTCAATTTCTGTTTGTTATGGGAAGTCTTTATTCACCTTCATTCACAAATGAGAGCTTTGCAGGATATAATATTCCGGGGTGACAGGTTTTTTTCTCTTAAGATTTGGACTATATCTCATTATTCTCTCCTAAGCTGTAGGGTTTCTGACGAGAAGTCTGCTGTGAGTCTTAACTGGAGATCCTCTGAATGTAATCTGTTGTTTCTCTGGTGTTCATTTTAGAATTTTCTGTTTATCTTTTACTCTGGTGAGTTTGATTACAAGGTGTCTTGGCGAAGATCTCTTCTGGTCATGTCTATTGGGAGTTTTGTGTGCTTCCTGTACTTAGATGTCCTTTTCTTCCTCCAAACCTGGAAATATTTCTGCTATTATTTCACTAAAAAGGCCTTCTAATCCTTTCTCCCTCTCCATGACTTCAGGAACTCCTAGAACCTGTATGTTGGTTTTTATTTTTATTTTTTTATAGTATCCTATAGATTCCCAACAGTGTTTTTTAGTTTTTAAATTTCCTCTTCTTGTCTTTGGTGTGACTGTATGCTTTTCTGTGGTTTGTCTTCTAAGTCCAAAATTCTTTCTTCTGTTTCACCGATTCTGTTGTTAAAGCTCTCCACTGCATTTTTCATTTGTTCAATTGAATTCTTCATTTTATTTTGATTTCTCTTTAGGATCTCAGTTTCATGGGAGAAATTTTCTTTCATGTTCTTCATGGATTTCACTAGTTCTCACATTTGCTTTCGATTTCTTCTATGTAATCATCTGATCAATTTTTTAAATTCCATTTCTTGCATTTCTTCTATCTCATCATCTTCATAATCTAGTTTTGAAGTGTCTTGTTCTTTATATATATATATATATATATATATAATTTTTTGACAGGCAGAGTGGACAGAGAGAGACAGAGAGAAAGGTCTTCCTTTTGCCGTTGGTTCACCCTCCAGTGGCCGCCGCGGCCAGCACACTGCGGCCAGCGCACCGCGCTGATCCGAAGCCAGGAGCCAGGTGCTTCTCCTGGTCTCCCATGGGGTGCAGGGCCCAAGCACTTGGGCCATCCTCCACTGCACTCCCTGGCCACAGCAGAGAGCTGGCCTGGAAGAGGGGCAACTGGGACAGAATCCGGCACCCCGACCGGGACTAGAACCCAGTGTGCTGATCCAAAGCCAGGAGCCAGGTGCTTATCCTGGTCTCCCATGGGGTGCAGGACCCAAGCACTTGGGCCATCCTCCACTGCACTCCCTGGCCATAGCAGAGAGCTGGCCTGGAAGAGGGGCAACTGGGACAGAATCCGGCACCCCGACCGGGACTAGAACCCAGTGTGCAGGCGCCGCAAGGTGGACGATTAGCCTATTGAGCGCAGCGCTGGCCTTGTTCTTTCTTCCTTATTTTTGTTCTTGGATTCGTGTGTTTGTTGTTCCATGTTTGTGGAGGTACTTGTTGATTCCTTTTCTTCCTTCCTTCCTTTCCTTCCTTCCTTCCTCCCTTCCTTCCTTCCTTCCTTCCTTCCTTCCTTTCATTTATTTTTATTTTTATTTTTTGCAGTGGTGGCTTTTAACATTGTACTATCATTCTGTAGATAAGTAGAATATCTGCTTTCAGTGAATTTCTGGAGGCTTACAGTGGGTGTGGCCAGAGAGCTCTGTTCTCCAGGGTTACTGGCGTGCCAAAGGTGGCACATCCAGGTTTGGCATGGGAAATATCTCTCTTTCTTTTTTTAATCAGAAGGGAAATTTATTCAGCTAGATCCTCTCCTCAAAGGAGACCAGTGACTGAACACTAGCCCCAGGGGGTATAATATTTGTCCGCTCTGTCCCCAGGACCACACATAGGATCTGTGCAATCCTCAGTGTAAGTTCAGATTCCCCAGCAATGTCTCTTATCAGGTAACTAGGAGCTTGTGGAGTCTCCAACTGAGACTGCTGAAATTCCCAGTCACACCGTGAGTCCTCCCACACACCCTCAGACTTTTTCACAGTCCTGGTTCAGAAGCCTCACACAGTCACAAGCCCCTAGCCCCCTATTAGTTCCCCCACCAGTCAGGAGTCTCCACTCAGCTGGTTGCTGGGCGCAGACAAGAGCAGGTGCAGCTGTTACATATGTCCAAAATGGCACCTGCTCTATTGGCTTGTTACAGGACACTGCTGTAAAGTGATCTGGGAGAACCGTGTCTGTCCTGTCTTTTCTTCTTCTTCTTCTTCTTCTTCTTTAGTTTGGCTGGTACACTTTCCCCAACGGGGCTCCAAGCCGGGTTCCCTCTAGGCTCTTCCTGTAGCTTTCTCACCAGTGGCTTGGGCTGCTGCTGTCTGTCTCACCTCACTTTCCAATGCTGGAACATAGGCTCTTAGCTGCTTCAGTCCTGAGCTATGGATGCCCACACCCTCCACGTAGGTCCACTGTGTCCCTCTAATTTCGGCAGAGTTTTCTCTGTATTTTTCTCCCTAACTCTTCCCTGAGATAGTGTGAAACTATCTTCTGGGTTAGAGCAGTGAGTGCCTTCCCCACTCTGCTATCTTGGAACTGCAGCCCAGATATTTCATTTGTATCCATGTGTTTCCTGTGTTACATAATGAGTGCTGGTCTAGGCATCATAGAACTGCTGGCTTAAGAATGTGCTGAGTGGCTTTTCATTCTTCAAATATGACTTTCCAATACTGCTAGGTATGGTGTTTTTTTTTTGTTTTTGTTTTTTTTTTTTTTTTGTTTTTTTTAGGTTTATTTATTTATTTGAAAGGCAGAGTTACAGAGAGGCAGAGAGAGAGAGATTGCTTCCATCTGCTGATTCACTCCCCAAATGGCTGAGACAGCCAGAGCTGGGCCAATCTGGAGCCAGGAGCCAGGAGCTTCTTCCAGGTCTCCCATGTGGGTGCAGGGGCCCAAGCAGTTGGGCCATCTTCTGCTTTCCCAGGCCATAGCAGAGAGCTGGATCAGAATTGGAGCAGCCAGGACTCGAACCAGCACCCATATGGGATGCCAGCACTCCAGGTGGCAGCTTTACCTGCTACGCCACAGCGCCGGCCTCCACTGTAAAAATAGGAAATAGCTGCTGTTTGCTGCATTATGACCTAGTTTTCAGAAATGGATTATCTCACCCATTTGGTCACTCTTTGAATCAAATAATTATTAAATATTTGCTGTATGCTACAGGCTGTGGTGAGATCCTGTAGGTTACAGAACTGAAGACAGCAGCTCTGGCTTTAAGGTCACAGTTAATAAGGAAGACAGAATTACAGGTTAAAATGAAACAACATTTGGATGTTGGAGAGATAAGTAAGGGAAGAGCTTGAAAGCATTGACCACTGGCAAGTAGCTTAGAACACGTTTCTTTTATTAACAGTTTTGATGAGCTCTCTTGTCTTCTAGCTTTCCAAAGGAATGAACAACTTTGTTAAATTCGTATTTTGTGTTTTTATGATACCTATGCCAGAAGATCTCAGGCTATCTGATATCAGAATCCATTTACCCTCTTAAAATTTATTGAGGGATCTAAATAGCTCTTGTATATGTAGGCTAGTTCTTTTGATATTTGCTGTATTAGAAATTAAAACAGAAGTTTAAAATTACTTATTTTATGTAAGAGCAGGGATGATATACTTGTTACATGCTAAAAATAGCATCTTTTGTGAAAAATAATTATTTTTAAAATACAAAAAGTAGAAGCCTAGTATTGATTTACATTTTTGAAAATCTAGTGCGCACCTTAATAGAAGACAGCTGCATTGGTGCATGTGCTTGCTTTGCAGTCACTCTGTAGTGTAGTGATACATTGTTTTAGTTGAAATGTATGGAGGAAATCCAGCTTCACACCAACATGTAGTTGGAAAAGGTTTGAGGAGTATTTTAGTAGCCTGTTCAGATAATTGTGAATCTTTTTCTTTCATATTTCACTAAAGCACAGTAAATGATGGTTGCTTAAAGGTTATTGCCATGTGGAACTGAAATCCTATCAGTGTTTTGTACGCTGTTACAATAAAATCTCACCTCTCTGTCTTGTACTTTATTTTTTTTTTAATGATTTATGTATTTGAAAGAAAGAGTTACAGAGAGGTAGAGAGAAAGGGAGAGGTCGTCCATCCACTTGTTGACTCCCAGATTGCCGCAACAGCTGGAGCTGGACTGATCTGGAGCCAGGAGCCAGGAACTTCCTCTGGGTCTCCCTCCTGGACGCAGGGGCCCAAGCACTTAGGCCATCCTTCGCTGCTTTCCCAAGGCCATCAGCAGAGAGCTGGACTGGAAGCATCGCAGCCAGGACTCACAATTGGAGCCCATATGTGATCCTGTCTCTGCAGGCAGAGGTATAACCTACCATGCCATAGCTCTGGCCCCGTATACTTTCAATTGTATATCCCTTATGTAGCAATTACTGATTATGGAGCCTAAGAATTGCACATGCTATGTGCAAGCCGACTAAGAACCAGGATAGCCAGTGATGTAACTGAGTCTAAAATTGAATGCCGACAGCCCAGTGGTTTCCGAGGAAGGCTTTTGATGAGCAGAGGAGCACTCTGAGATATGCGGGACAAGGCTGAGGGACTTGGGAAAATATTAACCCTCAAACCCTCAGGCACCAAGGCCTGGCTCAAGGGTCTCTGGGACTTTGAAATCGAGGATGGCTGATTGTGCACCTGCGACTGGCAGGCTGTACATTCTGGTTTTTTTTTTTGTTTGTTTGTTTGTTTGTTTTTAAAGTTACTTTTATTCGTATGAAAGGCAGAGTGGCAGAGAGTTCTTCCTGCTGCTGCTACACTCCCTCAAATGTATGCCAGTGCTGTGCTAGCTCCAAGCCAGGAGCCAAGAACTCCATCCAGTCTCCCGTGTGTGGCATGGACCCAAGTCCTGAGTCGTCATCTGCTGCCTCCCAGGGTGCAGATTAGCTGAAATGTAGATCTGTAGGGGAGATGGGCTATATCATAGGAAAAATGATATGGAATGCAGGCATCCCAAGCAGCGGCTTAACCCATTATACCACAACACCTGCCCCTTTTATTCTTTAAAAAATGGTAGCAGTGGAGGGAGGAGGGGCAAGGTGTTTGGCATTGTGTTTAAGATGCTGTTTGGGATGCCCACATCCCATATTAGAGTGCCTGAGTTTGAGTCTCAACTCCCCTCCTGATTCCAACTTCCTGCTAGTGTTTATGTATCCTGGGAGGCAGCAGGTGATGGCTCAAGTAGATGGGTCTCTGCCACCTGTGTGGGAGACCCAGATTGAGTTCCTGGCTCATATGTTTGGCATAGCTCAGCCCTAGTTGTATGGGGGCATTTTGGGAGTGAACCAGCATGTGGGAGATTTCTGTCTCTCTCCCTCTGTTCTCCTTCCCCCTGTGCTCTCTTTGTCTCTGTTTCTCTCTTCTACTCCTCCCCCCCCCCACTCCCACCCCCCGTCTCTCTCTGCCTCTCAAATAAATTAAAATAAACAAACTTGGACACAATGGTTAGTTCAGCCTGCAACTCAAACATAAGAAAATTTTTTAAAGGTAATTACAATTTTTGTATGCAGAAATGCTTTGTGCATACTTCCCATTTAATCCAACAGAGTATTACAAAGATGTGTACTCAGAGATGAAATTTAGTATATTTAGAATTTATACTGCTTTATCAAGGATATTCTTTTTTTTTTTTTTAAGATTTATTTTATGTATTTGAAAGACACAGTTACAGAGAGAGGTAGAGACAGAGAGAGAGGTCTTCCATCTACTGGTTCACTCCCCAGATGGCCACAACAGCCAGAGCTGTGCCGATCTGAAGCCAGTAGCCAGGAGCTTTCTTCGGGTCTCCCACGTGGATGCAGCGGCCCCAAGGACTTGGGCCATCCTCCACTGCTTTCCCAGGCCATGGCAGAGAGCTGGATCAGAAGAGGAGCAGCCGGGACTAGAACCAGCGCCCATATGGGATGCCAGCGCTTCAGGCCAGGGCTTTAACCTGCTGTGCCAGAGCGCCAGCCCCTATCAAGGATATTCTTAAATGAAACTTGGAAAAACATGATGATGAAGAATGTAATGACTGCTAATATACTTGGTGCCATTGCGTTGATTTGTACAAAGCTGCCAGCAGTCCACCACAGAACTTTCGCACCTTCAGTGCAAATGTCAACACTTAGTGGAAAAAATATCTTAGTAATTATTATGAAATTAGTTTTGCCACTGTGGATCCCTGAAAGGAGACTTAACAGGGTCTAAAGCCCATGTTTTGAGAGCTGTAGGGTTATGTGCATATCGTCAACTGAGTAGCATGGTGTTTTTGTGATCTTTTGCTTTTTATTTTTTTTTCCTTCTGCAGCTTGATTTTTTAAGCTTTTATTTAATGAATACAAATTTCATAGGTATAGCTTAGGAATATAGTGATTCTTCCCCCACCCCCATACCTGCCTACCCATCTCCTTCCCTTCCCACCTCCTGCTCCCTCTTCCATCCCATTTTTATTAAGATTTGTTTTTACTTTATATACAGAAGACCAACTCTATACTAAACAAAGATTTCCACAGTTTGCATCCATAGAGACACACAAGTATAAAGTACTGTTTGAAAACAAGTTTTACTGTTAATTCTCATAGTACAATTCATTAAGGAATAAGTGCACAGTGACTCCTATTGTTGGTTTAACAATTGACACTCTTATTTATGGCACTTTTATTTATGACATAGCTCTTGACATGAGCTGCCAAGGCTATGGAAGCCTTTTGAGTCCACAAAAGTATTTTGAGTCCCTGTCAGTATTTAGACAGGGCCATAAGCAAAGTGGAAGTTCTCTCCTTCCTCCAGAGAAAAGTACCTCCTTCTTGCTGGCCCCTTCTTTCCACTGGGATCTCACACACAGAGATCCTTCATGTAGGTCATTTTTTGCTGCAAAGTCTTGGCTTTCCATGCCTGAAATGCTCTCATGGTATTTTCAGCCAGATCTAAATGCCTTAAGAGTTGATTCTGAGGTCAGAGTTCTATTTAGGGTGTTTATCATTCTCTATGAGTCTGCTGTGTGGCCTGCTTCTCAAGTTGGATCATTCTCTCCTTTTTAATTCTATCTATTGTTATTAGCAGACAGTTGGTCTTATTTATGTGATCTCTTTGACACTTAATCCTATCTATATGAACAATTACACACTTAATATGATCACTTTAACACATAAGATGGCATTAGTACCACCCAGCTTAATGGGCTTTGGAGTCTCAAGTTTTTAGCTTTACCTTTAGGGGTAAGTCCATGGGAATGTGTGCTGAACTGTACAGCTCCTCCCTCTCTTATTCTCACTCTTATTTGTTACTGGAATCTATTTTCAATTGGATTTATATACATAAATTGGATTTATACCTAGTATAAGTTCTAATATCAACCAATGATATTAAGTAGAAAATAATAAAATAATAAACTGTTCCTCTACAGTCAAGACATGGGCTGTTCAAGTCATTACTTCTCATAGTGTCAGTTTCACTTCTTCAGGTTTCCTTTTAGGTGCTCTGTTAGTTGCTACAGATCAGGGAGAACATGCGGTATTTGTCCCTTTGGGACTGACTTATTTCACTAAGAATGATTTCCAGATTCCTCCATTTTGTTGCAAATGACCGGATTTTTTAAAATGCTGTGTAGTATTCCATGTAGTACATATCCCATAATTTCTTTATCCAGTCTTCCGTTGACAGGCATTTAGGTTGATTCTATGTCTTAGCTATTGTGAATTGCGTTACAATAAACATGGAGGTGCAGATAACTCTTTTATTTGCTGATGTCTTTTCCCTTGGGTAAATTCCGAGGAGATGGTTGGGTTATATTGTAGGGTTATATTCAGATTTCTGAGGAATCTCCAACCTGTCTTCCATAGTGGCTTTACCAGTTTGCATTCCTACCAACGGTAGATTAGTGTGCCTTTTCCCCACATCCTCGCCAGCATCTGTTGTTTGTTGATTTCTGTATGAAAGCCATTCATTCTAACCGGGGTGAGGTGAAACTTCATTGTGGATTTGATTTGCATTTCCCTGATGACTAGTGATCCTGAACATTTTTTCATGTGTCTATTGGCCTTTTGGATTTCCTCTTTTGGAAAATGTCTAAGTCCTTGGCCCATCTCTTAACTGGGTTGGTTGTTTTGTTGTTGTAGAGTATCTTGACCTCTTTGTAGATTCTGGTTATTTTTTATTTATTTTTTTTTAATTTTTGACAGGCAGAGTGGACAGTAGAGGGAGACAGAGAGAAAGGTCTTCCTTTTTGCCGTTGGTTCACCCTCCAATGGCCGCCGCAGTAGGCGCGCTGCAGCCGGCGCACTGCGCCGTTCCGATGGCAGGAGCCAGGTGCCTATCCTGGTCTCCCATGGGGTGCAGGGCCCAAGCATTGGGCCATCCTCCACTGCACTCCCTGGCCACTGCAGAGAGCTGGCCTGGAAGAGGGGCAACCGGGACAGGATCGGTGCCCCGACCGGGACTAGAACCCGGTGTGCCATTAATCCTTTATCAGTAGCATAGTTTGCAAATAATTTCTCCCATTCTGTTGGTTGCCTTTTCACTTTCCTGATTCTTTATGGGTGCCGGTTCAAGTCCCAGCTGCTCCACTTCCAGTCCATCTCTCTGCTATGGCCTGGGAAAGCAGTAGAAGATGACACAAGTCCTTGGGCCCCTGTATCTGCATGGGAGAAATGGAAGAAGCTCCTGGCTCTTGGTTTCTGCTCAGCTTAGTTCTGGCTGTTGAGACCATTTGGGGAGTGAACTGGCAAATGGAAGACCAACCGATCTCTCTCTCTCTCTTTTTCTCTGCCTTTACCCCTCTCTCTCTTTGTAACTCTGCTTTTTTTTTTTTTTTTTTTTTGACAGGCAGAGTGGACAGTGAGAGAGAGAGAGACAGAGAGAAAGGTCTTCCTTTGCCGTTGGTTCACCCTCTAATGGCCACCGCGGCCGGCGTACCATGCTGATCCGAAGGCAGGAGCCAGGTGCTTCTCCTGGTCTCCCATGGGGTGCAGGGCCCAAGCACTTGGGCCATCCTCCACTGCACTCCCTGGCCACAGCAGAGAGCTGGCCTGGAAGAGGGGCAACCGGGACAGGATCGGTGCCCCGACCGGGACTAGAACCCGTTGTGCCAGCGTGGCAAGGCGGAGGATTAGCCTGTTGAGCCACAGTGCCGGCCTTCTGCTTTTCAAATAAATAATAAATAAATACATAAATCGTTTAAAAAATTTATTTTGGTGTACACAATTTTTGAAATCTATGCATAGTTTTTCTTTTTTTTCTAAGTTTTTAAGCTTTTTATTCAGTGGGAGAAATACATAGGAGAGTGAGGGTCCTATCTAAAAGAGGAAGTGAAATCTGAGTTCATACTGTGTACCAGGAGCCAGCCACATGGAGGAGCATGTAGGCCGAGAAGCATGGCCACGCGCCCTGAAGGCGCAGGGCAGCACTGGCCCACAATCCATAGTATTTTCATAATACATATTTCTATGAACCTTTTGAAGACCCATGTAATTTCCTAAAAAAAAAAAACAAAAACAAAATCACAAAGGTGATACATTTCTTTGAGACTTCACATGTTTGTGAATGTCTAATTTTACACTCGCTTGAATTATAATTTTGATGAGCCTGGAACCATAGGTTGAAAATTCTGTTAGAGTATCCTTTTTCAAGTTCTTGGGACCAGTGTGTCAAAGATTTGAGTTTTTTGGATTTTGGAATATTTGAAAAGATTCTACTGGTTGATCATCCCTAATCTGAAAACCTGAAATGTCAAGTACTTTAAAATCTGAGACTTTCTTGAGCACTGACATGATACTCAAAAAGTTTGAGGTTCTGGAGCATTCTTTTAGAAAAATTTTGATAACATTGCTCCATTGTCATCTTTTCCTCCTTTTAAAAATTATAAAATGTATTATTCATATATGGAAGAGTATATAAAATTCATATAAAATTCATGTATGATTTAACAAATAATTATAAACCAAACCAGCATTTATTTGGCTCCCCATGTCAACCTGGTCCTTCCCTTGACTTTTGGTTTACTGTTCCTTTCTCTTTTCTTTCTTTGTTTTTTTAAAGATGTATTTATTTACTTGAGAGGCAATTACAGAGGGAAGGACAGACAGAGAGGTCTTCCATCCCCTGGTTCACTGCCCAAATGGCTGCAACGGCTGGAGCTGGGCTGATCTGAAGCCAGGAGCCAGGAGCTTCCTCCAGGTCTCCCACGTAGGTGCATGGGCCCAAACACCTGGGCCATCCTCCATTGTTTTCCCAGGCCATCAGCAGGTAGCTGGATCGGAAGCAGAGCACCGGGGCACAAAACCAGCACCCACGAGGGATTCCGGTGCTGCATGCGGAGGCCCAGACTACCACAGCACCATGCCAGCCCCAAACTCTTCCTTTCTATTCTTTATAGTTTTGCCACCTATGTCTTTTTTCATTAAATGGTATCGTGTATTTTTGCCTATTACAGACTACATGAAAAGGATCATTCTCCAGTGTCTGGCTCCTTTCACGAACGTATTTGTTTTATTCATCCATTTTATTGAGTAGTTGTGGTTTGCTAACTTTCATTGCTAAATAGTATGGTATTGGATGAAAATACCTGAGGTTCTCTCTCCTATCTTCATGAATGCTTGGGTTGCTTCCATTTGAGGCTTTTAGAAATAATGCTGCTACAAACAGTCTTGTAGAGGATTCTTCCCTGAAATAGTGAGTATGTTCCAAGACTTCCACTGAATGTTGGAAAACATGGATAGTACCAAACTCTGTATGTACAGTTTTTTTCTTATATGTACATGCCTCTGATCAAATTAACTTATAAACTAGGCATAGTAAGGGGATGAACAATAATATTATAGAAATATAGAATTAACAACTTACTGTAATAAAAGCTATTTAAAACTTATGAATTATTTATTTCTGAAATTTTCCATGTAGCATTTTCAGACTGGGATGGCCGTGTGTAGCTGAAGCCTTGGAAAGTGAAATTGTGCATCTTGTGGCCTTAACTATTAGGTGAGAAAATCTGGGGGAAAAGTCCAGAGTGAATTTGCCACTTCATAGGTTTGTACAAAGTATTTCAGCTTTACCAGATTCTGTTGTCTTCTTCTTGTGCTGCTTTGAGGAATCTTGGAGGCATTAGGATTCTTGATGCTTACTGTGTAGAAATGTTGCTGGTTCTCTTTGTTCCCAGTTGCTGCGATTTGAATGATGGTGTTGTGCCCTTCAAAGTCAATGTTAAAATGAATCCTCAATGCAGTAGTGTTAAGAGGTGTGGCCTTTGGAAGGCAATGAAGTCATTCGAGCTCTGTCCTCACAAACAGGATTAGCTCCTTGTAAGGAGGTTAACGTCTCCCTCTCTTCCACTATGTGAGGACATGTTGGACCCTTCCAGAGAACGCAGCAGGAAGCTGCCATCTTGGAACGGGAGACTAGGTCCGCGGCAGACACCCAATCCTGCTGCCTCCTCGATCTTGGACTTGCCAGTCTCCAGCACTGTGAAGCAGATTCTGTTGTTTACCAGTTACCTGGGCTGTGGTATTTTTATTGTAGCAACATAGATGGACAGAGATGTCAGTGTTCTGAAATTTCAGAATTATGGTGTTCTAGAATTGGTCTGTTTTCATCCTTTCTACTAGGCAGTCTTTGGGCCCTTTCAATAGGGAAATGCTTGTTCAGTTCTGGATTATTTAATTTATGGCCTCCCTTGTCTGTCTGCTTTTTCTGGGACTCTGTGTTTGGATGCTGGATGTCATGGATTGGTCCTCTTCTCTTCCATCTCAATATTTTTGCTTTGTTTTTTGAGAGGTTTCCTTATTTTTATTTTCCAGTTCTTCTGTTGTGTTTTTATATAATATACTGCCCTTGTTCTACAGGTGCAGTCTTGTCTCTTTGTATAATACTAGGTAATGGTCATTTTGGTTTTTGTATAGCCTGTTTCTTCTGAGGTATTCTTTTAAAAAATTAATATTTTTATTTATTGGAAAAGCAGAGAGGACAAATCTACCACCCACTGGTGCACTCCCCAAATGCCTGAAACAGCTGGGGTAGGGTTAGGATGAAGTCAGGATTCTGGAACTCAGCCTGGATCTCCCTTATGGGCAACAATGACCCAAGTACTTGGGTGACAACTGGCTGCCTCCCAGGGCTGAGAGGAAGCTGGAATTGAATGCAGAACCAGGCTCTCTGATATAGGATGTGGGCATCCCGAGAGGTGTCTTAACCGCTACACCAAACACCTGTCTTGCTCTCATGTGCTGTTTTCTGATTTTCGGCCTCTGTGTTTGCTCAGGGGTCTGGTGAACTTTTGTTATCTGCTCACAGTAAAGAATGGAGACCAAAAAGCTGAGGGAAGCTCTAAGCACATGGATAGTGTTCCTGACTCTGAGAGTCACTGAGATGATTTGGCTGGGGCGTTTGGGAACCCGGGGTGTCAGTGCATTTAGGACTTTTCCTTTTTCCATTGGCTAGATCCCTCAGATTCTTTGTGGCGGTGAAGGCTGGCTGCCAAAGTTTTGGGAGTAGGGGGCAATCCAGCACTCAGTGTGTTTGTGGACATGCCACTGACTTGCCACGCTTTTGCTGTGGAATCATACCCACTGTGGGAGAGCAGATCTAGAGAGTTGAAGGAAATTGGTAACTTCCGTTGATCTGTAGACTAACAAAATATCCAAGGGTCTGAGTTCAGTGAAGGGGTTAGGGCTTGGGTAACCAGACTGGTTTTTGGTGGATAAAACATGAGACTTTAGTAGTTTTTGCTTTTAAATTCCTTTGGAATTAAAGCGTGAAAGTTTGTGTCTTATTAGAATAACCTTGAATTTCCTCAAGGCTTAATTTAATGACAAGATGACACAGACTCACACATAATCAAATTTAAGAATAATCTTCCCTTACTAAACACTGAACACGCTACTTAATGTAAAGATGTATGCTGACAAAAGGAAGTTTTTGGTTTCTCTTGATCCAATCTGTATATTATTACGTGATTATTTTTAATCTAATACTTATGGACATTTCGTGTAAGGCATCTGGAACCTATCATTCCACAGTATCTGGGTTGTTTAGGGAATTACAACAGTACAGTTGTGGTTTTGGTTTAGCATGTTCTACATATGAAGGTGGTTTCTGGGACTGTAGCACACCTACCTTGTTGTATACCTCCGCACTATTCATTAAAATTCAAAGTGCTGGTCTGCTGCACTTAATTCCTTTATCAACAAAGGATTATTTGGTATCTGCTGTGTACACAGAATGGTTTTGACTCAAGGAACTTAGAATAGTTGGAGATAAAACCTGCAGAAGTGGAACAACATGATTGTAAAATGCATTTTCTTTTAAAAGATTTACTTATTTATTTGAAAGGCCGAGTTACAGAGAGGCAGAGAGAGAGAGAGAGAGATCTTCCATCCACTGGTTCATTCACCAAATGGCTGTAATGGCCAGAGCTGGGCTGATCTGAAGCCAGGAGCCAGAAGCTTCTTCTGGGTCTCCCACGAGGGTGCAGGGGCCCAAGCACTTGGGCAATCTTCCACTGCTTTCCCAGGCCATAGCAGAGAGCTGGATAGGAAATGGAGCAGCTGGGACTCAAACTGGTGCCCATTTGGGATGCTGGCACTGCAGGTGTGGGGAGGGAAGACGAGTGTAGTCTGTCTGAAGTGCTTGCAGGACATTCACACGGAAGAGCCCATATAGAACTGAAGGCCTGGTGCTCAGCCCCAGACTGGTTTGTACATTTTTCAGTAGCTTAAACAGGTCCTGGAAATAGAGGTATAGAGAAAACAGCCAATTTCTCCCAGATCCTGTCCTTGGTATGCTGCAGAAAAAAGTGCTTTACTTTTTAAATCGGCCTTTAACTTTCCAATTTAGGTGTTAAGCTCAATAATAGTTATTTTTAAAATAATAAATCTAATTGCCAAATTTTTATTACTATTATTTTATGCAGAAGAAATATTTTTAAAATGCACTTTGTCCATATATTATTAACACATATTCATTTTGAAGAATTTAATAAAATAAAAATATTACTGTAGGTGGTAAACAAGGAACCGCGAAAACCGACTTCTGTAGACCAGTAAAATACTAAGGTATTAACAGTGGCTTATCCAAAAAGAATAACTTCTTCTTCATCCCAGGGATGGAAGATTGTGAAACAATGGAAGATGTGTATATGGCTTCCGTGGAAACGGACCGGGGCGTGAAGGAGCAGTTACACCTTTATGACACCAGAGGCCTACAGGAAGGCGTGGAGCTGCCAAAACATTATTTTTCCTTTGCTGATGGCTTTGTTCTTGTATACAGCGTGAATAACTTGGAGTCCTTTCAAAGGGTGGAGCTTCTGAAGAAAGAAATCGATAAGTTCAAAGACAAAAAAGAGGTGAGTATGATGTTGAAAACACCAAATATGGCTTAGAATACAATCTGAATTATAGCATGGACTTTGGGTCGTTTAAATATTTAAAAACTACTAAATTGTATTCTTAGTATCTAAAAACATAGTTTTTTTGTTGTAGTTCAGGAAATATAGGACTGAGTTCAGTTAGGACAGGCATTTGATTTTCTGCCTTTTGCTTGTTACCAAAGTTGAATTTTAATGATTCCATATCTCAAGTAACTAAAGAGCTCATGTTGTTTGGGATCACTGTTTCCTTATTTTTTTTTATTGTCTCTGTGGTTAAATAGATTTTTAAAAATATTTATTTTATTTATTTATTTGAAAGGCAGAGTTACAGAAGGAGAGGGGAAAGAGAGACAGATCTTCCATCTGCTGGTTCACTCCCCAAATGGCCACAACAGCCAGGGCTAGGCCAGGCTGAAACCAGGAGCCAGGAGCTTTTTCTGGATCTCCCACATGGTGTTTTGGGGCCAAAGGACTTTGGACCATCTCCTGCAGCTTTCCCAGGCACATTATCAGGGAACAGGATCAGAAGTGGAGCAGTGGGGACTCAAACCAGTGCCCACATGGATGCCGGCACTGCAGGTGGTGGCATAACCCACTGTGCCACAGTACTGACCCCTAAATAGGATTTTTTTAAAAATGTTCTTTTAATTTATGTAAAAGAGAGAAACAGAGACAGATATCTCCCAACTGCTGATTTACTCCCCAAATGCCTGCAATACTGGGGCTGGGCCAAGCTGAAGCCAGAAGCCAGGAACTCAATCTAGGTCTTCCAGGTAGGTGGCAGAGACCCAACTACTTGAGCTATTATCTGTAGCCTCCCAGGATGCACAAGAAGCTGAAATCAGAAACAGAGACAGAACTTGAACCCAAGCACTATGATATGGGCATCCTGGTATCTTTTTTTTTTTTAGGATTTATTTATTTGAAAGGCAGAGAGGCAGAGTGAGAGAGAGAGAGAGAGAGAGATATCTTCCATCTGCTGGTTCACTCTCCAAATGGCTGCAATGGCCGGAGCTGGGCTGATCCAAAGCCAGGCGCCTGGACCTTCTTCCAGGTCTCCCATGTGGGTGCAGGGGCCCAAGGACTTGGGCCATTTGCTATTGCTTTCTCTGGCCACAGTAGAGAGTTGGATTGGAAATGGAGCAGTCGGGACTCAAACCGGCACCCATATGGGGTACTGGCACTGAAGGCGGCAGCTTTACCCTCTGTGCCACACACTGGCCCCTCCATTATCTTTAACACTGCACCAGTGGCCAAATGTGTATCCCTAAATAGCATTCTTATCTTCAGGCTTACAAAACAAAAAATAGTTATAAATATGGTATTCTACCAATTTACCACTTAAAACCAAGATTCATGTACTTTACTGTGGTCCCTAAAGGCTTGAATGGACTGGTCCATACCTAGCTTTTTTTTTTTTTTTTTTTTTTGAAAGAGCACACAAGAGACAGAGATTGAGATCTGTCTTCCATCAGCTGGCTCATTCCCAAATGCCTGGGGCAGCCAGAGCTGGGCCAGTCTGAAGCCAAGAGCCAGGAACTCCATCTGGGTCTCTGATGTGGGTGGCAGGGACCCAGGTACTTGGGCCATCATCTGCCTCCCAGGTACATTAGCAGGAAGCTGGAGTGGAAGTGGAGATGGGGCTTGATCCTGGCAGTCTGTTAAAGGGATACGAGTGTCCCAAGTGGTGGCTTAACTTGCTGTGCCATTTACCCAGCTCCATGCTTATCCTTTTCTTTGCGGCATTCTGCTCCTCTCTTGCTGTATCCCAGCAGCACTGGCCTCGTTCCTGTTCTTCCAGTTGGATGATTTTGCTCTTCAGTTAAGTCTTTTCTATGCTGGTTATCCTGCCTGGAACTCTCTCAGCTCTTTTCCATGGTTGACGCCTCCTCATCTAGAGAACCATATAATGCGCTGGGTAGCAGCACTGACTGGCTGATCTTAACCTAGATTTTTGTATTTTTTTTTAATGTTGAACTTTTCAGATTATTGTAGGTTGATGAGCGGCTTTAAGAATTCATAGAGCTTTTATCAAGTTCTGCGTGTCGCTGCTCTCTTGCAAAATGTGACTGGGCTATGGATGCTGATACAGTCAGGATGGGTAACCTTTCTATCATCCAAGCGCCCCTCATGTTACCCTTTCCTTTAAAAAAAAAAGATTTATTTTATTTATTTGAAAGACAGAGTTACAGAGAGAGGTCGAGACAGAGAGGTCTTCGATCCGCTGGATCCATGGAATGCTACTCAGCACCAGAGGAATTGAAGCTCCCATACACGCAGCCATTTGGATGGGTCTCCAGACTGGGTTTCATCATTTATCTGTTGAAGGACATGTGGGGTGTTGATACTTTAAATATTTGTAGTATTTTACTTACTTGCTCAAGATAAATATTCACAAGGTTCAGTCTTTAGAAGTTAAAAAAGGCAAGCTGTGGAAAGATAGGTCTCACCTGTTTCCATCCTTCCCTCAAACAGATTAATGCTGTAGTTATTTTCTGGGATATCCTCTAGATTCCTCTCTCTGTCCAAAAGTTGAAAGAATTGTTAAGTGAACACTCACAGTTGATAATTAAACTTTGGCTTTGGAGCTGGCATTGTGGTATAGCAGGTAAAGCTGCCGCTTGCAACACTGATATCCGTATGGGTACCAGTTTGAGTCCCGACTGCAGCACTTCTGATCCAGCTCCCTGTGGAGAATGGGCCGAGTGCTTGGGCCCCTGCCACCCACATGAGAAACTCCAGAAAAAGCTCCTGGCTTTGGCCTGGACCCACTCTAGCTGTTGCAGCCATGTGGGCAGTGAACCAGAAGATGGAAGACTTCTCTCTCTCTCTCTTCCCCTCTCCACCCCTCCCTCCCTCCCTCTCCCTCTCCCTCTCCCTCCCCTCCCCTCCCCCCGTCTCTCCGTCCCTCTCTCTCTCTTTGCTTATTATTTGAAAGAGTTACAAATGAAAAAAACCACCTTGGGCTTCGTTCTTCACTTCTCTGCCTCCGTTTTCTTATCTGTAAATGAGGACCATAGTGTCTTTCTCAGGTGGTTGTGATGGGCCATGTTAGGGCCAGTGCAGTGGGTTGAGCTGCCACCTGCAATGCAATATGGGCACTGGTTTGAGTCCCAGCTGCTCCACTTCCAATCCAGCTCCCTGTTAATGTGCCTGGGAAAGTAGTGGAAGATGGCCCGAGTGTGGAAGCCTCTGCTCCCACGTGGGAGAACCAGGTGGAGCGCCTGGCTTTGGCATGCCTCAGTTGTGGCTGTTGCGGCCATCTGCAGAGTGAACCAGCAGATGGAATATCTGAATTCCCCTCTCTATATAACCCTGCCTTTCAAGTAAATACATCTTTTTTTTAAAAAAAAAAAAAGCACATTAGTTCAGCAAATGCTTATTAACCAACTGCTGTGTGCCAGGCATTGTTCTAAGGGCAAGGAAAGCTATTGAGAATGACATAAGAGTGTCTGTTCCCAAAAAGCATCTACTTGGGCAGAGGCAGAGGGAAGGACAATAAGTAAATACACATTATGAAGAGTGACATTGTGTGGAAAAGTAGAGCCGTGCGTGAAGTGAGGGGACTGTTTTCTGCAGGGTGATCTGGAAGCCTTCCCTGATCGGGTGACTTAGCAGAGATTTGAAGGAAGTGAGGAGGGACGGGGCTAAGCTGTGTCTGGAGTTAGCACGTTCCAGGTGGACGGTAGAGCTGGCGAGAGGGAGGGTGAGGCCCCTGTTTGCTGTCCTGTTCAGCACAGAGCAGGGAGGCCAGAGGTGGCTAGGAGGCTGTTGGAGATGAGGATCACCCTCTGGCTTTCATGTTCAGTGAGGGT
Organism: Lepus europaeus; assembly: GCF_033115175.1. NCBI lineage: Eukaryota > Metazoa > Chordata > Mammalia > Lagomorpha > Leporidae > Lepus > Lepus europaeus. The sequence goes on along the minus strand of NC_084828.1, from coordinate 159,801,010 downwards.
AGAAGCCTCAGAGCACAGGCATGACGTGATACGGCTTAAGTTGCACTTGTTTATTTTGAGGTTATTATTATTATTTTTTTTTTGGACAGGCAGAGTGGACAGTGAGAGAGAGAGAGACAGAGAGGAAGGTCTTCCTTTGCCATTGGTTTACCCTCCAATGGCCACCGTGGCTGGCGCACCATGCTGATCCGAAGGCAGAAGCCAGGTGCTTCTCCTGGTCTCCCATGGGGTGCAGGGCCCAAGCACTTGGGCCATCCTCCACTGCACTCCCTGGCCACAGCAGAGAGCTGGCCTGGAAGAGGGGCAACCGGGACAGAATCCGGCACCCCGACCGGGACTAGAACCCGGTGTGCCAGCACCGCAAGGCAGAGGATTAGCCTGTTGAGCCGCGGCACCGGCGCTATTTTGAGGTTATCTTAAAAAATGAATAGGGTTATGGTTCAAAAGTGAAAATGAGGGTCAAGAGTTGTGTCACAATGGGCTGGGCTGCCACCTGGAATGCCCTCAAGCCATGTTGAAGTGCCTGGATTAAGTCCCACCTCTGCTTCCAATCCAGCTTCGTGCTGGTGTGCCTGGGAGGCAGCAGATGATGACCCTTGGGTTCTTGCTGCGCATGTGGGAAACCTGGATGGAGTTCCTGTCTTCTGGTTTTGGCCTGGCCCAGCCCTGTCTGTTGGGGGCATTTGGGGAATAAACTAGTGGATGAAATATATTTGTCTATCTCTCTGCCTCTCTATGTCACTCTACCTTTCAAAAAATAAAACTTTAGGGGCCAGCGGTGTGGTGCAGTGGGTTAAAGCCCCAGCCTATAGCGCCGGCATCCCATATGGGTGCTGGTTCGAGTCCTGGCTGCCCCTCTTCTGATCCAGCTCTCTGCTGTGGCCTGGGAAAGCAGTGGAAGATGGCCCAAGTCCTTGGGCCCCTGCACCCGCATGGGAGACCTGGAAGAAGCTTCTGGCTCCTGACTTTGGATTAGCTCAGCTCTGGCCATTGTGGTCATTTGGGGAGTGAACCAGAAGAATGGAAGACCTCTCTCTAGCTCTACCTCTTTCTGTAACTCTCCTTCAAATAAATAATTCGTAAAATAAATAAATAAATAAATAAAACTTTAAAAAGAGATGAAAACGATACATAAGAAGGACCATAGTCAAGTCTGGATCCCCCTGTTGCCTTCAACCCTCAACCACAAAGACCTTCTATCTCAAGCTTGCCCTTTTTTTTTTTTTAAATTTATTTAAAAGGCAGAGTTACAGGGAGAAAGGGATAGAGATCTTCCATCTGCTGGTTCACTTTCCAAATGGCTATAGTAACCAGTGCTGGGCCAATCTGAAGCCAGGAGCTTCTTCTGAGTCTACCATGTGAGTGCAGGAACCCAAGGACTTGGGCCATCTTCTGCTGCTTTCCCAGGCACATTAGCAAGGAGATAGATCGGAAGTAGAATAACTAGGACACAAACTAGCACCCATATGGGATGATGGCATCGCAGGTGGTAGGTAGCTCAACCCACTATACCACGATGCCAATTCCATTCAGGTGTGCATATTTTAAATAATGTTTTAACCCTTTGCTAGTTTTGGGAGCATCATTCTGAAGTTTAAGAATACAAATAGGACTATATATTACTAAAAGTTTATATCTTTCTTATAAGATAGCATACTGTCCTCCACCTCCTGTTTTTCATCTAACATATCTTAGAGTTCTTTCCATATTAGTTCTCATATTCCTTTTTTTAAAAACTGATACAATATTCACTGTATGGATGCAGATGTATCATACTTAGCCAGCTGCAGATTGATGGACACTAAAGTTACTTATTTCCAGTCACTGTTATTATGAACTTTGTTATAATGAGTAATCTTTGATATTTTTTATTTTAAAGGTTTTATTTATTTATTTGAAAGGCATAATGACAGAGATCTTCCATCTGCTGGTTCACTCCCCAAATGGCCAAGGCTGGGCCAAGCCTAACCCAGGAGCCAGGAACTCTATCTGGGCCTCCCATGTGGGTAGCAGGGGCCTAGGCACTTGAGCTATCTTTGCTGCCTTCTCAGGACCATTAGCGGGAACCTGGATTAGAAGCAGATAACCAGTTGTTGAACTGGCACGCCTATATAGAATGCTGGCATCACAGGCAGCGATTTAACCCACTGTACCACAAGGCCAGTCCCTATAACAAATAATTTTATTTTTGCTATTTTGTATGTTTTAGAGTATTATTGTAAAATAGATCCTCAGAAATGGGGTTCTTTTTTTTCTGTGAACTTTTTTTTTGTTGTTGTTTAAGGAACACAGCTTCATTAATTTAATATATACAAATTTAGGAGCACGGTGGTTCTTCCCCCTCTGCCTCCCTCCCACCCATACCCCCACCTTTTTTCCACCTCCCTCTTCCTTTCCCATTCTTATTTTTTACCAAAATCAGTTTTCAGTTAATTTTATACACTCATAAAATTAACCCTACACTAAGTAGAGTTCACTGAATAGTATGAATAAAAAAGAAAAAAACAAGAAAAACATTGTTCATCAACAGTCAAGGCAAGGGCAGTTCATCATGTGTCAATTTTGCTCCTATAGATTATATTTTAAGTACTCTATTACTTACCACAGATCAGAGAGGCCATATGGTGTTTGTCTTTTTGTGACTGGCTTATTTCACTAAGTATAATGGTTTCCAGTTGCATCCATTTTGTTACAAATGACAAGATTTCATTTTTAACTGCTGTGTAGTATTCCATAGTGTATATATGTGTAATATTCCATAGTGTATATATACCATAATGTCTTTATCCAGTCTTCAGGTGACAGATATCTCTGTTGATTCCATATCTTAGCTATTGTAAATTGAACTGAAATGGACCTGGGGATACAGATCACTCTTTCATATGCTGATTTCATTTCCTTTGGATAAATTCCCAGCAGTGGATGGCTGGGTCATATGGTAGGTCTATATTTCAGCTTCCTGAGGTATTTCCAAACTGTCTTTCACAGTTGCTGAACCAATTTACATTCCCACCAACATTGGATTAGGGTACCCCTTTCCCCATATCCTTGCCAGCATTTGTTGTTTGTTGATTTCTGTATGAGTGCCCTTCTAATAGGGGTGAGGTGAAACCTCATTGTGGTTTTGATTTGCATTTCTCTGATGGCTACCAGTTCTGAGCATTGTTTCATGTGTCTATTAGCCATTTGAATTTCCTCTCTTGAAAATATCTGTTCACATCCTTTACCCATTTCTTGACTAGGTTGTTTCATTTTGTTGAGTTTCTTGAGTTCTTTATAGATTCTGGAAGTTAACCCTTTGTCAACTGCATAGTTTACAAATATTTTCTCCCATTCTGTTGGTTGTGTCTTCACTTTGCTGAGTGTTCTTTTACAGTGCAGAAGCTTCTGTTTGATGTACTCCCACTTATTAATTTTGACTTTGATTGCCTGTGCTTCTGGGATCTCTTCCAAGAAGTCTTTCCTTATGCCAATGTCTTATAGGGTTCCCCCAATGTTCTTTAGAAATTTGATGGTATCAAATTATAGATTTAGGTCTTTGATCCATTTTGAGTGGATTTTTATGTAAGGTGTAAGGTAGGGGTCTTGTTTCATACTTCTGCATGCGGAGATCCAGTTTTCCCAGCACCGTTTGCTACAGACTGTGACTCCACGGGTTGTTTTTTGCTCATTTGTCAAAGATAAGTTGGTTTTAGATGTGTGGATTAATTTCTGGAGTTTCTATTCTGCTCCATTGGTCTACATGTCTGTTTCTGTGCCAGTACCAGGCTGCTTTGATTATAACTGCCCTATAGTAGGCTTTGAGGTGTGGTATTATGATGCCTCCAGCTTTGTTTTTATTGTTTAAGATTGCTTTAGCTATTCAGGGTCTCTTATGTTTCCATATGAATTTTAGCATAATTTTTTCTAGATCTGAAAAGAATGTTGTTGATATTTTGATTGGTATCACGTTGAATCTATAAATTGCTTTCGATAGTATGGACATTTTGATAATGTTGATTCTTCCAATTCATGATCATGGAAGATTTTTACACTTTTTTATGTCTTCTATTTCTTTAATATTTTGTAATTTTTATCATAGAGATCTTTGACATCCTTGGTTAAATTTATTCCAAGGTATTTAAATGTTTTGTAGCTATTGTGAGTGGGCTTGATCTTAGAAGTTCTTCCTTAGTCCTGGCGTTTTCTGTGTATACAAAGGCTTTTGATTTTTGTGTATTGATTTTATATCCTGCTGCTTTACCAAACTTTTATGAGTTTCAATAGTCTCTTAGTGGAATCTTTTGGGTTCCCTATCTATAGTATCATGTCATCTGCAAATAGGGATAGTTTGACTGCCTCCTTCTCAATTTGTATCCCTTTGATTTCTTTTTCTTGCCTGATGGCTCTGGCTAAAACTTCCAGGACCATATTGAATATCAGTGGTGAGAGTGGGCATCCTTGTCTGGTTCTGGATCTTAATGAGAATGCCTTCAATGTTTCCTCACTCAGTAGGGTGCTGGCTGTGGGTTTGTTATAAATTGCCTTGATTGTGTTGAGGAATGTTCCTTCTGTACTCAGTTTGCTTGTTTTCTCACAAAAGGGTATTGAATTTTATCAGATGCTTTCTCTGCATCTATTGAGATAATCATATGGTTTTTGTTCTTCGGTTTGTTAATGTGGTATATCACATTTATTGTTTTTTGGTTTTTGAGCCATCCCTGTATACCAAGGATAAATCCCACTTGGTCTGGGTGGATGATCTTTCTGATGTGTTGTTGGATTCTATTGGCTAGTATTTTGTTGAAGATTTTTGCATATATATTCATCAGGGAAATTGGTCTGTAGTTCTCTGTCCTGTTTTTTTTTCTGGCTTAGGAATTAAGTTGTTGGTTTCGAGCTTCAATCCATTGTGGTCAGAGAAAGTGCATGGTATGATTTTGAATTTTTTTTTTAAATTTTCTTAGACTTGCTTTATGGCCAAATATATGTCCTACCCTAGAGAAAGTTCCATGCACTGGTGAGAACAATGTGTATTCTGCAACTGTAGGGTGAAAAGTTCTGTAGATATATGTTAGGTCCATTGGTCCATAGTTTCAATTAGCTCTGTTTGTTGGTTTTCTATGTAGTTCATCTGTGCATTGATGAAAGTTGGGGTGCTGAAGTCCCCATTACTATTGTATTAGAATCTCTGACTCCCTTTAGATCCATTAACATTTGTTTAATAGCCAGATGGTCATTGGGTCCATATACATTTATCAAGTCACATCTTCCTGTTGAATGATCCTTTAATCATTACATAGTGTGCTTCTCTGTCTCTTTTAAGTTTTTGTGTTAAAGTCTATTTTGTCTGATATTAGGATGGCTACACTTGCCCTTTTTTTCTTTCCATTAGCATGGAATATCTTTTTCTATCCTTTCACTTTCAGTCTACATGTATCTTTGTTGGTGAGGTGTGTTTCTTGTAGGCAGCAAATAGATGGGTCTTTGTTTTTAATCCATTTGGCCAGTCTTAACTGGAGAGTTGCGCCATTTATATTCAAGGTGTCTCTTGATAAATAACTAGTTGGCCCTACCATTTTTCCATGAATATTCCTATCATTTACTGTGGATTTCTTTTGTAGTCTTACTGGGAGTTTTTTTTTGTCTTCACTTTCTTTCATGATGATGGCTTTCCTTTTGTGTTTCTGTGTGTAGTACATCCTTTAGCATCTTTTGCAAGGCTGGACCAGTGGTGACAATTTCAATTTCTGTTTGTTATGGAAGGTCTTTATTTCACCTTCATTCATAAATGAGAGCTTTGCTGGGTACAGTATTCTGGATTGACAGTTTTTTTCCTCTTAAGACTTGGACTATATCTTGCCTTTCTCTCCTAGCCAGTAGGGTTTCTGATGAGAAGTCATCTGTGAGTCTAATTGAAGATCCTCTGAAAGTGATGTGGTATTTCTCTTGTGAACATTTTAGGATCTTTTCTTTATACTTTACTGTGGAAAGTTTGACTACAGTGTGTTGTGGTAAAGATCTTTTCTGGTCATGTCTGTTAGGAGTTCTATGTGCTTTCTGTACTTGGACATTCTTTTCTTTTTCCTAATTAGGGACGTTTTCTGTAATTATTTCACTAAATAGGTCTTCCAGTGCTTTCTCTCTTTCCACACCTTCAGGCACTCCTAAGACTCATATGTTAGGTCATTTGATAGTTTCCCATAGATCTCCAACACTGTTTTTAAGTTTTCTAATTTCTTCTTTTTTTTGATCTGACTAAAATTTCTAGATATTTGTCTTCTAGCTCGGATATTCTTTCTTCTGCTTACTCTGTTGTTAAGGCTTTCCACTGCATTTTTTATTTGATCTATTGAATTCTTTATTTCTAATATTTCATTTTGATTTCTCTCAAATTTTAATTTCATGGGAAAATTTTTCATTCATGTCATATATGGTTTTCTTTGTGGATTTGCTTCTGATTGCTTCAGAGTAGTCCTTATGATTAGATTTTTGAATTCCATTTCTGGTATTTCCTCAATCTCTTCATGTTTACATTCTAATATTGAAATGTTATACCTTTTGGGGGGATCATAGTGTCTTCCTTATTCTTGTGTCTTGAATTTTTGCATGCATTTTTAGGCATTTGTAGAATATTGGTTTTTGGGTCTTCCATGGCCCCGATGGCTTTCATCTTTGAGCTATGCCTCTGTGGCTTAGTAGAATGTCTGTGAATACCAAGAGGTGTGTAGTGGGTGCTGCCAGGGAGCTCTGGTCAGTGCTGCAGGATAAGTATCCAGGATAACACCCAAGTTGGGCCTGGTAGCTCTCCTCTGGCTAACTGGATGGAGAGGAATGGTGCCTTCTGTTGGTGTGCCCGCCCCTTCTCCAAGCTGAGCAATGCCAGGGTGTTAGCACCCAGTGTGTTCAACACTCATCCGCACTGCCATATGAACCGCACATGTGATCTGTGCAGTCCTTTCTGTGAGCACGATTCCTGCTGCTGTGAGCTGCTCTGGGCAACCAAGGAGCTCTGAGGGTGTGCAGCAGCCCTCGTGAGTGCCCAGAACCCGGCTACACCTGTCTCCTCTCACACAGTCGCAGTGTTTTCTCATTCTCACCTCTCAGGGCTCTTACGGTCAAGGAGTGCAGGTGGGGCCACTCCACCCTGCTAGCCCGTTCTGTCCGCAGGGAGATTGAGGTGTTCACAGTCACTGTCCCTGTGTGTTCCAGCCCACTGGATCAAGTCTGGTCCTCCTGACCAGATTCAAAGTCCATGGGGAACAAGGGTTTTCCTCTCTGGTAAGATCTCTCAATCACAGGCGTGCACAGTGCCCACCAGCTGCAGCACCGCTCGCTTCACAGTTGCGCTGGGTGCATAGGAGAGTCCCCGCAGGCGGCACTTCCCTTCCCTAGGGATGGCTCCCCCTCCCTACCCATTGCCTGGCAGGTGCAGCTGTCGTGGTGTTGAACTGTTGTGGTTGCCCCTGCTGACGGGGTGGAGGGTGACCCCAATAGCTTCTGGGACACACACAAGAGCTGCAGCAGCTTCTATCTGCTTATGTCCAAACATGGCGCCAGCCCTCTCACCGCTGGCTGCAGGTTGCCGTTGTAGGGGGGAGAAGGAGAGAGAGAGAGAGGGAGGGAGATGCATGGCTTCGCCTCACCCCCGCCCCTGGGTGAGCAGTCGCCCGCTGCCCTGAGGGATCCAGGCTGGCCTCAAGCTCCGTGCAGTTCACTGAGCTCTCCCTGCAGCTGTATCAGCAGCGGCAGGGCCTGTGCTGTCCGATCTCACCTGGTTGCCGGGGCGGGTGCTTTTTTCCGGATCCGAGCTGCTGGCTCCTTTGCTGTCTCGTTGCTCCTTGCTGTGTGTCTGCACCTTCCACACAGGTCTGGGCCATTTCTACTGCTCTCAGTTTCCCCTGCAGCTTCACCCTGGGAGTGCACTTCCTCCACTTTTTTATATTAATTGCACCCAGCCGAAATCAGACCGCCCTGTCACTATATTCTGCCATCTTGGAACCCCCAGACATGGGGTTCTTAAGTCGAAGAGTAAAATATTGCCAAATCGCCTTTCATAGGAATGGTAGGAAAATACATGTTTCTCTTTTGACAATAATAATAATGTTGGATTAAACGTTTGGATTTTTCAAATTTGCTAGGTGAAAACGGTATTTTAGTAATTTCATTTTCTTAATGACTTTGGACATCTTTTGACTTGTTTTGAAACGACTTTGGTCACTGTGTTACAGTAGATATTTGGGACACAAGGTGAGATGCAAGGAGTTTAACATTTTCAGGTTGGAGCATTGAGGAGAAACCAGCAAAGGAGTCTAAAAAGTTGCCCATGAAGCAGGAGGAAAACCAAGAGATGAGGGCGTCAGAGGGTGAGTGAAGCCCGCACTGTAGGAAGCAGGGGGTGTGCCGTATGGTGCGCCTGCCTCGCATGGCACTGGCCGCCGGTCGGCACTGCCAGGCCCTTTGCACATTGCCCTTCCTGCCTCCTACCCAGAGGACAGCCACTGGCCACACTTTACAAATCCCAGGGGCGTTGTGACTTCAAGGCAGGAACCCAGGCTGCTCTGTCTTCGAGGTAAGCAAACCCGAACAGTGCCTTCCTCCCTCCTCGGGGCCGGCTCAGCCATTCTTTTCTCACAGTTGGTGAGACTGGTCCGGCCTGGCTGTCTTGATCTGTTTGTGCACCACGGAAGCAGAGTGTGTGAGGTCAGTCCGCACTACAGACCCAGCTCTTCTAGATTAAAGGGGATAAAACAGGAAGCAGGAGGCCCGGTTCTCTTGGGCCAGTAGCCCCAGGTTCATTCTCCTGTGCTGTTGATGTCCAGGCTCTATGAGGCAGATCCCCCACCCCACCTTGGGGAGGGGCATTGTCAGTCAAGTTGGAGAGGTCCTCCATCACCCCTTTCTCTGGTGGGACATGTGTGGTGGGAAGATGGAACACTCACCCACGGTCCTTGCAGTCGTCCTGTTTCTAGCCTCCTCTCATGCCCGTAAGCACGACGCCGTGTGTCTGTGCCAGCGCGGCACTTTGGCACTTACAGTTGAGCTCCATCTTCACAGAAGCCGTACTGGGGTAGGGGGTGTCCTCCCTGTTTGCAGAGATGGAAACTTAGGCTTATGTAAGTTACAGATCACAAAGGTAGCGGGAAAGTAGTGGCCCTCTAGCACGTCGGAGTTAAAACCAGGATTTGAAACCACTTCGGGTATCTTTAACTTCTTTTTATCCACAGCCAATTCTGCAACCAAATCCTATCCATTTTGTCTTCACAGAACTTTTTTGTTTTCCAAGTTTTTTTTTTTTTTATTTTTTTATTTTTTATTTTATTTTAAAGGCAGAGTGAGGAAGAGACAGAGATCTTCTATCTGCTGGCTCACTCCCCAAATGGCCACTGGACCAGGCCAAAGCCAGGAGCTTGGAGCTTCATCTGGCTCTCTCATAGATCCAGGGACCTAAGTGCTTGGGCCATCCTCTGCTGCTTTCCCAGGCCATTAGCAGGGAGCTGGATCAGAAGTGGAGCAGCCAGGACTCCAGCTGGCTCCCACATAGGGTGCTGGCGTCTCTGGTAGTAGCTTCACCCACTGCGCCACAATGCCAACCTCATTTCATGAACTCCTGGGCCGGTTTCCTTTCTGTTGTTACTGTCGCCATCCTAACTTGCCTGGTTTATTGTAAATATCTTCATATGGCTGCTACCTTTCCTAATCCAGTCTGTTTACTACTGCCAGGTAATCTTCCTAAACTGCACATCTGGGAAACACGTGTGGTTATGACACAATTTCCAAAGGAAGGCTAAGTCGATAAGGTGTGAGGATGGTGAAGAAAGCTTATGTAGGGGACTTCAGAGGTGTAAAGGAGCTGCTCAGCCCACCTATTATTCTGCCTGGATTGCAGTTTAAGACAAAAAGAAGCCATTATGGAGAAGAGGGTCCACAAGGACTAAAGTAAATTAGGAGTGTGGTAGAGGAAACAGGAAGAGACGTGATACGGTGATCATGCAGAATGGAGAACAAAACAGTTCATGGGCTTTCCTCCAGTTTTTATTTTTAAAGGTAAATGTAAATATTAAATAAAAAGCTTGTAAAAATGAAAAACTGAAGCAGGGAGTAAAGAGACTATGTCAAATGATGCAGATTGGTCAAAAAGGCTGCAGACTGGGGCTGGCGCTGTGCCATAGCAGGTTAAGACCCCGCCTGTGGCCCAGGCATCCCATATGGTGCCAGTTCAAGTCCTGGCTGCTCCACTTCCGATCCAGCTCTCTGCTATGGCCTGGGAAAGCAGCGGAGGATGGCCCAAGTGCATGGGCTCCTGCACCCACATGGCAGACCCAAAAGAAGTCCTGGCTCCTGCCTTTGGATCGGCCCAGCTCCAGCCATTGTGGCCCTTTGGAGAGTGAACCAGCAGATGGAAGATCCTTCTGTCTCTCCCTCTGTCTTCAACACTACCTCTCAAATAACTTTTTTTTTTTTTTCAAAAAAGGCTAAAGACTAAGAATTGGGTAGTTTCATATTATATATGAAGGTCATATTCATATTGAATATGAATTTGGAGGTCTGGACCCAAAGCCATTTTAGTAGTATAGTGATGTGAAGTCTGATTGGAGTGGCCATAAGAGAATGGAATGCAGGAGACACAGCTCTTTGACACAGCTTTGCTATGAAGGAGGACAGAAAGGACCTGGAGGAGATGTGGAAATGTTTATTTGTGAGGGCCAACAGTGTCAGGGTGCTCATGGGAGGGATTCCGAGGGGAGGAGAAAGCTAATGATGGTGTCATTGTCCAGGTAAGACGCTGGGTTTAGGAGCAGAGTGAAGCAGGCTGGGAGAGGGCAGGTTGTGACATGGGGTGGTGGAAGCACTTGGATGTCTTTTTCTTTGTTTTCTCACTGAAATAGTGTGGCAGTCAGTGGACGGGAAGGAAGGTGGGAGAGGAAGCAGAGGTTTCAGAGCTTGGAGAAGCGGGGCTGAGGTAGAGATGCTGCCCAGTTCCGGAGTCGGCAGAGACAAAGCAGTAGGTATGCTGGGGGAATGCCAGCTCATTTGAGGCCAGTGGTCATCCACTGGGACCAGCCAACAGGGTTGTGTGTTTTCTCCAGCCCCATCCAGCGGAGTAGTGTAGGCCAAGTCTGGTTAAGAATGTAACAGGGGATGGCTTTTGCCAGGTGAATACGATGGGATAGTGGGGGCAGAAGAGGTCGGTGAAGAGGCACTGGGGACATGAGCAGAAAGGAAGGAGAGTGATGGAGGCTGGCGTGTGTGCTTGTGGTGCAGTTGCAGGGTTAGGCACGAGGGGTCATAGGGATGCCTGGGATTGAGATCTCATGGGTCTATGGCCATACCACCCTGAACACGCCCGATCTCGTCTGATCGCGGAAGCTAAGCCAGGTTGGTCCTGGTTAGCACTTGGGTGGGAGATCTCACGGGGGCGCAGTTGAGGTCTGGGATCTGACTGGCTGAGGTAAGGATGGTTAAGACCACTGGAGGAGTCAAAGGACTGAGCCCCCAGATACTCGAAGTGCCACCCATGTGTCTGGTATGATGACTAGGAATGTGACCAATGGCAGGGGTGTCCACTTGTGATGGGCCAGCAATGGGCTGGGGGTGGGGGGCGGGGAACATCTTATAGCTACAGGAGCCTAGCAGCGCCAGGCTTCCACTGGGGCTTTTAGGGAGGGACACTGTTGGAGGCAGCATTTTGAGGGTCAAGGAGGACACCTTAACATCCCTGGCCCCCAGTTTGGTGCTAGAAGTGTAAGGTGGGGAGCATGGGCTTGTAGAGCTGAACTGGGCCAGACAGATGGGTGCGGTGGAGTGGGCATTCTGCCAAATTCTAGGGGGCAGTGTTAGCTTCTGTTGTTGGGGAGGAGGAGGTGGGAGTAAGACAAGGGGGTGTACGTGGAGATGTGAGTCCAAGAGGTGACAGGCTTGAGGGCACAGCCCCTGCTTTGAGATGGAGGACAAGATTTACCAGGACAACCAGCACCGTGGGGCCGCTCTTTCACCCTGCCCTGCGGAGCTCAGCAGGACTTGAATTAGAGGGAGGGCGGGCGGCACCCAGCATCTCCACCCCAGCTGCTCCTCAGGGGTCCTTGGAGTCCTAGTGGTCTTTTGCTGCCCCATCCCGTGGCCTTCCGTACGGTCACTTCTTGGGCTTACCTCTTCTGCTGTGGCCCTGGGCACCTGGACTGTGTTGTGATTGCTGTGCTCTGGTCACCTGACCCTGTGCCTGGGAAGCATTCCTGTTTAACTGGATGACTGGTATTTAGCACGTTGGCCCGCACATGAATACATATTTAGCAGGCACTGGGAACAATGTGAACACACAAAGTGCCTGTGGGGGCAGGCGCTGTGGCACAGTAGGTTAAGCGTCCACCTGTGGTGCCGGCATCCCACATGGGTGACGCTTCTAGTCCTGGGTGCTCCTCTTTGAATCCAGCTCTCTGCTATGGCCTAGGAAAGCAGTAGAGGATGGGGCCCTTTGGCCCTTGCACCCATGCGGGAGACCTGGAAGAAACTCTAGGCTCCTGGCTTTGGATCGGTGCAGCTCTGGCCTTTGCGGCCATTTGGGGAGTGAACCAGCACATGGAAGGCCTGTCTCTCCCTCTCACTGTCTGAAGCTCTACCTCTCAAAGAAGTAAAACAAAAAGCCTGTGTTCATGGAACCTAACTTCTAGGGGTTCAGAACTCAGTGCCAGGTGTATTTTGTTTGATGTTTGAAGTCCTGTATTGCAAACTCTCTCAGACCTCAAGTATAGCCACACAGAAACCACTGCTCATATCTTAGATGTTAATTTCCCATGACTCTTTCATTCACCATGGAGGTAAGCCACCATACGTTCTGCATTGTTAACAAAAACGTGCTGAGGAGGGAGGGGCGTCGTTGCTCTTACTCCCCGGTGCCATCTGAGAATCCATTCTGCGAAGCGGGTAAATGGAGCAGCTTTCTCATTCCTCCGTTCTGCACAGGGACCGTGGGTGGCAGAGTGCCGGTACCATCTTTTCCATGCCTTTTCCTTCAGGTAGCGATCGTCGTGTTAGGAAACAAGACTGACCTTTCGGAGCAGAGACAAGTGGACGCTGAGGTGGCGCAGCAGTGGGCCAGGAGTGAGAAGGTGAGGCTGTGGGAGGTGACCGCCACTGACCGCAGGACGCTCATCGAGCCCTTCATGCTGCTGGCCAGCAAGCTCTCCCAGCCCCAGAGCAAGTCGGGCTTCCCTCTGCCGGGGCGGAAAAACAAAGGCAACTCCAGCTCGGAGAACTAGGCCTCAGCAACCCCGCGAAGCGCTGGCTGGTCTGTAGGAGATGAAGGTTTACAACAGGCCGTCTGTGTCTACCTTTGGTCCTTGGGAAACCCCTGAGGACGTAATGTGCTGCACTTTAGGCTGTAACTAAATTATTTTGGCTACGTTTATTACTATTGCTTGATATGAAATTTTCTCATTCTAGCATTATAAAACCTGTCCCTGAAATCAGCACCTGTTATGTATTCAAAACAGTAAAATAAGGTTTGGACAGTATGTAATGCATTTAACTCCTCCCCTCCCCCACGCTGTTTCAGAAGCTGTCAAATTCATTTTATGTAACTAAACTACTTTTTTAAAGATTGAGGGGGTCTGCGCTGTGGCACAGCAGTTAAAGCCACTGCCTGTAGTGCTGGCATCCCATACAGGTGCTGGTTCAAGTCCTGGCTGCTCTACTTCTGATCCAGCTCTCTGCTATGGCCTGGGAAAGCAGCAGCAGATGACCCAAGTCCTTGGGCCTCTGCACCTTCATGGGAGATCTGGAAGAAGCTCCTGGCTCCAGATCTGCCCAGCTCTGGCCATTGTGGCCATTTGGGGAGTGAACCCACGGATAGAAGGCCTCTCCATCCTCACCCTTCTCTCTCCCCTATTCTGTGCAACTGCCTTTCAAATAAATAAGTTTTTAGGAAAAAAATTTGAAAGGTTGGAGGGACAGAGATTGGTCTCCCATCTGTGGATTCACCCCTGAAAATGGCCACAGCAGCCAGAGCTGGGCAGATCCGGAGCCAGGAACTCTATCCTGGCCTCCCACAAGGGTGGCAGGGGCTCAAGTACTGTACCATCTTCTGCTGCCTTCCCAAGCTCATTAGCAGGGAGCTGGATTACAGAATAGCGGGGAGTTGAACCAGAAATTTTATGTGGGATGCAGGCAGCAAGTTAATTTGCACCACAATGCTTTTCCCTATGCAGACTTCTTAGTCCAAACACAACTGTTTTAAAAAGTTCATTAATCATCTATTGTCTACAAGTATAAAATTGACCAGTAACAATGATCAGTATGGGAGTCTTAAGTAAGCTAAATGTTATCCCATAGAGACTTCTGCTACTTAGAACAAAACTCAGTTTGGTTTTGCTCAAATTGTGGTCGGCATGGCTGGAGGGAGCAGGTCGTCTAAAACGGTTCCTCAATCTCTTCCTTCCGCCAGACGCGTGTTTAAACCAGAGGGCAAAACTGCTTCTTCCTGACAGTAAAGCTCTCATTTTCCAAAAGAAACACTGTATTTTCTAGAATCATTTTCTAGATACCTACTCATATGCAGTAAAATAAAAATCATGGTAGTTTTACAATAGATACCTGAGCTTGTGCCAGGATTCTCTGAAGATTCTGGTAACACCCTAGTAGTGTGACCAGTTGTATTTAACAAGTTGACAACATTATAACTAAAAAGTAGGAAGCAAGTACTTAGTGGTTTCAGTTATAAAAGTTAACTATTTGATGTGAATGTGAAATTTGAAATAAGTTATTCCATAAAAAAATACATATAAAAGGTGGTAAGTCAGTTATTGCTATTGTGTAATTGCAATTTCTCATCATAAATATCTTTTGTTTTAGTCAGAAAGCTATCGCTCAGCTATTAAGGCACACTCCTGCTTCTCGGTTGGGGTGATTATTGATCTTTTACAGTTTGCTTTTTTTCCCACAGAATGCAGCTTAGGATCTGTGTTAGTGGATTCTTTTAAAATGCTGTAGTCAGTGTACGTGGCCCTGGCTGGGTTTCTCTGGAGGAGACCCAAAAGCAGAACTGCTGGGTTATGGGATGTGTAGCCTCAAGTGGGGTCAAACTGCCCTCCAATGTGGTGCCCATTTAGCTATCCTTGTGACACAACCCGTTTCTCATGTACTTGCTTCCACAGCATCTGCAAGTTAGAAAATGCTTTTAAAGAAACTGAAAACTGAAAACCTCAGTTATTTAACCTTTTCTAAGACATCTCAAAATCTACTCTGTTGCATAAAAGTATCTATTCTAACATAGGTAAGTGCTATTTATTAAGTATTTTTAATTGTTCTAGAGCAAAGATCTGTCAATAAAGACAAAATAAATTCAGCAGCATCAGGTGGTTGTTTTTAATATTGTTTATTAGCACAGTAACAAACGAGGACTTAAGTAGTCCACAACATATAACCAATCCACCGAGCAACTCCTATCCACGCCTTACAGTTAACAGCTTAAGGTATTTCACTACAGGTTTTCACAAGTCCTGATTCAAACTTTTAATCTTTCCACAATAAAGTAGATTGGCATATAAAATAAAATACATCAACTACTCATTTCCTATATGGTGTCTTATAGCCACATGTCCATTTTATATATATGAGATGAGTCTCTCTAAAAACTCTGTTAAATATCAATATTCTCTTGCAAGAAGAGAAAAACAAATTCCAATTTTTTTTAAACAAAAGTATGTAGTCATAAAGGGACTTTACATCAATGGCCATGTATGTAACCTGTACAAAATTAAGCTGTTTTACATACTACAGGCAACCAAACCCAAATGTCAAGATGTACATTCTTTTCTACATTTTAGCTAATACTGCAGAACTAATGACAATTTTAAAAGTTGCTATTACCAATTCTGTCTACTGTAGCAAGATACCTTAAGTTACAACAAAATCTTAGGAAATAAGACTGAATAATATCTGTTATAGAAATACCCTACTCTTTACCAACTCCCACCCTCCCCCATCCCCTCAAAATCATAAGCAGCTCTCTTCTGTGACAGACAAATAATGTAAGAATTGTGAAAACCCAATTTATGTAGCGTATCTCTTGGTCCACTGTCGGGCCATCCGGTCGTGCTCTGCTCTGTTGGTCATGTACTGAGTGGCAATGCTGCCCACCAGAGGGTCGGCTGGAAGAAGAAGAGTGTAGATTACTTCGGAGAAAGGAAAGTGCAGTTTAAACTCTAAGTAAAACACCACTCTACTGTTCTGGGTGCTTTTCCTTCCAGACTTTACAAAACACTGCATGGAGGAGGGACACAGTACTGGTCTGGCTTTACTGCTTGGTTAACACCATTTCTCTCAACCGACACCACCCAGTTAAGTCGCTTTGCTCTTAACATGTTGGGCGGGTTCAGGGCTACAGGCTACAAAGAACATCAGCCGTGTGGTGGCAATATGCACTGTGTGAATTCTTTGTGGCTGTGGCACTTCAAGTTACCAGGCCAACACCTGGGCCTGCAATTGAGAACAGTGTGTTTCTGGCAACTTAAAACAGCATCTTTATATTGGTTTATCCAGGGAAAACTTTTAATGGAATGAAGTCCCAACAAAATCACACTTCAGGAGTCACTAAGTATTTAGCAAAGAAATCCCATTTCAAAACTGAGCCCTGCCTCAGTAAGCAGCTCTGGGACAGTGAGCCCAGGTGAGGTTAGGAGGACAGACTTTCGACTCTTCAGTTTAAAATATCTTGTTCCTAGAACATACTAGACAATGGTGAAGTTGCTCCCTTTGCCAACTCATCTCAATTAGAACTTTCTCTGAAAAGCAACTTCATTTTTGTCTTTTTCAGGTGAGGAAAAATAAAACAAGGTAGAGAATTATTAACCTTACCAGGATTACAGTCTGTAAGAAGTGAGCAGATGGAAAGGAGGACTTTAGAAATGGTTAGTGCTGGACTCCAATTATCTTTCAATATGTCCAAGCAGATAACTCCTTGACTGTTAATATTACAGTGATAGATTCTTGTCCGAAATGTAACCTAAAAGAAAAGTCAAACAATAGCAACTGTTTAAGAATAACACTGGGACTGCCGCTTGGGGTGCCTGGTCCTGCGAATGCGCCCAGGCCACCCGTGTGTGAGGCCAGATGGGGTTTCAGCCTGGCAGAGTACACTCTGGCAGTTTTGCACATTGGGAAGCAAACCACAGATGGAAGATCTAGCTCTAATAAAGTGAAAGTTAATATTTTTTTAAATGTTCATTGGTCCTGTATCAGGAATTATCAATTTCATTTTAAAAGTAATGTCTGATAAAAAGCTAAAGTTCAGTACCCTCCTGAGTTCATCTTCAGCAACGTTGCTGTTTAAATATTAGCATTTGAAGCATGAATAGCTAATTGTTTGCTGACCTCTTGTGTTAGCTGGTAGTACTACACAATCTTTAATACCTCATAAAATCTGAGGTACAACATAGTCTATACATGACAAAATGCTTAGTAGGCACTGGCTACACAACCAAGAAGCTGTTCAGGACTTGAGTTCTACCAGTTCCTGCAGCCACCCTGTCTACCAGAACCCTAGGATTTATAGAGGGAGTCTCCGTGAGTGAGAAGCCCAGTGTGGGCAAGGACCAGTCCGCAGGAGCCACACAAGCAGGAGGTATTGTAATTGGTGCATATCATGTATTTCCACAAATAAAAATCAGGAGACCAAAGTAAAAATGACTAGAGGTTGGCTTTTTAGCCTAGCAGTTAAGATGCTTGTTTCCCATGACAGCAGTACCTGAGTTCACTTCCGGCCTCCGGCTCCCTGCAAATGCAGACCCTGGGTGGCAGTGGCAATGGCTCAGGTCATTGGCGCTCTGCCACCCACATGGGAGACCTGGGTTGATCACCCAGACCTCAGCTTTGGCCCAGCCTGGGTGGTTGCAGGCATTTGGGGAGTGAACCAGTGGATGGAAGAGCTCTCTCTCTCAAATATATAAAACAAAGATTAAAAATAGGAACAGTAGCCAGAACTGACACTGGTGTATGGGATGTGGGCACCCCGGGTGGTAGCCGGATGCACTGGGCCACAAAGCCTGCCCCGCCTCCACTGAGTTTTTTGCTTAACAGTTAAGTTGAGAAAACCCTCACTGGGCTCTTATGGGAACTAGCAAATCTGAACATAAATCAGGGGAATTCCTTACCTTTGGAGGCTTGAAGGGATATTCTGGTGTAAAAGTAATATCGAGAAAGAAGACGCCACCCTCGTACACAGATCCTGGAGGCCCCAGAATGGTGGATCTCCACTCATAGATGTTATCACCTTTGGGACCAGCGCTGCAAAGACACATCAACAGCTAAGCAGATGGTGGCATCACCCGACTTTCACACTGTATCATAAAAGGGGGAAAAGAGCACCCCTCCCACCTTTCTATTAAATGTGTAACTTTTCTTCAGAAAACAGAAGTATCTTTCTGATGTAGAAACTATAGCAAACATCAGCCTCCGGGCAAGTCAACTGGATGATTACAGAATGTTAAAGTCATTCCAAGTTTACTTGGCTCTTAATAAGCAGGAAATGTTACTCAATTCTCAAACCTCTCCTTGCCACAGAACAAAGTGTAAATACTTAAACACCTTAGCACATACTGACAAATGGCAGCAGTTTTAAGCGCAAAAGTTTTGTTTTCTGACACACTGGCTGTTTTTCCTCCCTTGCTCTTGTATCTCAATAATCTTACCCTAAAAAGATCCAAAAGATGGCCACGCTTTTTTCTATCTCATAAACCAATAGCCATGCTGGGTGGGAAGAGAATGATGACAAGTTATCCAATTTTCATTTCAAGATAAAATCCTGTTACTGGTTCTCTATTATGGTTAGGACACTAATACCTGTTACTCTTGGTTACACCACACTCTGACCACAGAACCCTTCCAAAGCATTGCTTGGCTTCCAGAGCACTTTGTATTGAAGCATACATGTAACTTTTTAAAGATTTGAAAGACGCCTTCCGTTCTGCTGGTTCCTCCCCCGCTGCTCACCACAGCCAGGGCTGGGAGCTGCCAGGTCAGTCCAGGTCCCCACATGGGCGGCAGGGGCCCAGGGACTTGAGCTTTCACCTGCTCCCAGGGGACAACAGGAAGCCTGAGCCGGGTGGGGACTCAGACCCACTCGAACGCGGAATATGTGCATCCCACGTAGCAGCTCAACCGCCATGCCAAACAACCCACCTCCCACGTATATTAAGTTTTAACAAATTTTATCCTAATTCTAGAAATTTTGGAAGCGCTTAATTTAGCTTCCCAAACCAGTAAGTGGAGTACTATGGTACTAAAAAGTGAAGGGGGAAAAGACAAAACTCTTGGGAAGCGGGCTGCCTCCCCACAGCATGACTTAGCATGGGTGGTGAGAGTGCCCGACTCACCTCGAACTGCTCCCAGAGCAGTGCCGTGAGCTCGGAGAGAATGGCAGAAAACCCAGCCGGCACTCACCACCCGAACTCCTGCGGGGCAGGCAGCACTGCTCTCTTAATAACCATGAATGGAAAGCTGTGTGCTAGGTGGGTGAGGGGTTTCGACACTGGACAAGAACCAGTTTTGACTCCTTCATTTGAGAGGAGATGAGGAATAGGGGAGTAAAAAGGCTACATGTGAGCTCTGCTTTCCCCAACTCCACCATGGGGTAGGAGTAGCAACAACTAAACACAGGTTATGGGAACGTGCTTACAAAAACTCAGAGAAACAGAACTTGGGGAGAAATCATGGGTGAAAGAAAAGGGCCCCAACTGGCAGAAGCAGTAGCACTCCAACAGTGAGTCGGCACAGACAGTGAGTTAGCTGTGTGTGCCCGAGAGCCCGCTGTAACCCTAAACCCACGTTCACACACCTGCCTCACAGGAATGGCTTAGGAATTAAATGATAACTGAGGAAGAACCCTGTGGAGCCAGAGACTCGCAGGAGTCTCTCATTAAATGGCAGTGATCAGCACTGTTAATGATTCCCACTGGCTCTGACGATATGGCCATTTAAACTGCGATGGGTGTTCCCAAGAACTACTAAAAACTTGTCTTCAACTGAACATATGAGCACATGGTTAGATCACTTACCACTGCCGACACTATGGAGTCATAGGTGCGTGTACATGGCAGTGGACTGTAATTTTCACAAGGTGGTATGCAGGGAGCGCTCTTAGCCTTCTGTCCCTCTAAGAACGTGCAGTAACCCCTCCAGTGAAAGGCTCTGATCCCTGCTGCTTCATCTCCTGGGAGCAGAACCGGTCCCTGGTCATTTAAAACCTACCTGCCTATGTGTTTGAGTCCCTCTGATGTGATGCTGTTAGGAGGAGGTGGGGCCACTGGGGGTCATTAAGGTGGAAGTCTTCATGAACGGGATTAGTGTCCTAAAAGAGATCCTCCCCACCCCAGCTTTCTTCCATCAAGTGAGGGCGCAGCAAGCAGACACCGGATGGGCACTCGGACCAGGCCCTCGCCAGACACGAAGACGCAGCACCATGACTTTAGATTCCACCCTCGGGAACTGAGAGATACATTTCTGCTGCTTGTAAGCCACCAGCTGATGGTACAGCCTTAACTAAAACAGGCGGAGAATCTGCAGACGCTGGTTAATAATGGCTGTGACGTCACCAGACTGCAGCTGGCTGAGTTGTGGACTAAGAAGAGGAAGGTCACACTGATACACAGGTGCAGAACAAGATGAGTAATCTCTTACCTAGTTATGAAGACTTGAAAGTAAAAGGCTACTCTAAATTCTCCATACTTCCATCTACTCTAAATGCCTCTCTACAGACCAGGAGCCAGGCCTCTAAAGTGTAGTACTGACACTATTCCCAAGCGCCTCCTAAAGCCATACTGTTTTGGCCAGGTCCAGCTCCATGAGGCTATGAGAAAAACAAGAGTGAGGTTAGTCTAACCTAGAGGTGACATTAGCTTGGGCATACTTCTCCCAGCCCCTTAAGTAACAGAGAGCAGATGCTTAACAATGTGCTGACATGAGTAGATTATGTGAATTGTAAAGAAAAACGGGGTCCCCAAATTCCACTGTGCATCAAAATCATCTATATAACTAAAAATGAAGACTCTTAGATTACTCCCCAGGCTGCATGAGGTAGAATGTCTACAGCAGGACCCAAAATCTATACATTTAAACAGCTCCCCCTGCTGAGCGGTAAACAGTTGATTTGCATTGGGAACCACCGGTCCAGGTTGCTGGAAATGGGAGAACCAGCTAGGAATAGGGGCTTTGAGATTCTCAGTGCATCCCCTGTGGTCCTAACTACAGCTCCAGATTAAGATTCCTGCTTTGCAGCCTGCCTTCTGTGTGTGTACACACCTTCCTGAAATTTCAGAAAAGGTGCAAGTTCAGGAATCCAATCAAGAACATTACAATCCAATCAACAACAATTACATAAGAAAAAAATTACTACATTTCTGCTAAACTTTAACAAGTGAACAGTGTAGCTGCAATAATCAAGAACATAACAGAGACCCTGAAAAGTCTCCAACGGTGGGGGGGAGGGGGGTCCCTGGCCTGGGGTCTCAGCAATCACCATGAAAGGTCTGAGAAACCCCTGGGAAAGACCACCCATTGTTGCCTGAATAGAAAGTTTGAGAAATTCACTGTCACTAGAAGAGTTCATGTGCATATTATAGAGAAAAATAAAACAAAACTGATGATACAGTGGCATCCACAGTTTTCATCTTTTTTCCCCTTCTAAGTTGTCCTAGCAAAGTCAGGATGAGCTGGTCCAGCAAGCGAGTGGGCTGGGGGCAATGGCAGTGAGCTCAGGTCAGCGGCAGAGAGGAATGTGGCTGTCTTCACAGGAGATGCTCCGGGGAAAGTCTGTCCAAGCCCCACCCATCGTGTGTTTCTAGGACGAGAGGGCCTTGCCCACAGTCACATAATACCCCAATTCTGGTGTATTTTAGACATAGCTCTGAAAGGCCTAGGTAAAGATGAGAAACATGCTGGAAAGGGGCTGCACACAGCATCAGAGTGGAGAAAGGGGTGGGGGAGCGAGAGTGGTCCAACATGCTCCAAAGAGAAGGAGCAGTGGTGCGGGGTACTGTACAAGTTCTTATCTACCCACTTAGGAATCCCAAGTAATTCCTGATATCCCATAGCACAGTGACTGTTTCATAAAAATATGAGGGTACTCATGCATGTGAGGGCCTTTAAAAATGGGAATTAAGAAAGAACTTGGGGGCTGGTGCTGTGGTGCAGCAGGTTAACCATCCGCCTGCAGCGCTGGCATCCCATACAGGCACTGGTTCTAGTCCCAGCTGCTCCACCTCCAATCCAGCTCTGTGGCCTGAGAAAGCAGTGAAAAATGGCCCAAGCACTTGGGCCCCTCCACCTGCATGGGAGACCTGGAAGAAGCTCCTGGCTTCTGATTGGCACAGCTCTGGCCTCGGCGGCCACTTGGGGAGTGAACCAGTGGATGGAAGATCTCTCTCTCTCTCTCTCTCTCTGTACCTACCTCTCAAATAAATAAAATCTTAAAAAAACAAACAAACAAAAACAAACAACAACTTGGGGCAGCACTGTGGTACAGCGGGTTAAAACCTCAGCCTGAAGCGCTGGCATCCCATATTGGTACCAGTTCTAGTCCGGCTACACCTCTCCCAATCCAGCTCTCTGCTATGGCCTGGGGAAGCAGTACAAGACGGCCCAAGTCTTGGTCACCTGCAACCTCTTGGGAGACGGAAAAAGCTCCTGGCTCCTGACTTTGGAACGACTTAGCTCTGGCCGTTGCAGCCATCTGGGGAGTGAACCAGCAGACAGAAAATCTCTCTCTGTATAACTCTATTTTTCAAATAAATAAAAATAACTCATTTTAAAAAAAATGCCTGCTATTCAAAGTGTGATCCTGGACACACAACATCAGCAGCAGCAGGAATGGTAGTTAACAATATTTAATTACATGGTCAAATACGTACCAATGTTTAGGATTACACAACCATTTTCCCAAATTAGGTGAAATAATTAAAACACCATAAAAGCTCAATCTTGCCTAGCTGTCACTCAGTTGTGGTTTTATTATATGTCCTGCTGCTTTAGAAAATACAGTCCTGCTCATCTGGAAATTTATGTTTGTACATGGAGATGGAGTTGGATGCACAGAGTAAGGAAACTACATTCAAGATAACCTGTGAGGGCAAAGGTTAAGACACTCCTGCAGGGGTGACAAACGGCAAGCAGCAGGGTACTGGGGTCATTCTTCTCAACTGTGTTATGACAGCTTTTAGAGAACTGAGCCAAGAAGGTGTGCTTTAACCTCTGTCAGCAGAGTGATGTGGGTAAGTAGCAAACAAAAAGAAATGCACGCTAGCTGCACCTCGAGGCCCAGGGTGGGGGTGGGAACTGAGGAACGACTGGAGAGAATGAAGTATCAGCACCCCGCGCCTTGTCCCGTACCAGGTGACACAGGTGGGTACTCAGGAGAAGGGTGATCAGAGTATCTCGCTGCGCAAGCCTGACTCAGAGCAGTTCATGGTGTGGTGGCTATGCCTCTGCTCCCCACGCAGCCAGTAGTTAGGTCCAGGTTTTTAAGCTGGAGTGCTTATGGTTAGCACATAAACTGTCATCCAAGCGAGTGAGCAGAGATGGTCCTGAGAGTTAGCGGTTCGCAGGGCACAGAGCTGCACAAGAGGCAGGCTGGGGAGAGGGCAGGACGTCCCGCTCAGCTCTCTGAGGGCGGCGGGGCCAGCTGCCACCACTGGTGCTCTCCACACAGTCAGTGCTGATCTCTGAACGCACCAGTGTCAGCAGGACAGCTCTACAGCACACTGGAATTCCCAGAGAGCAACTTCACCAGGTCTGACTCTTACCCCAAGAAAAGACTCCAGAACACGTCTCAGATGATGAACTTTATTTTAGCTAAAGGTTTCCCCCGGCAGGGGACCGCGGGCAGTGTCTCAGTGCTGATGTGCAGACTGCCGGCACGCTGCTCGGGGCGGCAGAGAGCTGCATGCACAACCTGGCACGGTGGTTTCTCAGTACTGTGAATCTCATGACCGTTTATTAAAGCTTTCCCTTAGCAAGTTTACTTTATTTTAGATTGATTTATTATTCTTTTATTTATTATTTATTATTCTTTTTATTTATTTAGTTATTTGACAGGCAGAGTAGAAGAGACAGAGGTACAGACACAGAGGTCTTCCATCTGCTGGTCCAGGCTGATTCCAGGAGCCTGGACCTCCATCCGGGTCTCCCCCAGGGTGCAGGGCCCAGGCACTGGGTCTGTCCTCCACTACCTTCCAGGGACATCAGCAGGAAGCTGCACTGGATGTGGAGCTGGCCCCCATCTACAACTTGTTTTATTGCTGTCTTTCATTCTCGAGAGGTGTAGGAGTGGACGTTAGGGCACAGGGGGAAGCTGCCAACTGGGGCGCCGGCATGCCACGCTGGAGTATGTGCCTGGGTCTCTGCCACCCACATGGACAGGCAGATGGAGCTCCTGACCCGGCTTTGACCTGGTCCAGCCCTGGCTGTCATGGCATTTGGGGAGTGAACCAGCAGACAGAAGACCTCTGTGCCCCCCCCCCCACTCTGTCAAATACATTTTTTCTTACGTGTCAATCTGGATGCTACACGACTACTTTTTCAGGGGCTCTCAGAACGCTTCCCTGCGCTGCCCAGTCAGCCTGGAGCTGTGCTGCCTGTCTCCATCCTGGCAGGCGTGCTGTGCCTGCACCTCGTCCTGACTGCTCCTTCCAGGGCATCCCGGGGCCTGTCCTGGTGACTGAAGTGGATTTGCAGGATAAAGATGCCTGCAGCTACAGCTGGCGGGACGCCAGCAAGGGGAGGCCAGGCCGTTCTCCCAGAGCCGCGCAGGGCACCCGCAGGTCAAAGCTATTTTCATAAATCTAAACCAGCACTTGCCATTTTTACTCCCATTCTCTCCCAGCTCTACTGGGCTTTCCTGAGACTACCAGATGTGATGCGGCAACAGACTGAACGCAGAGGCACACAGGAAGACCCAGCTGTCTTCTATTAAGTCAGACAGCAGAGCAATTTGCAAATATGAAAAACAGTGCCACCCCCTTCTAGGCTTTTTAATTTTGGAAAATAGTTATTTTCATTACAAAGGTTATTTGTATTTATATTCTATTGTTAGTTTAAAATTAATTACAAATATTTTAAGATTTCTATTTTAATTTTGAATATGGCAAAAATTTGTAACCATTAACCATACTTATATAATCAAAAGCCCCTGGAGTCCGCAATAAATTGTAAGAGTATAATGGGGTCCTGAAGCCAAGCCTAAGACCACGGGGTAGACTTTACTTTTAAGTGCTATTACTGCAAGTGGCTAACCATTAAAATAACTGACTTTTTAAAGTTACTTTATAAGAGCACGTGTGAGCAAGGTCTCACCTGCTGATTTACTCCCTAAACGCTCTCAATGGCCCTAGGGCCACAGCTAGAGCTGGGAATGCAATTCGGGTTGCACACATGGGTGGCAGGAACCCAATCATCTGAGCCAATGCCAGTGCCACCCAGGGTCCCAGGGTCTCCATCAGTCAGGAGCTGGAGCAGAGACTCGAACCCGACACTTAGAATGTCAGCCTGTGTAAGTGCTGGGGTCAATGCCTGCCCCAAATAACTACTGGTGATCCCAGGAGACCGGGGTGGGACCATCCAGCCGAGGGCTGTATCATTTAGTCTGGCCCTGGCAATGCAACCACAGGTGGGCTCAAAATTCAGTAACTCTATAGTTGGCTGATTTTTAAGCTGATTCTGTACGGCCTGCGAGTGATATCAGAAATGTCCGAACAGCCTTTGGCAGAAAATAATTCCTCACCCCTGTGCCGGACATACATTAAAACACAAAACCACCACAAGAATTTACAATAGGAACTATAAGAAAATACAAGTGAACCAGGAGTGAGGGAAGTCACTCCCTCACTGACGGCAGGGCAGCCAAAGCCTCGCCCAGGCCCCTCGTGGCTCCGGCAGTCTGGCCGGCTCCAGGCGACCCCTCTGCATCTCTGCGCCCAAAGCCACTCTGCCCAGCGCAGCAGGCAGCTCCCTGGGCGGCTTCCCATCCTTGTCCAGCTTCTCTGACACTCCTCCAAAAGGAGGTCCCCTTCTGAATGTGGCCGTCGGGCGGCTCACTTCTGAAATGCTGCGGTGCGACCTCCCTGGCTCCCCTGGCTCGTGCACCCTGAGCAGACTTAGCCGAGCTACCCTGAGGCCTCCGGGCAGCAAAGACCGTGTGGAAAGATCAGACAGAGGACGTGAATTCCCTGAGAACCCCCAGATGTTCCGGCCTTAGCTACTGGAGTCCGCCCCCCCCCCCCCCCCCCCCCCCGCCTCCAGACACCTGAGCGAAGAAGACTTCAGATGGCCCTGGCCTTGGCCTCTGGAATTACACGAACACACCCTGGGGAGACACCAGGCTGAGCCCAGCTCCGGTCAACCCCAGATCCAAGAGGCTTCTAGTAATGATAAATGGTGGTAGTGGCGGTTTTACACCAAGTCACACTGTTTGTGACGCAGTAATAGGTGACTGGGACACGCCCCCACGAACAGCCCTCAACCAGGAACTGAGTGTCAGGGTGGGGTAATTCTGAGGCAAGTGCTTCACCCAACCGCCAGCGTGTCCCTGGGACTGAAGAAGGCTGTCTCAACCGACTTTTCTTCCCCCTTTATTCCTTGCACTTGAAAATAAACCAAGTCACCTGCATTCCAGTTCTCACTTCAGGAGTGTCCTTTCAGGAGAACCAGAATCGAGACACCGCCGAAGTTAAAACACACCGTGCACACCCGTGCGCACATGGCACTCACAAACACACAGAGGGAAAGATGAACAGAAAGCCACCAGAAACACAGCTTAGAAAGAAGTGGGGGTAGACAGCATTTGTAGCACATGATTAAGGCTTAATATCTTGCCTATAAGGGGGCAGTGCTGTGACACAGGGGGTTAAGCCACCGCCTGCAGCAACAGCATCCCATATGGGCGCGGGTTCGAGTCCTGGCTGCTCCACTTCCCATCCGGCTCCCTGCGAATGCTCCTAGGAAAGCAGCGGAAGATGACCCAAGTGTCAGTCCCTGCCACCCTTGTGGGAGACCGGGATGGAGCTCCTGGTTCCTGGCTACGGCCTGGCCCAGCCCTGGCTGTCGTGGCCATTTGAGGAGTGAACCAGCAGAAGGAAGAGCGCTAGTGCTCTCCCTTCCTCTCCGTAACTCTGCCTTTCAAACCAATAAATAAATCTTAAAAAAAATTTGACTCTACAAATGTAAATAGTAATGGATAAAGTACACAGGCATTTCTCAAAAGTGGAAAGCATATGGCCAATAAGCAAATTCTCAGACTCAAAGAAATTCAAATTGAACACACGGTACCTTTTACCTGTCAGAATAGTAAAATGTTTTAGTAGACCTTTTCACACATTCTGCTTCTCAGAGCTGAGCCAAGAAAATAACTGCACACGGGCATGCGGCCACAGCACAGAGATGGTCACGAGGATCTTCCATGCTGAACACGGTTTAGAATGAGCTGAATCACTGACAGGAGATGGCTTAAGTTGTGGTTCGACCGCTGGACACTGTGCAGTTCTCAGAGGAGGCCTGCGATGCTGCCCAGGGAAGGAACCCACGATGTTCCCAGTGTGCACACCGCCTCGTTTTTACAAAGCCCACGACGGAGACGTCGGCAGCGGTTGTACCTGCAGCGGGAGGCAGAGGAGGTGTTTCTTGCACAGGTCTGGATTACTGAGATTTAAAAAAATAATGACCGCATGTTCTGTTCCTTCTACAGTAAAGACGTATTTCCAGTCTAAGGAACAAAAAGATTCCACCTCTTCCACCTAGCACCAGGGAGTCAAGGTGGCACTGCGGAGTAGGGTTTCTGACCAGCCAGCGATGGCTCAGGCCTGGGTGGCTGCAGGGCGCTCGATCCGGGTCAGCAGGATTCTCACGCATGCTCTTCAGGTGTTTGAAGCCCAGATTTCAGTTTTTCAGAACAGAGCTGCTTAGGATTCAGGGGAAGACCATTTGACATACTCATTCTTGCTGCGTGGTTTTTTTTTTTTTTTTTTTTTTTTTTTTTTTTTTGTTTTTTTTTGGACAGGCAGAGTGGACAGTGAGAGAGAGAGACAGAGAGAAAGGTCTTCCTTTGCCATTGGTTCACCCTCCAATGGCCACTGCGGCCAGTGCGCTGCGGCCGGCACACTGCGCTGATCCGAAGCCAGGAGCCAGGTGCTTTCTCCTGGTCTCCCATGCGGGTGCAGGGTCCAAGGACGTGGGCCATCCTCCTCTGCACTCCTGGGCCATAGCAGAGAGCTGGCCTGGAAGAGGGGCAACAGGGACAGAATCCGGTGCCCCGACCGGGACTAGAACCCGGTGTGCTGGCGCCGCAGGTGGAGGATTAGCCTACTGAGCCGCGGCGCCGGCCTGCTGCATTTTTTAAAAAAGGGAATTCGATTTGTCATTTTTAAAAAATGTATTTACATTTTATGTATTTGAAAGGCAGAGAGAGAGAGAGAGAGAGATCTTCCACCCATGGATTCACTTCTCAAATGCCTGCAGTAGCAGGACTGGGCCAAGACAAGGCCGGCAGCCTGGAGCCAAGCACTAGAAGCACCACTGCTGCCTCCCGGGGGCACACTGGCAGGAGGCTGGATTGCAGCGAGGCGCCTGGACACAAGCTGCTGATATGGGATCCGGGCATCCGGTCTGTGTCTAAATGGCTGTGCCAGGCACCTATGCCCCATTCCTGCTTCTTCGGGCCCAAACACACTCCCAGTAGTGACCACTGAGATACCGGCTGAGTGCTCCTTATGGAAAACACTTGTGCCCAAGAGTGTTTTAGAATTTCAAATTTTGGAAGAGTTGTATGTACATGCGAATGAAGTGTCTTGCGGATGGGACCCAAGTCTACACATGCAATTCGTTTTTGTTCCATATGCACCCTGTACATACAGGCTGAACGTAACCGCACACGACACTGTCAGCGTGCCTGTGTTCTGACTGTGACTTGCCACACAGTCTGCTGTGGAATCTTCCACTGTGTTCTGTCAGCACCCGAAGTGTTTAGATTTCAGATTAGGGATGCTCGATCTGTACTGCACCTTTGGGTGAACACCTAAATCACTCACTCACAGGAAATGCCTAGGGCTCTCCCATGCCCAGCTGCAAGCAGCGCTGAGAATCATCAGCGGTCACAAGGGGCTCCAGCTCCTGTGTCTGTGTGGCCACACCGAAAAGCAGACTGGTAACGTTCAATGGCATTTCATCGGAAAACTGGCGTGGCCTTCTCCTCCTTCCTCTCTCCAACATCAGGGCTCTTTCCTGGCCTCTCCCTGTCAAGTCCTCAGGACAAAGAACCACTCAGCAAGCCGGCAAGTCTAAGGGCTCCAGCTCACTCCAACAGCACGGGGCCGGATGGAGACACTTCCACCCCAGCACAGAGGGAGAGGGAGCCCCCCCTCCTGAGTGGGGAAACCTCAGCAGAAACAGCCGTCCACCTGAACAGTCAAACACACCTCACACACTGATACCTGACCCACGTGTAAGGAAATCAAGTGTGAATTCAGTTCTCCAGCAGTTACTACACACAGGTTCGTTCCGCCCTATTACTTGTACATTTAAAATACCATTCCAGGACCCAGTATCAGTGTTGGGAAACACCCTTGTATTTGCACAGAAACATAATTTTCAAAGTTCTCTTACAAACTGACGTCTTTTGATCTTTACCCAAACCCCTCCTGTCAGCAAAGGAAGCATTATACCCATTTTAAAGATGGGGAAACAGATGCAGGAGGGTAAGTGACTTGTTTGTCCAAAGCCTCAAAGCGCTGAAGTCAGTTCTGGCCAGCGTAACCCAGTGTTTCCAACAGTGAGCTGCTTTCCACCTCACCCACGGAGCTCATCAACGCGGGTATGCACCCTGGGACTCACCACACTTACACGTCTCCCCTTCACATTTGGACATAAACCAGGGCTAAACAGAAACAAGGAAACCTTCTATTCTGCTAACGACCTATTAACATTTCTTAAAACAAAAATTCCCCTTATTTGTAGGACTGAATGAGTTAAAAGTAAACTCCTCCCAAGGGCAGTACTTGGTGTAGTAGAGCGGGATCACCACAGTAATGTGGCGACTCCAAGATGAAAACCGAAGACCTTTGAGAAACTACCATCAGCCCCACAGAGCAGCCCACATGTTCCTGCCCCAAACTGCAGGGAGGACAAGAAAGCCGCGCAGGTACAGAACCCGACACCTGCTTTGTGCAGCTCAGTCAGGCGGCTCCCAGAC
Source organism: Lepus europaeus (assembly GCF_033115175.1). Lineage (NCBI taxonomy): Eukaryota > Metazoa > Chordata > Mammalia > Lagomorpha > Leporidae > Lepus > Lepus europaeus. The sequence continues at coordinate 159,770,808 of NC_084828.1, read as the reverse complement.
TCCGCTGACTCCGTGGGGGTCACAGTGGCTCACCACAGTGGCTCGGGAGGTCCCGCGGCACTGGCTTCACTTGCACTGAACGGGGAGGTCAGCCCCCGCTGAGGCTTCTGTGTCACTCACTGCTCACTGCTCTGTGCAGCTGCAGCTGCTTTGTTCCCTCCCTCCTCTCCATGCAGGATCCACAGCTCCCAAGGACCAGGAAACAACGAGGTCAGGAGGTGAGGAGAGCTATTTACTGCACTCAGGGAGTCACTGGCTTCTCTCTCCAGCTGGCCTGGACAGAGAGGGGAAGGCTGTTCATATTTGTGCAGCGTCGGGAGGCTACTCCCTGAATGTCAAGTACAGGGCTGGGCTTGCAGGGGACGGTCTGGCTGCACTCACAGCCGGCGCCCGCACCCACGTGGTTCCTCCCAGCGAGCAGGAACGGCTCTCACCAAGCTCAGCGCCGCGGCAGCTGCTTTGAGGCCATGGACGGGAGCACTGACATGTGACATTTCCCAGCTGCCTGATGTAACAAGGCCAGGGCTGGAACTGGCAAGCAGACACAGAGGGCTTTCACCGGCAGCCCCTGCTCAGCCACCATGCTGGCTTAGAGGGGACACACAGCAGTGCACAGGCTACACATGTTGGTGTCAGCTGCTTCCTATGGGGACCCTAATAGTCACTTAATATTTACCACCAAGGGAGCACCAAACGGGAGGCTCCTAAAAAATGTCATATTCTAGAGCAGATATTTAGTGGAGTGGTTAAGATGCCACTTGGGGGGATGGTGCCATGGCGTAGCGGGCAAGCCGCCACCTGCAATGCTGGCATCCTATATGGGTGCCGGTTTGAGACCCAGCTGCTCCACTTCCATCCCTCTCTGCTATGGCCTGGGAGGGCAGCAGAAGATGGCCCAAGGCCTTGAGCCCCAGCACCCGCATGGGTGACCTGGAGGAGGCTCCTGGCTCCAGATTGGCTCAGCTCCGGCAGGTACAGCCATTTGGGGAGTGAACCAGCGAACGGAAGATCCTCTCTAACTCTGCCTTTCAAATAAATAAATAAATCTTAAGGGGAAAAAAAAAAAAAAAAAGGACGCCCAAGCATCCCACAATGGAGTGGCCAGGTATGAACCTTGGCTTTGGGTCACATTCCAGCTTCCTACTAATAAGCCCTGGGAGGCAGCAAGTGGTGCCTCAGGAGGGTCCCTGCCACCCTCGGGGGAGACCTGCACTGAGTTCCAGGCTTCTGGCATTGGCCTGGCCCAGCCCTGCTGTTGCAGGGTACAGTAAATGAGCAGATAGATCTGTCTCTTTCAAATATAAATTTAAAATAAATTAAGCCATATTGTAAGAATTTCCAATTGGATATGAACACACTTCCAGAACACTAATTTGCTAAGGTATATGCATACTGAGCATGTTTTATGAAAAAGGCCAAAAGGCAAGACAGCTTTGATTAGGAGCAGGGGAGCCCTTGCTCGGAGCCTGAGGCGCGTTCAGCTCAGAGAGAAGTGGGGCCCAGAGTCAACCTGCACGACTGGAGAACACAAAGGTGAGAAGAGAGGGAAACAGAAAATGAAGAGGGACAATTTTAACCTCGTAGGTTTTTCCTTCTAAAAAGGAAAAGGGAACCCCAGCTTAAATGCTGGACCAAAGGAAAAATACAGGTATCTCAGAACACGTGCAGAGACACAGACGGCAGACTGAGCCCAGACTGACATTTACCCCTACAAACTCCCCCCTCTACCCCCCCCCCCCGTTACAGATTCTTTACAAGCAGATTGGGGGGAGGGCCCTGGTATCAGCATAGCAGGTAGAGCCATCACCTGCGACACCAGCATCCCACGTGGGTGCCGCTTTGAGTCCCAGCTGTTCCACTTTCGGTCCAGCTCCCTGCTAATGGCCTGGGAAATGCAGTGGAAGACGGCCCACGTGTTAGGGCCCCTGCTACCCATGTGAGAAGACCTGGATGGGGCTCCTGGCTCTGGCCAGGTCTGTGGCCATCTGGAGAATGAGCCAACAGATAGAGGATCTCCCTGTCTCCCCCTTCCTCTCTGTAGCTCTTTCAAATAAATAAATCTTTAAAAACATATGTATTTAGGGGCCAGCGCTGTGGCATAGAACATACAACCACTGCCTGTGACACCAGCATCCTGTATGGTTGCTGGCTGATGTCCCGGCTGCTCCACTGCAGATCCAGTTCTTTGCTAATGGCCTGGGAAAGGCAGTGGAAGATGGCCTAACTCCTTGGTCCTGCCATCCATGTGGGAGACCTGGATGAAGCTCCTGGCTCCAGCCAGGAGGACTGCAGCCATCTGAGGAGTGAACCAACAGATGGAAGATTTTTGTCTCTCCCCCGACTCCTCTTACTCAGAAGTTCAAGTAAATAAATTAAATATATCTATATGTATATGCACACACATTATTTGAAAGGCAGAGTGACAGAGAGGGAGAAAGAAAGACACTTGTCCACTGGTTCAATCCCCAAGTGGCCCACAAGAGTTGGGTTTGGGCTGGGTGGAGGTGAGGGGCCTGGAACCCCATCTGGGTCTCCGCCATGGATGGGAGCAGCCCAAGCCCTCGGGCCATCTTCTGCTTTCCCAGGCACATTAGCAGGCAGCTGCACTGGAAGCTGAGCAGCCGGGACTTAAACTGGCGCTCCAGTGTGGGATGTGGCAGCTTAGCCTGCTGTGCCACAATGCTGGCCCCAGAGATGGTTTTTTTAAGGCATAAACCTCCAAAGACAAAAACATAAAAGGAGACATTGGTAACATGAGTGTTGAGGCCAGAAGGCGAACAGACAAGTGGTAAAAGGTTCTTGACAGATCCAGCAAAATGACGCCTGAACCAGCTGCTAAGGAAGCCATGGCGGAGTCCCTATGCGCCACAGAAGCCCCCCCAGTCAGGAATTCTCTTCCCCTGGAGGTGGGAGAGGCGGGGCAACCTCTGCAGGGTGGAAACTGGTCAACAGGGAGCGTAAGCCGCAGTGAAATCGGGGCGTGAGAGCTCCACTCGCCGCATCTGGACAGAAGCTGTGACTTCTCGCAGACAGAACGTGGCACAAGGGATGGGGCTCTGCTCCCCAGTCCAGGGGAGGTTCTTTCACACAGTGGCGGGGGAAGTCTCCTAGGCTAGAAAGTGGCAGGTGGCCTCTAGGAGCTGCAGGCCTCCGCCCCACAGCTGTAAGGATCTGAATCCTGTCAACAACTGCGTGAGCCGGGGCAAGCCACAGAGGAGGACACAGGCCAGCAGCCAACTCCTGGACTTCGGCCCTGGGGAGCCTGACGCAGGACTCAGATAAACTGCCCCACGGCTTCTGGCCCATGCTGACTGTGAGAGCTCCTGGTACGTGCACTGTTCTGAGCGGCAAAGTTCGCACCGCTCCCTTAGACAGCAGCAGAAACCTTTCCGGTTTCAAACAGAGGGTCTGCGCCAGGGGTCATTAACACGACGAGGGCAGAGGTGCTGTGCTGGGAATGAACTTAACGACAGACGAGGAGACAGGCCCCCGCTGCCTCCTCCACCAAGCTTCCAGGACGCAGCCTAGCCTTCACACCCAGGCATCCCCTCTGGGGACCACGAGCAGCCCAGGGGAAGACCTGCACCTCCCAAGCACGAGATGACCCAGGACACAGTTCCTATCTAACACGGAAAGCAAACTAGAAGACGGCCAGCTACAGAAAACAAAAATGACAGAGGGAAGAAAATTTCAAAATAAACGCATTAATATCCAGGGAGACAGAAAATACACTGTGCGGACGCAACAAAAATAAGGCTAAAACAAAACATTCGGGGAGGAAAAAGTAGCTTTTGGAAACTGGAAATAAAAGCAAGCAAAAAACGTCTCAAAAGCTCAATGACACCTCCCAAGAAAGTCAAACAGAGATAGATAAAATGTCGAAAAGTCACAGAAATTACAGGACCATACACAGGCCCAAGATGGGAACAAGAGTGATGCCAGGGGTACGCGGAGAGGAGGAGGTCACACAGACCCCACGGGGAGAGGCGACAGTCGGGACCCACTCCCGGCCACTGCGCGTGTCGGCTGCAGGTGCAGCAGGAAGCAAGGCATCCGAGCAGCGTCTTCAGAAACCTCCCAACAGATCCACACCCAGACAAGCTCACAACCAAGCCCGGGAGCAGAGGAATCTGTTCACGCATCTGAGCTCTCTAAACATTCATTTCCCAAGAATCACTTTTCAGGGAGTCATTAGGGGGTGTGCTCTACCAAACAAGGATGTACACAGGAAAAAAGAAACAAAAAGTCAACAGAGAGTGCGAAGAGAATGCCCCAGGAGGACACCTGGCAGCTGTGGACAGACATGGACAGACTGCAGGCAACCTAACTCAGAACTGGCCAGCAAGTCCCAGACAGGGCCGCGCTGTGGCGCAGCAGGTCCAGCCGCCCCTGCAAAGCCTGCATCCCACACGGGTGCCGGTTGCAGTCCCAGCTGCTCCACTTCTGATCCGCTCCCTGCTCGTGCACCCAGGAAAGCAACAGCAGATGGCCCAAGTGCTTGGGCCTCTGCCGCCCCTGGAGTTCCCGGCTCCTGGCTTCCGCCTGGCCCAGGCCCAGCTGTGATAGCCATGTGGAGAGTGAGCCAGCAGATCTCTCACTCCCTTTCTCCCTGTAACTCTCTTTTCAGATAAAATAATTAAAAACCCCCAATCAGCCTCAAAAAAGATAAAATTCACTAAGAAAACCAGCGCATCTCTGTGTTTCCTGAGGTTTAGACACCTGGGAAAGGGTCTGGGGTTGGGGTGCTCAGTGTGTAGCAAACTACGGGGCAGAGGAGGACAGAGCAAAGGGGAACAGCAGAGAAGGCCAGGACTGTCTGCAGGGGAAGTGCTAAGTAACCAGGGCCACAGTGAGTGCTGATTTAAACCCCACCGTGTGGACGGGGGCTGAGCCTGCGCACGAAGTACCTGCACCCTCCCCATCACTGCTGCCAGTCAAGCCCTGTGCAGACTGAAACATCCAGTCATGGGGATGGTACCAAGGACCAGAGAAATGGCAACATCACCAGCTGAGGGAGGAGCCAAGTGTGGGCAAGGTAACAAATCTAAAAAAAAAGTCCCACTCTCTGAACCATGTTAGTGTAGAGTTTTAATAAAAACAAAAATCGGAAAGGAAAATAAAGATAAAACCTCACAGCCTGCCAGCCTGTGACAGCTCTTTCCAGCAACTCAAGTCCCCTCCCATGCTACTCTTTCATCAGCCCCTGGTTCCCAGAAACCAACATTTAATACCAGCCTGCCACGGAGTCATTAGACAGAGCTCAGTGCCCACTGCGCTACACACAGCACAGCCCAAACTAAGTTACAGAACAAAGGAGCAGACAAGACACGGGGATTTGGTCTAAGGAGAACTGGAATGTTTCACAGTGAGAAAGCACCTAAGTTATGCTGAAGACTCAGTGGGTTTGGTTTTGGTTTTGGTTTTGTTTCTTCAGGGGATGGGGGGCGAGCAAACAAGTTTGGTACCGGATAGATGTCTCCTGCAGAAACAGCATTAAAGATGGAGCTGGGAAAGACTAAATGAAAAAGAGATCACAGGACTTGAAATGACCACTAAATGATTTATATATTTTTAAGAGTGTCACATATTTCTCTCTCTCTCTCAAAGGCAGAGAGACAGATAACCCCCCCTGCAATAGCTCTCATCTGCCAGTTCACTCTCCATATGTCCCCAGCAGCCACACTTGGAGCCAAAGCTAGGCGCTGGGAATGCCACCCAGGTCTGCTGGGTAGGTGACGAAAACCAGGAACTTGAACCATCGTCACTGTTTCACAGGGTCTGCATAGCAGGAAGCTGGAGTCAGGGGCCGGATCAAACCCAGTCCACTGTGGGACGTGGGTGCCTTGACAGCTAAGCCAAATGTGCACCCAGAATACCCTACATTGCCCACAGGAGTGAAGCAGCAAAGAAATGGAAAACCGAACACATCAACCTCTTTAGAAATAAGAGGCTCTGGGCAACTTCCAGCGTCGCCTCGCTGCCAAGGCAGGAGGCTCACACCCGGCAGGGGGAACAGAACGGCCTCTGAGGGGTCGGAAGTGCATCGTGCTCGCACTGCTGGGGACCCACCAGTACAGCGCAGAGCCTCTGGGCTCATCAACCGGCAACTAGACCTTGACCCTTGATGTTGAACCTCAAGGAAGCACCTCCGCCCTGGGTCTGCCCACTCTCCCTGGACCATTGTTAACCAGACATCCCAAGCAGGATTCCAAGATCTACCACGCAGCACTTAGTAAAGTCATAATTTGTGAAATAAATAAAATGTGACTTTAAGTGTATAGCCTTGTATGTTTAATGTAACACTCCAAGAAAGATTAAACCGTGGGCCTTGATTTTAGTTCAGAAAATGTTCGCTGTTATAAACATAATTTGATTTACTTGCTGTCATATGCAACAGTTTAAAAATACAGTGCACATGCCATCTGAGGTCCTGTGAGTTTTATTCAAGAGGTTACAAGAGCAGAGGCAGGCGGAGCAGCACAGCAGGTCCAGCTGCCACGTGCAAGCACATATCCCTTATCCAGTGCCATCTCCACTCCCAGCCCAGCTTCCCGTCAGTGCACCCTCGGAGGTGCAAGTGCTTGGGCCCAGCCACCGTGTGGGAGCCCCAGATGGACTGCTAGGGCCCCGGCTCTGTGAACCAGCCAGTGCAAGAACTCGTCTGTCTCTCTTGCTCTTTCTCTGTCATTCTGCCTCTCAAGTAAATAAAGTTTTTTAAGAGGCCAAAAATAAGGTTTAATATTTAAAAAAACACTATGTAAATGAGTTTATGGTCCATAGAAAATAAAGTGATAAATAGAATGGAAGGAAATGCATTCAAGTGAAATGAACATGAGGGCACTTCAAAGTTCATGGGAAAATGGAACTGAAAGCTAAGTTTACTGGGGGCAGCTATGTGCGCAGCGGTGTAGTCGCTGCCTGAAACACCCGCATCCCATTTCAGGGGCCAGGTTCAAGTCCTGACTTACCACCCCTGCTGCCCAGCTGCTTTGTAAGATTTATTTTATTTATTTGAAAGGCAGAGTTACAGAGAGGGAGAGAGACAGAAAGAGGTCTTCCACCGGCTGGTTCACTCCCCAAATGTCTACAATAGCTGGAGCCAGGCCAGGCCAACGGCCAGGAGCTTCATCTGGGTCTCCTATGTGCGTGCAGGGGCCCAAGCACTTGGGCCATCTTCAGCTGCTTTCTCAGATGCATTAGCAGAGAGCTGGATTGAGGTGGAGCAGCCAGGACTTGAACCAGTGCCCATATGGGATGCTGGTGCCGGCCCCGGCACCCAGCTGCCTTATGACCCAGCATCCTGCTAATGTACTCCCAGGGAGGCAGCTCAAGTATTGGGTCCCTGCGAACCATGCGGGAGACCAGACTGCTCTGGCTTCTGGCTTTGGCAGGGCCCTGCCCTGGCTGTTGTGGTCATTTAGGGAATCAACTAGTAGATGGAAGACCTTCCTCTGTCTATGTCTCAGCCTTTCAAATAAAGTCAAACTTTAAGATGTTTACTGGGGCCAGCGTTGTGGCACAGCAGATAAAGCCAATAAATCTGCGATGCCAGCATCTCATATAGGTGCCGGTTCGAGTCTCTGCTGTTCCAGTTGTGATCCAGCTGCCTGTTACTGCACCTGGGAAAGCAGCAGAGGGTGGCCCAAGTCCTTGAGCCCCTGCACTGATGTGGGAGACCCGGATGAAGCTCCTGGCCTCAGACAGGCCTAGCTGCAGCCACTGCGGCCATTTGGGGAACAAACCAGTGGATGGAAGATCTCAGTCTCTCCTTCTCACTCCTCTGTAACTCTGCCTTTCAAATAAATAAAAGATAAATCTTAAAAAAAAAAAAAAAAAAAAAAAAAAAAAAAAAAAGCAGGGCCCGGGAGGACATTTGGTGCAGCAGTCACACGGCTGCCTGGGAGACCTGCATCCCATAACAGAGCGTCTGGCTTTGTGTCCTAGCTTTGCTTCTGATTCCAGCCTCCTACTCCTGTGGACCACAGGAGGTAACGCTGATGGCTCAAGTATGTGGGTCCCTGCCACACAGGTGGAAGACCCAGACTAAGTTCTGGGCTCCCAACATTGTCCTGGCCCGGGCCTGGCTGTTGCTAGCATGGACGAATGAGCCAACAGATATAAGATCTCTTTTTCTCTCTTCCTGCCTTTTGAATAAAATGAAAATGCTTTTTTTTTTTTTTAAAGTCTATGCGCAGATGAAGATTTCTAATATGTCAACCCTACTGCTATTTAAATAAAAAAGAACCAGGATCACAAATTTTAAATTCACAAGCAGGGACCCGGAACACCACATGGGTGTGAGGTACGATGAATGCCAACACAACATAACTCCCAGGACAGCCACCCGAAACACCGGGTGTCACACCACGCCGAGTTGTCAGCGGAAGGCACTGCCGATGCGCACTTTAAAGGCGAGCAGCACAGCCAGCCGCCAGGAGGCACACCAGCCAAGACACTGCTAAAAAGAGCACTGGGGATCTGTTTGGCAAGAGTTAGGTGGGTGAGGTGCAGTCGCCAGCCCTGGAGCACTGGCTGCAGCGCGGGTCAAACTACACGGAAACCTGAGCAGGGGACAGAACGTTCATCTCGGGCCAGCCAAGGGGCAAGTGCAGCCCCAGGAGCCCGGGGCAGACAGCTGCGCGCGCAGGCTGGCCAGTGCGTGCCCCGAGTCCCAGCCTGGTAGAGCACACAGCTTCTCCTTCAGCAGTGCCGGTTCTTGGCCACCCTGCACTCCCAGACACCTACACGCTGACGCTGCAGCGCGGGAACCACACACGGCCCTGGGCTGCCTCCTCCAAAGGCAGGAGTGGGAAGTTCCTGTGGCGTCTGCAGCAGGGGCCAACGGGGATAGAACAGTGAGAGTATAAAATAAAATCCGCCCCAACGTCCTAAGGTCGCACGAGGATGCGACTCAAACCTTTGCTTTGCAGACAAAGCCCACTCTAGAGAACGAAGCTGCCCTTGGTTCACGTGCCTGGGTGAGGAAGCTGGCAGTCACAGACAGCTCTGGCCATCAGCACGCGTGTCAGTCAGGGTGAAGAGACAGGGAGATGGCCCTGCCTCCTGCCCACCCTAAGGGGCCAAGACAAGACTTCACAAGAGTCAAAGGGCAGCTGCAGGCACATTACTGCCCGGGGAGAGACGAAACACGAGGCATGGATGAAGCACCAGCTCCTCCCCTCCAACCAGGCCAGGTCTGGTCTCAGGAAAACAGGCTCAGCCAGAGCCGGCGCAGGGCCCTGTTTGGCCAGGGTGTTCACGGGGAGGTAACTGGTACTAGCCGAAACCAGGACTCCTCTTCGCTCACCTAACACCAGTGGCAACATTTTTCTTCTTCTTTTTTTTTTTTTTAAGATTTATTTTTTATTTATTTGAAAGGCAGAATTAGAGAGAGCGAGCAAAGAGACAGAGATCGATCGATCTTCCACCTGCTGGTTCACCCCCGGATAGCTGCAATAGCCAGAGCAGGGCCAGGCCAAAGCCAGGAGTGGGGAGCCTCTTCTGGGTCTCCCATGTGGGTGCAGGGGCTGCTTTTCCAGCCTCATTAGCAGGAGCTGCATCAGGACTGGAGCAGCCGAATCTTGAACTGGCGCCCATATGGGATGCCGGCACTATAGGCGGCAGCTTAACCCACTGCCCTTCAACACCAGACCCCAGTGGCAAAATTCTAATGAGACACACAAAAATGGTAAAATCTAGTGCCTACTCGCAAAAACTACCAGCTAAGAGGAGGTCCGACAGGAACGACTTGGCTACAAGACTGCGTTCTCTAACACATTAATTCGCAGGAGACACAGGCCCACTGAAGCTTAGGAATGGAACCCCGTTCGGCACAGTGCGTAAGGTGCTGCCTGGACACTCACAACCCTTATCAGAGCGCCTGGTTCAAGTCCCAGCTCCACGTCTGATTCTAGCTTCCTGCTAACGCACATCAGGGAGGCAGTGGGTGATGACTGCCCCCGATGTGAATTCCTTTTTTTTTTTTTTAATATTTATTTATTTATTTATTTGAAAGGCTGAGTTACAGAGAGGCAGAGACAGAGAGAGAGAAAGGTCTTCCATCCACTGGTTCACTCCCCAAATGGCTGCAACGGCCAGAGCTGGGCCACTCGGAAACCAGGATCCAGGAGCCTCTTCCAGGTCTCTCATGCGGGTATGGGGGCCCAAGCACTTGGGCCATCCTCCACTGCTTTCCCAGGCCATAGCAGAGAGCTGGACGACAGGAATTCTAAGACTGTTGGCTTTGGCCTGGTGCAGCCTCTGCTGCAGGCATTTGAGAAGTGAATCTGTCTGAATCTGCATCTCTCTGCCTCTCAAATTAAAAAAAATAATTTTTCTTAATGAGTACATTTTTGACAAAGAGATGGGCCCCTGGGACAACCCTGTTCCTTCTCCTCTCACACAGACAGCACCAGCTTCAAGCACGAGAAAAGCTCTTTCACTGTCACACGTGGGAAGCAGGCAGGACATGCATCTAGAAAACACTTCCCAAATGAACAGGTGCAGCGCTAAGAGCAGGGGAAACAATAAACACCACATGTTCCACAAATTGCGGCCATCTGGGGAGTGAACCAGCAGATGGAAGACCCACCTCTCTGTCTCTCCCTCTCACTGTCTGTAACTCTACCTCTCAAATAAATAAAAATCTTAAAAAAATATATAGAAAAGAAAGAGGTCTTCCATCCTCTACTTCATTCACAAATGGCTGCGATGGCTGTAACCAGGCCAGATGGAAGCCAGCAGCCAGGAGCTTCCTCCAGGTCTCCCACACAGGTGCAGGGGCCCAAGCACTTGGGCCATCCTTCACTTCTTTCCCAGGCCATCAACAGGGAAATGGATCGGTATTGAAGCAGCTGGGACTTGAACTGACACCCATATGGGATGCCAGCACTGCAGGCGAGGCTTAGCTTACTATACCACAGCACCTGCCCCTGACCTTTATTTTGATACCAAGGTTCATATCTTGTGGTAAAAATTATCCTCCCTTCTATAAAAAGCTGATGTTAATAAAAGAGTAATTTTTTTCAACGTCCGTGCTATTCCAGCCAGCCGTGTGCTGAAATCAGAACTTACTACTTGGGCCGGCGCTGTGGCGTAGTATAATCCTCCGCCTGGGGTGCTGGCAAGTCCTGCCCGCTGCCGGCTGACACGAGTCCCTCAAGGAGCAGGTGGAGGGAAACTCGGGTGCCAAACCATTTCCTAAATAAAGTCACCACAGTGAGTCGGCAGGTGCACCTGTCCGGTAGGACAGGTGCCCCAAAGTGCGGGGTTTTGGAAGTAACATCTTAGAGTGCTAAACGTGTTGTTCCCAAGCATCCTGGTACCCCCGCTCCCTCAAACTTCACTTCTCCCCACGTGAAAACCTCTGACTTCATTCTTCTCTTCCCCTTTCATTTCACAAGTATGTGTGTTGCTTTCCAAGAAAAACACATGATCTTAGTTTATCAAGGGATCTAACAACTGGTTACAGAAACCCCAGGCTTTCCCGTGCAGGAACAAAACAACGACAACAGATACTAACGCCTGGAACACATTCCTAGACACCTGTGCCCCTTCAAGACACTGGGCCAGGGGCCAGCGCTATGCACAGCAGGTAAAGCCGCCGCCTGCAGTGCCAGCATCCCAGATGGGCACTGGATCGAGTCCTGGCTGCTCCACTTCCGATCCAGCTCTCTGCTATGGCCTGCGAAAGCAGTAGAAGATAGTCCAAGTGCTTGGGCCCCTGCACCCACATGGGAGACCCGGAAGAAGCTCCTGACTTCTGATGGGCCCAGCTCCAGCCGTTGTAGCCATTTGGGGGAGTGAACCAGCATCAGATGGAAGACTTCTCTCTCTGCCTCTCTGTAACTCTGCCTTTCAAATAAATAAATAAATCTTAGGGAAAAAAAAAAAAAAGACACTGGCCAGCCTTCTGCCTTCCACGCCCTTGCCCCCAGATCCTTCAGCAGGCCCTGTGTGCCCACCTGACCCCAGCCGTCTCTGGAAAGGCCCCAGATTAAATGCCATTCCCTACGTTCTCCATCAGCCTTGTCTGGGTGGGACTGACCAGTCCTGCCTTCCTGAAACCTGACGTTCACTTTCTGATTCTCTCCTTACCTCCAAACACCCTTCTCACTTTTCGGAAGCCCTGCGCATCTGTCAGGGCCCACAAGCAGTCCAGGAGGAGCTCCCACCAGAACGGTACAGAGAGAGATGTTTTTCAGAAGACTGGGGCATGTGAGAGCCAAAGGGGCTTTTCTGAGCATTAATGGAAGGAGAAAGGGAGAAGGCAAAGTCAGAACGGATCCAGATTTAGTAGTAAGACTTAGCTGGCTGCTCTCACAGTGCTGGGGCCTGGGCACCGTACTAGGAAAATAATGCCTCACTATGCGGCGACGACTTTCGAGCCACACTCCAGACGGGGAGGAAGGCTTTAATGCTTTTCACGTCTGGCTTCCCTGAAACCTGTCTAAAGAAAGGGTTACACCGCCTTCACAGCGCACTGCCGTAACAGGACCTACCCACCACACAGAGAGGGCAAAGCAGTCTCCTTGGTTTCCTAACCTGGAGAATATGGCTAATGGTATCCTAAATACCTCACTGAAATGAACCCTGAGGGAACTGAAGGTTTACCAAGTAAAACGCCTCTCAACCCTGAAATACCAGTTACACGTTCATGATTATTTGTAAGGCTACAAGTGCCAACGCTTCGGCAGAAAACAGGGCTTGGGGCTGGCGCTGCGGCATGGCAGGTAAAGCTGCCGCCCGGGGACACCAGCTTCCCACATGGGCGCTGGTTCAGGTCCCAGATGCTCCATTTCCAGTCCAGCTCCCTGTTGATGGGCCCGGGAAAGCAGAAGAAGACGGCCCAAGTGCTTGGGCCCTGCCACCCACATAGGAGACCAGGAAGAAGTTCCAGGCTCCTGGCTTCAGATCGGCCCAACTCTGGCCACTGTAACCATTTGTGGAGTGAACCATCGGATGGAACAGCTCACTCGCTCTCTCTCTCTGCCTCTGTAACTCTGCATTTCAAATAAATAAGTAAATCTTTAAAAAATAATAATTTCAAATATATAATCTCACAAAATAATTAAAACTGGAAACTTGTCAGGGGAGACAACCAGCTTTCATAAATGTGCAACATCTGTAGACATTTAATTCCTCTACACAGTATCTTTAAGAAGCTGCTTGCTTGAATAATGACTCGTGTATCTGTTGAATGTAGCCACTTAAATATAACTTCGCAGTTAATTATGATGTAAGCTTAGGACTTAAATTTAGTCCTCCCCGAAAGCACTATCAAGATCCTGGGTGTTTACTGGAATCCCTAGCTTTTTAAAACCTGTAGGGAGCTCCTTCTCCCCACGTCACATGGGAAGTTTCTGTTCCTGTGGTGTCCACCAGCACAACAGACAGCAGCGTATCTGGAACTCCAGGTGAGCCCTGAGGTTAACAGGTTCTGAGGGAGGCCGTATCAGTGCACGCAGATACCTGGCTCCTCACCAGCCCCTCACTTGGGAGTTGACTTTATTTTGCAACAGGCTCTCCACACCAACGACTTGGGAAAGACAGAGGAAGCTTAGGACTCTCCAGAGATAACAGCCACCTCAGGAAAAGGGGTCACTTTTAAAATAGCCCTCCTCAACCCTCCTGCCAGAGTCGCGACACTCCAGCTCAGGTCAAACGCCCTGCCCTCAATCAGGCACTGTGGGTGGGAGGGCGAGGCACGCTGGGGCGGCTGTGAAATGGGGAGGGCTTCTGCCCCAAGGGGAAGCTGGGCGCCCCCAACACAGGACCACCAGAGGGTCATGGGGCTGTGTTCCCCAGCACCATCACAAGGCCTTCCCAGGAGCACGGGCAGACTACGGAACGCAAACACTGCAGGGCGGGCCCCTAAAGGTTACATGCAGTTATGTCACCAAGAGCCGCCCCTCTCCACCAACTCCTGTACGCATATAAACCCAAAAACTCAACTGTGAACAGAAACACACAACAGACTTATCTTTAAGAATGAAAACAGTAAAATGTCTACAAGAGAACACGAGAAAAACTGTTGTAGTCCTTGGGCAGAGAAAGACTTTAAGGGCAAAAAACATGAACCCAAAACAAAAAATTAATAGGGCAGCGTGTCTCGTCCTCCCACCCACACACACAACATCATAAATAAAAGGCATCTGGTGGAGCTCCTGAAGCTAAAGGGGATGTAAGCTCCCCAGCTCCGCCTGGAGACGCAAGCCACCTACTTGGGCAAACTCCCCGACAAAACACCGCACTCAGACGTATGCTTGTTGGATTGTAGTCCATGTTGTACTGGATGGCCTCTGGTTGTTCTGTCTGCTGTTCCCTAGCAGGCACACAGCAACAGGCACCTTAACTGAGGACAGCCCGCAGACCCCGGTCCACACCGCAGCAACAGCCAGTGCCCACCCAGCCTACTCGCCTGCAGCTTCCCTGCGGTGCGTTCAACAAACCTCGCCCTGCTCTCTGTGCTCTGTGAATTCTCACCACCCATGACACCCACCCTCCATCGCTTCATGCAATGGCATCAACCAGGTCAGAAAAGAAGCAAAACCGTCAGTACTGGCAGATGATGGAATCTCACAGAAAAAACCGTAGGGAATTAACTAAAAAAGAAACTATTAGAATTACTAAACTAAGTACAGAGTACAAAATCAACATAGTACAATCAACTGTATCTGCATATTGGCAACAACTAATCAGAGAATACAATTTTTTAAAATTCCATAAAATACAAAGGAATACGTTTAACAAAAGAAGTGCAAAACATGTACACTGGAAACTGAGATCTAAAAGAAATTAAGAGGCAAAAATATAATATTGGTGAGAGGCAAATATTTACTAACCTGCCCTATACTCGATACAATCCCTATAAAAATCCCAGCTAATTTTTTAAAAACAGAATTTATAAGCTGATCCCAAAATTCATACAGAAATACAAGGGACCCAGAACAGGTGGGACAATCTTGAAAAAGAACAAAGTTGGGCCGGCGCCGTGGCTCAATAGGCTAATCCTCCAGGCACTTCAGGATGGGACACTGGTGTCGTAACTGGTTTCTGAACCAGCAGGCCAAATGCTCACCCCAGATTTTCCTTTTTAAATATAATCCACTAGTGCCAAGGAAGCAGGACTTCCCACACATACTGCTGTGATGTCATAAACACAAACCCTTCTTTACAATTTATTTAGCCGAAGCTCTTTGATGTAGTAATTCTACTGCTAGAAATTTTATCACAAATAATTTGACAATATGTGTGTAAGGATGTTCATTAGACTGTTATTTGTAATCTTGACAAATAAGGTCAATATGATCAATAACAATATTTTATAACAGTGAATGGCATCAGAAAGTGTTCTCAATACATATAAAGCACAGATATGAAATATAACAATTAGGCCGGCACCGTGGCTTAACAGACTAATCCTCCGCCTTGTGGCACCGGCACACCGGGTTCTAGTCCCGGTTGGGGCGCCGGATTCTGTCCTGGTTGCCCCTCTTCCAGTCCAGCTACTGGTATGGCCCGGGAGTGCAGTGGAGGATGGCCCAAGTGCTTGGGCCCTGCACCCCATGGGAGACCAGGACAAGCACCTGGCTCCTGGCTTCGGATCAGCAAGGTGCGCCGGCCACAGTGCACCGGCCGTGGCGGCCAGTGGAGGGTGAACCAACGGCAAAGGAAGACCTTTCTCTGTCTCTCTCTCTCACTGTCCACTCTGCCTGTCAAAAAAAAAAAAAAAAAGAACAAAGTTGTTGCAGGCTCATACTTCTCAATTTCGAAATTTACTCCAAAGGCTCAGAAATGAAGACAGCACGGGACCAGTACAAGGATAAACATGTAGATCAATGGAACAGAACTGAAAACCTGGAAATAAAGCTGCACACTGAGGGCCAATTATTTCTGACAAGGGTGCCACGGCTGGACCACAAGGAAAGAGCAGTCGTGTTACTCAGCGGTGCGGGGATAAGGAGATGTGCCGGATGGGGAAGGCGGACGTGGACTCCTTCACACCACACACACAAATTAAGTGCAAATGGATCACTGAACTAAATGTACAAATTAAAACCACAAAAGTCTTAGAAGACAACACAGGAGTAAATCTTTGTGACTCTGGGTTAGATACTGATTTCTTTACAACTCCAAAACGCATGCAACAAAAATGAGGTAAATTCAACTTCATTAAAAGGCACACTATTTTGTACTGCAAATTATACCATCAAGAAATGAAAACATAACTCACAGAATATCATGTATCTGATAAGGAACTTCTATCTGGAAAACAGAGAGCTCTTATAACGCAGAGAGACAACCAAAAATTTTCAACAGACCAATAAAAATAAGCTCAACATCATCAGTCAACAGAAAAATGCAAATGAAAGCCACAATGAGACAGTAATGCACACCCACTAGGGTGGTGAAACTAGAATACACAGATAATAGGAAGTGTTTTCTAGATGGAATGCGGCCACTTTGGAAAGCAGTTTTGTAGTTCCTCAAAATGTTAAACCATTTACCTAGCAATTCCACCCCTGGGTATATACTCAAGAGAAACAAACATGATCACACAAAATGCGCTACAGGAATGTTTACAGCAGCACTATCCATGATAGCCAAACGTCCATCAAATGATGAATGGAAACAAAATGTGGTTTATCCAAAATGGAATATTCTTCAGCCATGAGAAGGAATGAAGTGCTGACTTGCAGTAGCACACAGATGGACCATGAGAGCGCTATGTAAAGTGAGGGGCCAGAGACCACGCGTGCACTCAAGGCCCGCCCACCAGGTCCCAGGGGTGTCAACACCCGCCCCTCTCCTCCAGGGGGGCTTTATGCTAAAGCTACCCCATCTCCTTAGAGGGCCTCCCTTTTAGCCTGTTTCAAATCTTCCCTACTCTACACAAACTTAAGGGAGAAACTATGACAATGTTGTGTTACCCCCTTTTTAGAAGCTGGCTTATCATCTTGCTAAAGGAAGCAATAACATGACCAACAGTCTGACCTACACAGCACACCTGGACCCTGCCCTCAGTGGATTTCAAGATAACAATTATTTACTCATCAAATAAATTTAAAAGGAAAAGCAGTAAACACCCAGATATAATTACTTCAAAGAGCAAAAAAGGAAGCGTCGTTTCTCATCTCTTAGCAAGGTCATCTGGAATGGTGCGCTCCCAAGACAGTAAGTGTAGCTTGGGCGCTCCAGGTGCCATTCCTGCTACCCACAACGAAGAAATAAAACCAAAAAACCAAACGCTGGACTGGATTTACACACGACAGTTATTTAGCTGTCCCCTCTGGACCCGAGAACTACTTCCCTGCCAGGTACTGGGCATTCTTGCTACCACGACACAGGAAATTTCCCAAACCACAGCTGTCTGTTTCAGACACAGGGCTGGTTTTCAAACGTCAGCTGCCTGAGGATCGCTCTGGAGCCGGAGCTGGCACACTGCGACCACCGCGGAGCTGAAGCAGGCCCACACTACCTAAAAGTTTTTAACATCTAAAGAAAAGCGACTACTTTGTGACATGCAATTTGCATGTATAATTTTTATGTTGAATTATACATGTAAAGTACCAGTGTTGATAGATAAAGCGTTGCTGGAACACACCTAGGATGCCTCCTCCGGGTACTGCGTGCGTATGGCCGAGCTGCCCCGCGGTCAAGGAGACCACGTGACCCACAGCCCTGCCACACGTGCCATCCGGCCCTCTGCGGGGCTGGCCGGCCCCTCCTCTCCAGACTGTCTTTTACTTGCAGATTCTTTCCCACCCTACCTATTGTGACACTTTAAGGGGAGGGGAGAGAGAGAAAAGAGGGAGTTCCCATTGTTAACAACCTCCTCGAGGACAATACATCCAGAAACCGCGCAGGAGAGGGGGGAGCTGTCACGTGGGCACGGCGGAATAAACGGGGCAGCTCTGTCAGCAGCCTGCCTTCTGCCGAGACGGCACGCGGGAGCCCCTCCCCGCGGCGCACACAGCCACACACTCGGTGCCAGGGTAGAAGGGAAAGGAAACGCCTGGCTCACTGAGCACAGCAATCAGTTTCCTACGTACGATGTGTTTAGCTAACTAACGTGCACTTTGGAAATGCACACAAGCCCTGCACAGTCCGTGGGCCACACAGCTTCAGCTTCCCCTTTCACGACCTCTCACCCATCACAGATGGTATTGGGTGGGAATTCAGGTTTCTGTGCCTCCACGGGCGAGCCGTTCTCCCTACACCACTTACTCAACAGTCCCAGGCTTTCCCCGTGGATTTCTGGTGCCACCATAATCATGCTAAAGTCTCATTCCCCTGTGTCCGCCTCACTGCTCGGTCCATCTGAACACGAGGCCAGGGCAACACAAACAGGACACTGAATGCATTTCTGCAGGAGCACACTACAGTGCGTGACAACAGGTGCTTTGGAGGGGTGAAGAGAAGTGGGAAATGAAGAAGATGAAATAGAATGAGCAAACAAGTAGCAAAGTGGAGAAAAAGCAATCTGCTTCATTGGGATGAAGGGCGGGGTGAGAGACTCCAGGCCGGCTGGCTGGAGCACACACCTTGCACACCCCCAACACACACAGCTCTAACACACACCACTCTTACACATCAGAAATTACAAGTGGCGAACAAAATATAAAGATACTCGGAATCAGTACAACTGTAACGCAGAATAAAGACAGATGTCAGCAACTCTGGGCAGTAACCAGAAAAAAATCAGTAATAAAACTAAGACAGGCTTACTTTTAATTATTTATTCATTTGAAAAACTGAGAGAAAGGCACAAAGACAGATCTTCTATCCCTTGTTTTATTTTCCAAATGCCCACAACTGCTAAGTTTAGACCAGGAGCCTGGAACTCCATCTGGGTCTCCCACATAGATGGCACAGACCCAAGTTTTTAACCAGCACCTGTTTCCTCCCCGGGTACACACTAGGAAGCAGGAGGAAATCAGAAGTGGAGCCAAGACTCAAACCCAGGCACTGTGATATGGGATGCGAGCGTCCCAAGGGGCATCTTGAACACTGTGCCACTGCTTCTCTTATACTGCGGATTTCAGAGGGCGGTCAAGAATGGCAGCCACTCTGGACAACAGTCAGGAGGTCCACTCTGAGTATGGATCTGAAGGAAATGAGACTGCCTATCAGACACCTGCTCTCTGATGTTCACTGCGGCACTCTTCCCAAGAGCCAAGCCAGGGGATCACCCAGATGCCCGTCAATGGATGAACGGACCTTTAAAATGTGGCATATACACAAAATAAAATATTATGCAGTCAGAAAATGAAATCCTGATGTTTGCAGCAGAATAAATGGAACTGGAGATCATCGTGTTAGGTGAAATTAGACAAACATGCAAAGACAAACTCTGCATGTTCTCCCTCACATGTGAAAACCTTTACAGTCTGACCTTAGAGTTGTGATTCTTGGATACTGGGAAGGATGGGGGAGGGGAGAAGGAGGCTGGATAAAGCTGGCCGGAGAGGAGGCACAGATCCTAGTCTCTCCAGCACGGCAGGTGACTATGAACCACCGGAGGCTGTCCAAACCATCCGAAGAACCTGCCCCTCCCCCTCCCCCCGAGGGGGGCCCCAAACACCAAGGCAGAGGGTGGGGAGGCTGGATGCTGACTGCAAGTGTCGAAATACTGCACTATGCCCCATAAAGGTATACAGGTACTACATGGTAATTTAAAAAAAAAAAAAGAAAGAAAGAAACAAAAAAGAATGGCTGGAGATAGATTTGAGAGTTATCTGGATGGTCAACTGTCCCAGTGCACAGCCACTAAAGAGGCCCAGGGCACAGGAGACCCTGCGGGGACTAACCAGGGGAGTGAGCGGGCTGCCAGCCGGGGAGAAATGACCACAGTCTCCGTCTACTCCAAGTTGACTGGAACAGAAACTAAGTATGGCATGTTGTGTTCACATACCTCTGTAATGAGGGGGCTTCAAAAGTTCATGGAAAATGCATGGTCATGAAAAACTATGCAAGGATCTCAAATGCTTTTTTTAAAAGCATCTGTTTTTAAATTCCATCTTCTGAAGTACCTTTGTATAGTACATGTGTTATACTTACACTGGAGTATGATCATTTGATATAGAGGAACACAGTTTTAGGACAACTTTTTTCAAATTTTCCAGATTAGAACTGACTTTCTTTGTTCAGTCCTTTGGCCTCTGGGACTAGCTTCTGCGGCAGGTGGAGAGGGGGACAGCAGAGAGGGGATCAGGCCATGGAAACACTTGACCATGAGATAAATGCCAGTCCAGGGCACTGCAGCATATGCAATGCCTAGAAGACTGTTGAGCTTGTAACAGGCGTAAATACTGACACTCTGAACTGCGAACCACATTCTACTATTAATGAAGACAAGACAGGCCCACTGAGTCGCACAACCCTACGGCACGTCGTTCACGGAAGGACAATGCAGAGTTTCTCAGGTCCAAGTCTGCTTGCTGCACAAGGTTCTCTTCAACCTTCATGTCTCCCACTATCAGAGTAGAATAGGAAGGGTCTTCCAAGAATTCATAAAGAATGTGCTATGAAGATACACCAATTTCAAAAAACTTTTGCACCGAAACAAACATCATTTAATTCCATTTTCCATGAACTTTTTGAAACATAATGTGTAATTTTTAAAATTTAAAAAAAAAAAGTCTGGGGCAAGCATTTGGCCTGAATTAATATGCTGGCTGAGATGCCCATATCCTGGATCAGAATGTAAGGGCTCCAGGTTTGTTTTGTTTTTTCTTTCTTAAAGAAAAAGATTTATTCATTTGAAAGGAAGAGCTAGAGAGAGAGAGAGACAGAGACAGAGACAGAGACAGATCCTCCATCCACTGGTTCACTATCCAAATAGCCACAACAGCCAGGGCTGGGTCAGGCTGCAGCCAGCAACCGGAAGCTTCCTCCTGGTCTCTCACATGAGTGCAGGGGCCCAAGGCCCTGGAGCATCCT
The DNA here is from genome assembly GCF_033115175.1 of Lepus europaeus. Classification (NCBI taxonomy): domain Eukaryota; kingdom Metazoa; phylum Chordata; class Mammalia; order Lagomorpha; family Leporidae; genus Lepus; species Lepus europaeus. Next base: position 159,749,865 of record NC_084828.1, on the reverse strand, counting down.
CCACTACCCTCCCAGGCCATTGCAGAGAGCTGGATTGGAAGTGGAGCAGCTGGGACTGAGCGCCCATATGGCATAGACAGCCCCACCTGCCCCGCCACAGCGCAGGCCCCAAGGTCCAGTCTTGATCCCACTCTGATTCCAGCTTCCTGCTAGTGTGCACCTGGAAGTGGGCAGTGACGGCTCAGGTAGACGTGTTCCTGCCGCCCACACCGGAGACCCAGACCAAGCCCCCAGCTCCCCATTCAGTCTGTTGAGGACATCTGGGGCGTGAACCTGATGATGGGAAGTCTCTCTCAAGTAAGTAGATAAATGAAAAATGTTCTCAAAATCCAACACACTTGTAACTTGCAGTAGTGATTTTGTGTGACAGCCTTCCTCAAGCTCCGAATTCAGTGTGCGTTAACAAAGTGGTCCTCGTACCCAGTTACTAACTTCAGGTGAGGTGTTTCAGGGATATTTACAGCAAACCTAGGGTTCTGAAATGAAGAGCTACATTCTTTACAAAACAAAAACTCAGTGGGGCATGAAATAGCTCAAATTTACCTTCTCCCAGATCCTAACAGACAACCTGCAAAGACCTGTCACTTCTGGGGCCTGCAGTGCAGTGTGGCACAGACGGGAAAACTTCCACCTGCAGTGCCGGCATCCCCACTGCTCCTCTTGCGATCCAGCACTCTGCTACGGCCTGGGAGAGCAGAAGATGGCCCATGTCCTTGGGTCCCTGCACCTGTGTGGGAGACCTGGAGGAAGCTCCTGGCTCCTAGCTTTGGATCAGCGCAGCTCCAGCCGTTGAAGCCATTTGGGGAGTGAACCAGCGAATGGAAGACCTCTCTCTCTCTGCCTCTTCTCTCTCTGTGTAACTTTTTCAAATAAAATAAATCTTTTTAAAAAATTAATTAAAAAAACTTGTCATTTCTTACCATCTAACCAAAGGCGGCACACTGACTGTATCCAGACAAAGGAAATGTTTTCAGGTGAATGCATTTTTTGATCCAATTTAACAGTCACCGGAGTAAACAAAGTACTAAACCATGTGCCTGAAGTTTGTAAAAACAGACCCTCTCAGCTGGCGCTGTGGAGTAGAGCAGGCAAAGCCACCGCCTACAAGGCTAGCATGCTATATGCACACCAGTTTGAGTCTCAGCAGCTCCACTTCTGATCCAGCTCCCTGCTGATGGCCTGGGAAAAGCAGCAGCAGATTGGCCGAGTGTATGGGTGCCTACCACCCACATGGGAGACCCAGGAAGAAGGTCCTGGCTCCTGGCTCCCTGGCTAGTCATTGCAGCTGTCTGGGGAGTGAACCAGCAGATGGAAGATCTTTGTCGCTCCCTCTCTATAACTGACTTTCAAATTTAAAAAATAATCTTCTTAAAAACCAAACAAAATGCATCTCGTTTGCCCTCCAGTGGCAATGTCCCTCACAGCCCATCCGGAATAACTGCACCACTATCCTAAGATCTACCCTCAAACAATTCCACAGAACCTAGGTCACTCACGTGACCTCTGACAGCCGCATGTGGCTTTTTCCATCACCAACCCACAGGGTTTCAAGTTTTTGTATCTGAATAGTACAATACAAAACTAACACTGCGGTGGGCATTTGGCCTCGCAGTTAAGATTCTGGTTAAGGCACCCACACCCCTATCTAAGTGCCTGGGTTCATTCCTGGCTCTGCTCTTGGATTCTAGCTTCCTGCCAATGCAGACTACAAGACATGGTGGTGAGGGTCAGATAACTGGGTCCCTGCCATTCATGCAGGAGACCTGGGTTGAGTTCTTGGCGCCCAGCTTTGACCCCGGGCTTTTGGGAAATGAACCAGTGTATGGGGAGAGCTCACTCGTGCTCTCTTTCCCTCGAATAATTAAAGGTGCACATGTTTCACGCAGCATCTAAGCCCCCTGGGATGCCTGCATCACGCCAGAGCGCTTGGGCTCAAGCCCTGGCTCCTCTTCTGAGTCTGGCTTCCCGCTAATGCACACCCTAGGAAGGCAGCAGCGCTGGCTCGAGTGGCTGGGTCCCTTTCTGGCACAGCAGACCTGGACTGAGTTTGGCCTCTTGGCTTCCACCTGGCTCAGTCCCTCACAGGCATTTGGGGAGTGAACCGTGGATGGAGATCTCTCGATATCGTTCTCTCCGCCTTTCAGATAAAAGGAATAAGTTAATTTTTAAATATTAAAAATGTAAAAAGCATTACTCACAGTATTCTTGTGATATGCACTGACCAGTAATTGTATTAGTATGTACTCCTAGCATACCTAATCCTAAGTGAGTGACTAAAAAGAAAATCAAGTCTGTATAGCAATAACCCAAAATAATTAAAATTTCTAATTGCAAAGTGTAGTTAATAAGGCCAGAAACAGTATCTGCAAATGTCAAGATGAAGTCTAAGTAAAGTCTCTTACTCATGTATAGCAGATGAAATCTGAAACTAAATCATTTAGGATGAGTTTAATTTTTTTCCCTAATTATGCAAAGAATCCAATAACTCTTGATCTTTTTAAACAGTTCACCCACCTATTTAAAGGCAGATATTATTATAAATATGTAAAGGCTGAAATAACATGAAAGCACTGTTTTCTGATAACCCACCCACACTACACTGTCTACAGATAGCTGGCCTACGGCACGCGGACACAAGTCCCCGAGAGAGGGAGGCCAGGGAGACACAGCCCCCGTGAGCGGAGGCCACGAGGAGGAAAGGACTGCCCAGGGAGCCCAGCAACCTGCGGGAGCCTTGATCAGCACCCAGGAAGCACTACTCCAGGCCAGGAGAGGGACACCCAGAAGGAAGAGAGGGCCTCCATGGCCGTGCCAACACCATGTGCTCCCATCAGAGAGGAAGCCCTCGGAACCCACGGGCACCATGTGGAACGCAGAGAGCAGGAGAGGCAGCCGGGCAGCTGCTCTGGCCACTCCTTCAATGCTGAAAAGCAGCCTCCAAAGGACCAGGCTCTTTCAAAGACCACCGCCGGCCAGAACAAACTCAACAGTGTTTAAGAATACAAAAATATCCGCCACTCAAAAAGGTAAAATGCACAGTCTGACTGAAAAAAAAAAAAGGCTACCAGGAATGGAAAGGGGTTTGAAAACATGAGAAAAAAATAATCAATAAACAGACCCAGAAATACCAGACGGTGGGCTTGGTGGGCGATGTGGTAAACTGTCTGCATGACAGACAATGCTTGTGCACTGCAGCGGAGCTGTGGGAATTATACAAAGATCCTAACCAAACTTCCATGTATGAAAATACACCTGGGGGGCGGGGCTCTGTGGTGCAGTGGGTAAAGCCATATGGGCGCCGGTTCGAGTCCTGGCTGCTCCACTTCTGATCCAGCTGTCTGCTATGACCTGAGAAAGCAGAAGAAGGCCCAAGCCCTAGCTCTGGCTTCAGAATACCCCAGCTCCGGCTGCTGCGGCCATTTGGGGAGTGACCAGTGGATGGAAGACCCCTCTTTCTCTCTCTCTGCCTGTTAACTCTGCCTTTCAAATAAATAAATAAATTTTTGTTTTGTTTTGTCTTGACAGGCAGAGTTAGAGAGAGACAGAGAAAGGTCTTCCTTCTATTGGTTCACCCCCCCAAATGGCTGCTACGGTCAGCACACTGAGCCGATCCGAAGCCAGGAGCCCAGTGCTTCTTCTGGTCTCCCATGTGGGTGTAGGGCCCAAGCACTTGGGCCACAGCAGAGAGCTGGACTGGAAGAAGAGCAACCAGGACAGAATCCAGCACCCCGACCAGGACTAGAACCCAGGGTGCCGGCACCGCAGGCGGAGGATTAGCCTAGTGAGCCGCAGCGTCGGCCTAAATAAATAAATTTTAAAAAAGATGTATCAGTGCACACTTCCTCCACTGTGAGATTAATCTATCGTTGGTCCCACTCCCTTCTTAAAAAAAAAAAAATACATCTGGGGTGGCAAATACATTGCAGGATTAACAGCATATTAGACAACACAAAAGAAAGTGTAATAAACTTGAAGACACAGTAATAGAAATTGTTCAAAATGAAGCACAAAACAAACTTGAAAAGTGAACAGAGCACCAGCCAGTTGTGGAACAACCTCAAACAACATAGTACTGATATAATAAGGGAAAAGAAGTAGAAAGAACATTTAAAGAAATAAATGGCCAGGGGCCAGTGCTGTGGCGTAGCAGGTAAAACCACCACCTGCAGTGCCAGCATCCCATATGGGCGCCGGTTCTAGTCCCGGCTACTCCACTTCCGATCCAGCTCTCTGCTGTGGCCTGGGAAAGCAGTACAAGATGGCCAGGTTCTTGGGGCCCTGCACCCACGTGGGAGACCTGGAAGAAGCTCCTGGCCCCAGGCTTCACATCAACGCAGCTCCAGCCATTGCAGCCATCTGGGAAGTGAACTGGCAGATGGAAGACCTCTCTCTCTCTCTCTCTGCCTCTCCTTCTCTAACTCTTTCAAGTAAATAAACAAATTAAAAAAAAAAAAAAAGAAATAGCCAAATACTTTCTAAATCTGATGAAACTATATGCCCAGAGACTCAAGAAGCTGAACAAACACCAAGAAACAGGAAGAAAACGACACCAAGTCACACTGTAATCAAACTGTTGGATGCCACTGATAAAAAGTCATCCTGAGAGCAGTGGGAAGGAACCCAACACCTAAGCAGGGAAGCAAGGATGAAGGCCCCGTTCCCATGGGACCAAGCCAGAGCACAGCTGCACAGCTTTCCGCACTGAAAGAAAACAGTCAACCCGGCATCCTAGACCCTGCAAAGGTATTTCAGAAACGAAGAGTTTTTCAGACATACAAAACTGAAAGAACCATTACCAGCACACCTGATAACAAGGAGTGGCAAAGGAAGTCCGCTAGGCAGAACACAACAGTCAGCAGAGAGCCGATTCCACACCCAGGAAAGAGAAACACCAGCAATGGCAATGGCTTTGTGTGAAAGTTTTTCTCCTGGAGTCTCTTTAAAAGGCAACATCCTAACGACCTATGTGAGGGCTGTCCTGTGGACAGAACTGATGACAACAGCGCTGCAGGCAGCAGAGGGAAACGCTGAAGATCTCCTAGCAGCGTGAAGGGTGCAATATCACTTGAAGAGAGACTACGATAAGCTAAGGACGTAGTCTATAAGCGCTAAACAACCACTGAAAAACCGCTACAGCTAGAATTCCAACAAAGGATATGAGACAGGGTAAGAAAAAAACTCAACCTAAAAGAAAGCATGAAAAAAGGAAAGAGAATAAAAGGACACAAGTGATAGAGAGCAAATTTCAAGCTGACCATATCAACAGTCACATTACACACAATGGTCCAACCACTCCGATGTAAAAGCAGACTGGGACAGGTACCGTGGCCCAGTGAGTTAAGCCACCACTTGGGACGCATGTATCCCCATCAGAGTGCCTGGCACTGAGTACGGCCTCCACTTCCGCTTCTGATCCAGCTTCTTGCTTACATACCTGGGTACTCAGTGAGAGACCCAGAGGCAGTACCTGACTCCTGGCTTTGGCCTGGAGCAGCCCCAGCTGCTGCAGGCATTTGGGGAATGAACCAGTAGACAGGGGATGTATGGGGGGGGGGGGGGTCTGTCATTCAAATAGATAAATGAATAAACATTTTAAAATAATAAAAGCAAACACTAGGGGAAAAAAAAGCCAAGTCCCAACTATACGCTGCTTAAGAAACCCATCCTAAACATTTAAAAACTCAAGTGCTACCCATCACTTATTACTCATCAATATGAAAACCTTCTTTGAAAGGACTTAAAAGTCTAAGTGTACTTCAAAAAACTAATAGAAAAATGCAATTGAAATAATGTACATTTTAACTTGAGAATTTTTGCTGCATATTGGTATATTCACAAGACAAGACAGATCCACCACAATTTTTAAAATTTTTATTTTAGAAAGCAGATTTCTGCCTCAATATCCAAATGCCCATGATGGCTGGGCAGGCCGAGGCCAAAGGTGGGAACTGACAAGCGGGTGCACAGGGAACCCAAATATTGTTTTTTTTCTAATTAATTTTTTTAAAATATTTATTTATTTATTTATTTGAAAGTCAGAGTTACACAGAGAGAGAAAGAGAGGTGGAGAGGCAGAGAAGGAGAGGGAGGGAGGGAGGGAGGGAGGAGAGGGAGAGGAAGAGAGAGAGAGAGAGAGAGAGAGAGAGAGAGAGAGAGAGGTCTTCCATCCACTGGTTCACTCCCCAGTTGGCCGCAATGGCCAGAGCTGTGCCGATCTGGAGCCAGGAGCTTCCTCCAGGTCTCCCACACAGGTGCAGGGTTCCAAGGACTTAGGCTAGGCTATAGCAAAGAGCTGGATCGGAAGTGGAGCGGCCAGGACTCAAACAGGCGCCCATATGGGATGCTGGCACTACAGGCGACAGCTTTTCCCACTACACCACAGCACTGGCCCCTAATTAATTTATTTTTATTTACTTGTTTGAAAGCAGAGTTACAGAAAGTGAGAGAGAGAGATAAGAGATCGATCTTCCATCCACTGGTTCGTTCCTCAAATGGCTACAATGACCAGGGCTGGTCCAGGCCAAAGACCAGAGCCAGGAGTTTTTACCAGGTCTCCCACATGGGTGGTAGGGCCCAAACTACTTTGGCCATCTTCTGCTGCTTTCCCCAGGCCATTAGCAGGGAACTGGATCAGAAGCGGAGCAGCCAGGACTCAAACCAGCACCTGTAGGATGCCAGCACTGCAGACAGTGGCTCAACCCACTGTGCTACAGTGCCAGCCCCAAAGAACCAGACAGACAAGCCAGCACTGCGACCTCCCAGGGTCCCCATCTGAAGGCAGCCGGACCCAGGCACTCTGGTATGGGAAGCAAGCCTCCTCACTGACATCTTAAACTCCAGGCTAAATGCCCCTACAAACCTTCTAAAGCACGTTCATATCGACTTGTAATAAGAAACACAGATCCGTAGACAAGTAGAAAGGGAAATTTTCAACAGCATGACATGTTGATAATTCTCAGTTCTTCGTATTCCTTCAGTTTACCTTCTATTCAAAGTTTCTACCATGTACTATTTAATTGTCCATATTGAAAAGCTTTCTCAATAGACCAGGAGCGGTAAAAACACTGCTTTTCACACAAACCTTACTTAAATCAGATGTAAGCTAGTCCTCTAATTAAAAACAAAACAAAAGGCAAAACGAAGCAACCAACAAAACATTAGGCTCAATGTTTTATCAAATGCAACAAGCCAGCAATTTTTTAAAAGATTAATTTATTTGAAAGGCAGAGTAACAGAGGGACAGAGAAAGACACTGAGTGAATGAGAGAGATCTTTCATCCACTAGTTCACTCTCCAATAAAAAGCCAGCGGGGTAGGTCAGGTGGAAGCAAGGAGCTAGGAACGCCATGCAGTCTCCCACGTGGGAGGCAGGAACCCAAGCACCTGGGCCATCATCTGCTGCCTTCCAGGCACGGCAGCAAGTGGAGGCTCAAACCAGCACTTCACGTGGCGGAACCCACGGCAGGCAATGCCTGCCCCTAGAAGCTAGTTCACTAATATATCACATGATATTATCACCAATCCTTTCAATTTCAAATTCAGATGAGCCAATGGCGAAAATAAAAGCACTAGGGCACTTCTAAATGTTTACAGAGAATAGAATTTAAAAAATCAATTTAGGGCAGAGTCTGGGTTAGTGGTGAAGACGCTGCTTGGGACAGACACATCCCGCACCAGACGCTGCTTGGGACAGTCACATCCCGCACCAGAGCACCTGGCTTGGCGTCCCAGCTCCACTCCCAGCTTCCTACCAACGCACACCATGGGAGGCAGAGGCGGCCGGCTTCGCCACACACATGGAAACCTGGAATGGGTTCCTGGCGCCAGTGCATTTGAGGCGTAAACCAGGATGACGGCTTTCTGTGTCTCTCTACTTGTCAAATAAACGCAAATTTTAAAAACTTAAAAATAAAGGGTAAGCTTATTGATAGAAAATATTTTTTAATCCAGTTATAGCTGTTTCTCCTTTCAGTTTCCATGAACCTTCTGAAGGCTCTTCACACACAGAAGCTGAACTGGGGTGAAACGGGCAGCGTTCCTAAAATCCATCCCTCCTCCCCTCTTCAGAGGAAAGAGCATGTCTCACTCCACAGTTCACAGCTGTCACACCGCCACCTTTGAGGCACCCACGGACGACCATAAATTTCCAAGTGTTTGCAGTACTGGTCGTGGGTTTGGGACACATTTTCTGGCTCTGCCTCTAAATCTAAACACGGTTAGTTAGAGTCCCTGTGCTTAAATTCTGGCTGCCAAACCTGCTAGCTGTGTGATCACCTGCAAGCCACTGAATTTTTTTTTTGTTCAAATTTCTCATCCTTAAAGTCGGGGAAAAAAAGCAATGTGCAACCTTTTTAAAGAATACTTTTTGCGGTCATAATAGCTACTATGTCCTAAGAGCTTACGATAAACCAGGCACTGTTTTAAATGCTTTATACATATTTATTAAATCCTACAAACTCTACAAAGTAGGCATTTTATTTTTAAGACTTATGTATTTGAGAGGCAGAGTTACAGACAGAGAGAGAGGTCTTCCATTTGCAGGTTCACTCCCCAAATGGCCACAACAGCCAAAGCTGTGACAATTTGAAGCCATAAGCTTCTTCCAGGTCTCCCAATGGGTCAGGGGCCCAAGCATTTGAGCCATCTTCCATTGCTTTCCCAGGCCATAAGCAGAGAGCTGGATCAGAATAGAAGAAGCCAGGATATGAACCGGTGCCCGTATGGGATGCCAGTGCCACAGGCAGAGGCTTAACCAACTACGCCACAGCGCCAGCCCCAAGATAGGCACTATCACTCCTGCTTCATAGACAGGAGGTCGAGCAGGCTTCTACTGCTCCCAAGATTACACAGCTATTAGGTGGGGAGCAAAGACGTTAACTCAGTCTGGGTCCAGAATCTGCCATCTCAGTCAATGTGCTGAACAAGTAATTTGTTTACAGAGTTCCCAAATTGCCTGTCTTTTTGTATTAGACTGTGAATTACTTCACAATAAGAGCTTTATCTTCTTCATTTTGAGTAATCCCAATCTCTAACACCAAGAGAACAGAACGCATGAGATCAACGCGAGTCTGTTGAATGAACAGATTCTGGCCCGATCCTGTTTGTCATATGTCACTTTCACATGCCCCTAGGGACAGGGTAGAGCGTGTGCTCAATGCACCACACCAGCTCTCCCTAGATCCGAGTGCTCTCATTAGTAAGTTCCCGTTCAGCTCTGGGATTTCCAAGAAAAGCCAATATTACTCTTCTGGAGAAAGAACAAGAGTTGTCTCCTTGAGACACCCCACAGTCTTCTCATTCAAAATCCCTTGACTCCTAGACTAGGAGATCCAAAGGGGCCTGGAGCCAGAGCCTCTTGTTTGTAATTCCCCAGAGCAGCAGGTGGCCTGCAGCAGACATCTGAATGTGTTACAGGTGAACATTTGTGCACATAAGTGAAATGAGAAAATATTTTTTTTAAGTAGACCTTCAGATTTTAGCTTCTGGGGAAAGAGAATTTTATTTTTATTTTAAGCACACTTTCTGTGACAGCTTCCCAAGCCTAGAGACCAGACAGCATTTGTGTTTTTACATTTAAAAAAAAAATGTATTTGAAAGGCAGAGATGAGGAGAGCTAAACACACACACACACACACACACAGAGAGAGAGAGAGAGAGAGAGAGAGAGAGAGAGAGAGAGAATTTTTCATCTGCTGGTTCACTCCCCAAATGGCCACAACAGCCAGTTCTGGGCCAGGCCAAATCTAGGAACCAGGAGCATCGCCCAGGTCTCCCACATGGGTGCAGGGGCCAAAGGACTTGAGCTATGTTCCTCTGCTTTCCCAGGCACATTATCAGGGAGCTGGCTCAGAAGTGGAATAACTGGGACTTGAACTGCTGCTGCCCTATAGGATGCCAGCACTGCAGGTGGTGGCTTAACCCATTATGCTACAACACCAGCCCTGAAAAAGTACCTTTTATGTAGCACTCTAAATCAGTTTTTTCCTAAATGCCATGAATGGATGGCTAATTTTGCTGACTGGATATTCACTGGTTTACTTCAGTCACAAAAACCTGGCTTTAAAGATTTATTCACAAAAGTTTTTAAAATGCTTTAAATTCTTGTTGTCTCCATGTATTGTCCCCATCTATACCCTGAATTTTTCTAGTTCCAAACATCCCATTTAGGAGAAAAAAAAATCTTAACATCAATAGTGAAATCTCAACAAGATTTTTTTCTGAAATATATTATCTTGTCTGGGCTACAACTGGATCATAAATGCAGCAGCTGAACAATTTATTAGAAATAGCTAAAACTCAAAGGAAACAGACGCTACCCTACCTTCCTTGTTTTTCCCCTAGTGCCTTTAAACATAAAGCTATTACATGCTAAAGTGAACCTTTTATTTCTGGGATTTTTTATGCAGATTACCCACAGAACACCACACTGGAATTTAGTGCAGTCTCAATTCACCTGAGTTCTTCAACAATCTACAAAGTGATGCAGCTACACTCATCTTCACCAGGTTTTCCTTTTCAAGTTGGAAAAGACAGGGAAAGAAGTTTCTAAAACTGAATGGCTTGCTCTTTTCAATCATTTGTGTAACACATCGTGAAAGCAGACATCAGGACCACATGTATAACATAGGTAAAATATGTTACTTCCTTGGTCCTCATGCCTGGCCTCTGAGTTCCGTTTCGACGCAGATGCGTGAACTCTCCCTAAGGAAGACTCCAGTGGGTGGGACCGAGGCATCTGCGACTTGAACACTGTGTCTGCCTGTGACAGCAGCCAGGCATCAGTACCACTGCTGAACACCACACTTAGTGCTAAACTGCTCCAAGCAGGTGTTCCAGTTAACTCCACATGTAAACCCAAAAATGTGAAACCACTGCACAGTATGCTCTCTCTTCCTCAGTTACAAACATCATCGTTGTAGCAATGATTCCTCTCCTTGACTTACACTCATCCCAGGGAGCGTCAGCTTACTTCCATCTTAAAGTCCCATGATTCCCGGGAAGGGAAGTGGACAGTGCACCCGCTTTTCAAAGCTCCTGAGAGTGGATGACAGTCAGAGAGCTGCCCATACTGGCCCAGTTACCCCACAAAACCCAGTTTTTGAAATCATGTCTTCTTCACGCAATACAAAGTTTGAGAAGTAAGGACAGTCCCTCACCTTCCATACTGGGCACCTTACAAGTTCCACACTTTATACTTAGCAAGCACACAGACACTGTCATAAAGGAATTCCTCCAGGTCAAGTGTTTGACCCAGTGATTAAGAAATTTCCTCTTTTCCTCAATTTCCCATTACACACACGATTGAAGCTAAAATATTTATACAACACAGTATAAGGGGGAAAACCCCATTTCTTAGTGTCAGAAAGCTCTCCCAGATCTGTGTTGTATTGCAGCAGGTGAAGCTGCCACGCACAATGCCAGCACCCCATGTGGGCGCCAGCATGAGTCCCGGCTGCTCCACTTCTGATCCAGCTTCCTGCTAATGGACTGGGAAAAGCAGCGGAAGATGGCCCAAGTGTCTGGGCCCCTGTGCCCACATGGGAAACCAGGAAGAAGCTCCTGACTCCTGGCTTCACATCATCACAGCTCTGGCCATTGCAGCCAACTGGGGAGTGAACCAGTAGATGGAAGACTCTGTCTCTCCTTCTGTGTGTAACTCTTTCAAATAAATAAATAAATAAATCTTTAAAAAAAAAATAAAAAGCATTTTAAAAGGTGCACTGGGAGTGACGGGTACTGAGACAAGAGAGGTGTGTAGTGTCGACAGGAAGGATTTAAGTGAGAGAGTGAAATAATTGGAAACGGTTTAGAAAAAATTACCCTAAATGCTGACAAATATTTGCCCTCTGACGGAGCATGTGACGGATGTCATTAGCCCCAATTTTTGGATCAGAAATCAAAGCTGCCAGAGGTTACATGTGTGATCTGCCCAGGACCGCAGCGCTGGGACGTGGCGGAGTGGAGCTCTGAACGCACACACGTGAGACTAAGGCCAGCTTCTACTCCAGCGAGGAAGAGCATGGAAGTTCACTACGGGCGAGCAGTCAACAGCCTCGCCCCGGACATTTCAAACAATGCCCTCAACACCAAGTGTAAGACCAAGGCTGAAAAGGCTGTTCGTCATCTAACAATAGCTGGAGTTTTCTAACATAAAACTCTCGGCCTCTTAAAGTCGACCTCATGTCTTCACGCAGACAACAGAACCCGCTAGAAAAGACAGGAAATGACGCCTCCAGCTTCGCCCCGACCTCCCGTCCACCTTAAATGTAATACTTCCACTGCTGCAAGACCCCTGTGGCTTCCTGAATCAGCACTTCTCCTGCCTGCCACTCTCACTCTGTAATGAATACTCTGAAAGCAGGGAAACAATTCCTCTAAAGTAATAAACCGTGGTCAATCCACTGCGATCTCGCCGCTTCCCCGGGCGCCCAGAAGAGAAACGCCCCAGCGGGAGCGTCCACCGACTCCGATGCTCTCAGACGGCCGGCCTGAGCTAGGACACACGACCTAAGCTCACACTTCAAACACACAACACTTCCACGTTACATGCTGACACAGGAGTCAGAAAAGAGGGTGTGCTGAGACAAACGCGGACACTGGAGAGAAAGGGAAGAACGGGGACAGAGACAGGGCAGGGACAGCCCAGGAGACGGAGCTGCACTCTTAAGTCACACGAGCCCTTGTGTTAAGGCGGAGCCCCTTCTCCCTAGGGATAAAGGTACGCTCTGTTCCAACAGACCACCTGTTTGTATCCAAGCCACTCCCCGCACAACAATCCGAAACCGACCTCCATTCTGTCAGGAAAACTGTTTACTTTTTCCTCCACTCCTCCCAGCAAGCTTCTGAGCAGTTAACACTTCCCAAGTGCGTGCAGTGTGCCGGGCAGTGAACTCGGCCAGCCAGCCATTAAGAGCTGCACGAACGGACACGCTACCTTCCTTTGGAACACGTTTTCATTCGGTTACATCAGCTCTCACCTACTAGTGTCAACTGGACCCTTTCACTTTAATCACTAACAGCTCAGGGGCCCAAAAGCCTTAGAACAAAGCTTCCTCCCTGTCCTGGAGTTTTAGACTTGGCAAAAATAAAAGGTTTCTCTGTGTCTGTCCACAGCCACACTGCTCCAGGGCAGCCAGCAGCAGTCGGCAGGAGAAAGAGCCGTGCAGAGAGAGGCAGAGGGGAGCTGGCAAGAACCGGGCTTCTTGCATCTCCGGTAGCCAGAGCACGAAGCGCCAGGGTTATCAGATGCACCCTCGCATTTTCCTACATCATCTTTTTATTCAAATGAGCTAGATGGCTCTTTCTTGTAAAATAAAGTGGTATCACACTGACTGTCTCCCAGCTGGAGTGGCTAAGATGTGGGCCGCGGAGCTGGGCTGCCTGGGTTCGCTGGGCCCCTTCAAGGACCAGGCGCATAAACCTCAGGCCTTGCTTTCATCATCTGTAAACTGGGGAGAGCAGGGACCACCGACATGGACAGGTTAAGTCTTCAGTTTCTACACTCAAAGCCCTAGAACAAGGCTGGATCCACGCTAAGACCCAATACGAGTTAGGTACTACTGTCCACACTGCCCTCTGCCAACGCTGTAACACCCCGGTTTGCTGCGGCTTCCTCTGTGAGCAGTCACCCAGCCTGACACATTCACTACCCACTCTCTGCAGGGGCCCGCTATTCCCCGCAGGGGCGGGCTACTCCCCGCAGGGACTGGCGACTCTCCTCCCCCCAGGGCAGGCTCCTCCCCCCAGGGCAGGCTCCCCACCTGGGTGAATGGAGGACAGTAGCAGGGCTCCAAGCAGCACACTGCTCTCTCCTGTCACAGCTGCACTGCCCTGAGACACCACCTCGCACTCGGGGCAGCTATTCCAGAGCGCCTGTGCCGGCCAACTACACAAATGTCCACTCCGCACCTGCTCCTTCCAGTTAACTTCAGTCGCGGGGTGGGGGTTGGAACGGTGGCCTCTGACACACCAGCCCACGTCCAGGTCCCTGGGACGGGCCTTACTGGGAGCGACGTCCCTGTAGATGTCACTCGGTCACGGCTCTGAGAGGAGATCATACCGGACAACCCGCGTGGGCCTTCGCTCCATCAACGACGTCCTTCCAAGGAACAGAAGAGGAGACGACCCGGGGCCGAGAGCAGCCAGAGCAGGGACTGCTGGCAGCCCAGGGGGCTGGGGAGGTGAGGAAGGACCCTCCGTCAGGAGCCTGGGTGCCCACACCTGGATTCTGGACTTCTGGCTCCAGGGTGTAAGCCAGTGTGCTGCCTGAAGCACCTGCTGTGTGGTAGTTTGCTGCAGCAGCCCCAGGAAACCAATGCAACCAGTGAGACATCTGGTTCCCGCAGGTAAGCCACTGCTTGCGACACTGGCACCCCATGTGTTGGCGGCTCTGCTTATCTCGCTGATCCCGACACTCTTTAAGACTGAGACAATCCTTGACCTCAAACCTCATACTCCCTCACCTGTAAACCCTCCCACGTTGCCCTCCAGCAAGAGTCACTAGTGGGCTCGCATCCCCTCTAGAAGGAAGCCCCACTGACTGACTGACAGGTCACTTCCCCTCTTCCTTGGGTGGGACAGGGACAAGGCTGGAGGTCACCAGACCAGAGTGAGGATTCACACCACACCCACACCACATCAAGTGTACATCAAAGGGAATTACGGTAACTGAACGGGCTGGTGCTGGGGCGCAGCAGGTTAAACTGCTGCTTGTGATGCCAGTCCAGTATCAGAGCAGTCTGAGGCCTTGCTGCTCCACTTCTGATCCGATTCCCTGCTGATGTGCCTGGGGGTAGTGGAGGATGGAAGTACTTGGGTCCTTGGCACCCACATAGGAGACCAAGGAGTTCCTGGCTCATGGTTTTGGCCTGGCCCCATCCTGGCCATTGTGGACATTTGAGGAATGAACCAGTGGATGGAAGAACTCTCCCTGTCCCCCGCCCCTGTCTCATCACTCTGCCTTCCAAACAAATCTATAAAAGATCAATAAAAACTGTAAATAAATTTCTATCTCAGTGGGCCGGCACTGTGGCACAGGTTAAGCATCCACCTGCAGCGCCAGCATCCCATATGGTCATCGGTTCGAGTCTCAGCTGCTCCCCTTCCTATCCAGCTCTCTGCTGTGGCCTGGGAAAGCAGTGAAAGATGGCCCAGTGCTTGGGCCCCTGCACCCACATGGGAGACCCAGAGAAAGCTCCTGGTTCCTTGCTTCAGATTGGCCAAGCTCCAGCCATGGTGGCCACATGGGGAGTGATCCAGCAGACGAAAGACCCCTATCTCTGTCTCTCCCTCTGTCTGTAACTATGCCTCTCAAGTAAATAAATAAATCTTAAAAAAAAAAAGTTCTACCTCAGGTCACCAACGACCCTTCATATGTTCGCTGGGAGCATGGATCATACTTTGTACCACCACTTCATCTCAGTGCCATTCACACACAAATGTTCGCCTAATAATTTTAGTGAAACAAAAATGTTCAGGTGTTCTTCTCTGACAGTGCCTGTTACTTTATTTTTTTAAGTCAGAGTTACAGAAAAAGGGAAAGACAGAGAGGGAGAGATCTTCACCCACTGGTTCACTCCCCAGCTCAAAGCCAGGAGCTTCATTCAGATCTCCTATGTGAGTACAAGAGGCCCAGTTCGTTTGCACCACCTTCCACTGCTTTCCCTAGGATATTAGCAGGAAGCTAGACTGGAACAGCTAGGACTCAAACTGGTGCCCATACTGGATGCCAGCAGAGCAGGCGGTGACTCTGCTTGCCGCTATGCCACAATACCAGTACCCAAGTCTAAGGTTTCACTGAAATCACTAACGTCTATCATGCAGCAACTCCAACCTTTACCAACAGCTGTTTAACAGTGGCAAATACCCACATGTAGACCTATACTTGAAATGCTAAGGATCAGCATTTCCATAAAATAACCAGCTTTTTTTTTTCAAAACAATGATTTAAAACCAACTATGATCATGATTCTATCACTGCAACCTGACTAACATTTCTGATTGATGTTAACATCTAATAATTTACACATCTACCACTGGTCAAATATTGCACTCTAATAATTTGTTTCAGTAAGCATTCAGAACTTTTTAGGCATCTTGTAGTGTCTATTTCTAGAAAAAACAATCTGATTTTAAAGAACACAGCCTGTGGGAGTGACAAAAACAAACCACCATGATTGAACGCTGTCGAGAGGTACATATGCCACGTGCCACGAGCTGCGGACCAGAGAGCTGACTTCTGCAGAGCGACCAGGATGGAGGCTGGGAGGAGGAACATTCTACGGGGCAGACGGAACACAGTAAGTCAGGGGAGAGGAATCTCAAGATGGAGACGGAGTAGTCACAGGGACTTGTTTTATCATACACAGAACTCTGGATACTAACTGAAGGGCAGATTTGGCCTTGGATTTTTAAAAAATGATTAAACCTATAATGGGAAACACAGAGGTAGATGGCCAATGCAAATCTGCAAGTTAGGTTAAGTTATAAAAGAAGTCTGTTTAAATTTAAATACAGTTGTGCAAATCACTAAAATTCAACAGGTGATAACCTGAGGTCTGCAACTCAGAGAGCGACAAGAGGCAGCACATCACCTGGTTAGGCTGAGCGCTTCAAAGGCTAAGGCCTGAATACCAGCTTCACCACGTAAGAGAGTGATCTTGGGCAAGCTACTTAATCATTCTTCTTATTTTTATTTACTAGAAAGACAGCAGGACAGAGAAAGCTCTTCCATCCACTAATGCACTCCCCAAATGCCGACAACAGCCAGGGCTGGGCTAGGCCAAAGACAGGAGCTGGGAACTCAATCCAGGTCTCTACTTGCACCATCATTCTGCTCCAGGGTATGCATTAGCCGGAAGCTGCAATCAGAAAGGGAGCCAAGACTCAAAGCAGGTACTCTGTGGGCTGCAGCAGGCCTAAGCCATATGAACTGCAGTGCCAAATGCCTGCCCCTACCTAACCATCTTTATCTTCTCTCTCATCTGTAAAATGAGAACAGTCACACTGGCATACTCCATGAGCTTAGGTGCTATCATTATTTTTATTCTATTTTTAAAATCTCTACAGCCATAGAATGAAGTAAAGAGAAGCTAAGCTTTGTATGTGAAGTCTAAAGATTTGCACAGATCATCATCAGTCCGCTTTCCACGGTTTCATCACTGTTCATATAAAGTGACTATCCAGAACAGTGCACACATGCATTCCTATCATTCCCAAATCACTGAAATCCTCTTCCAGCCCAATACAAGATCCCCACTGGGTTTCTGTATTGCTGGGGTTTTAAAAATTATCTGGTATTGCTAACCCCTGAGCAAACAGCAACATTATGTCTGCACTGAAATGCTGTTCCCTTAATAATTCTGAGAGACACTGTGTGAAGTTTCCATGACGGATACGTGAAAAAATGTCCGAAGGCCTCCATTCAGTTGTTTATTAGCTTGAGGGGTGGGGTGAAGAGAAAGCAGTCCTTCGGTCAGGAAAATGACACTTCTGCGAGCAGTGATGCTCATTTCTTATCAGTGGAACCCAAAACCTCCAGACAACTGTCTATTAAGATGGGCTGGGGGCCAGCGCTGTGGCATAGTGGGCTAAGCCTCTGCCTGCAGTGCATCCCATATGGGCACCGGTTCGAGTCCCGACTGCTCCTCTTCTGATCCAGCTCTCTGCTATGGCCTGGGAAAGCAGCAGAAGATGGCCCAGGTGCTTGGATCCCTGCACCCACATGGGAGATCCGGAGGAAGCTCCTGGCTTCAGATCAGCACAGCTCTAGCCACTGTAGCCATTTGGGGAGTAAACCAGTGGATGGAAGATCTCTCTCTCTCTCTCTCTCTCTCTGTAACTCTAACTCTCAAACAAATAAAATCTTAAGGGAAAAAAAAGGCTGGAAATACTTTTCATCTTATGTCATTTTCTAGAGTACACAGATCCTATCAAGAGAGTCCCTGCACCTGAAGTTTTAAAGGCCGCATCTCAGAATAATTATCCCTTACTTACCTATTTACTAACTCATCACCCGTGTTTAGACCTCCCCTGTGGACGGAACATTTCAGCCAGAGTAACTACAAACCAGGAAAGCACTGCCGATCAGGAAAACCAGAGAGCCTCCCGGGAGCTCCTGCCCGGCCAGCCTCCCTGCCACCTCGCACGCGCACCCCTGCTCTGCAGAGGCACAAGGCCGTGTTCCTGCCACTCCCCTGCTCCGGCTCTTTCCCTTCAGGAGGTCGCCGGGAGCCCGGGCAAGCAGGCTACAAGGACCCCTCAGCCCCTTCTGTTGGCCCTGGATGCCGCACAGGCATTTACGAATGCTCAGGCTCTCACCCAGCCATTAAGTCAAGACAAGCTGAGCGGACGGCACCTCCCTTCACGGACTGACGCACACACTTCTTGCAGTAGCATGTCATCATTTCTTGTAAAATTCCCAGATATAGGGGCTGGGTTGTGGTGCAGCAGGTTAAGGCACCTGTAACACTGGCATCCCATACGAGCGCCAGTTCGGTTGGTATCCACTCCACTTCTGACCCAGCTCCCTGCTAAGGGCCTACGAAAGCAGCAGATGATGGCTCAAGTGCTTGGGCCCCTGCAACCACATGGGAGACCCAGATGGAGCTCCCAGCTCCTGGCTTTGGCCTGGCCCAGCCCTGGCTGTTGAGACCATCTGGAGAGTAAACCAGCAGATGGAGGATCTCTCCCTCTGTCTAGTCCCCTTATCTCTGTAATTCTGCCTTTCAAATAAATAAAAACTTAAAAAAAAAAATGTTCATAATGCTATATATGCATTTTTACAAAGACTATCTCCATTTTTGTAAGCTGAAAATTGTATGAGGTATTCTTCAAACACAGGCCCATTGTGGTGGCACACCACTCCTCCACCGTGACTGTCCACCATGCCTCCCTTGTTCCCAGCACTCTGACCCCACCCTCACCACGGCCAGCCACACTGGCCCCTCCCCACTCAGCACCTTTGCTGGCTTTCGCCCTAAAAGGCCCTTCTCATAGCTGGATTTCTCCCCACGTGGTACCCACTACTGTTCCACTCTGCCTGGTCTGCCATAGGATTCAAATCCCCGTGAAAGCCGGGATGTGGCCCTTCTCACTGCCAGTGTCTTCAGTATAACCTGGCATGGCGGTCAATGCCCAATAAACATTAGAATGAGTAAGTGTTCTGAGGAGCTGCTAGCTACAGCTACACCTTCACTCCAAGGGCCACACGGTGCAATACGCCGGGGGAGGGGAGGCACAGACGGGGTATTGGCAGATTGTCACTCATGTGCATTGCTCAGCCTGGGTCACAGTGAAACAGGCAGAGAAACACAGGTGGGGCAGGCAGGAGACCGCCCTGCCCACGCAAGCTGAGTCACTGATAACTGTGCCAGGCCTCAATACGCTTGCAAAACTAGCGATAAGAGTTACCTGGAACAAAAATCTCGATTGGTACAGACAATTCCCAGGCTGCAAATGATGTTATGTTATTGTTTTCAACCTCATTCCAGGAATATAATTACTAACACTGCTGGACTTGGTAAGTACCTTTTAGGACATGAATAAAACCTTCGAAGTCTAGGCCCTTAACAAGTCATACATACAGCCTCAGTACACAAAACTGTATCTGCTCCTTGAAAAGTCAAGCACAGCAAACTTCTACAGGAAGTTTCTAAAGCAACAGAACTGGTGAGCTAATAAACATCTTTCTTAAAGGGGCAGGAAGGGGCAGGAAGGGGCTAGAGTCCACGAAGGTGGGAAAAGTCAGGAATGCAACAGCGTACTGCCTGCACATGCTACAAGTTAACCCTGCAGCGTGCCGCCCTGAGCCTGGACTCAGTGCGTCCAACCATACGCCAGCGCTTCTGTGTGCCCCTGCAGTGTTTTCATCCTCTAGCCGTGCCCTCCTTCAGGAGCTAGAAGGGCACCGGGAAGGTCTGGAACGGAAAGGTGCCTGCTCTTGGAAGCGACCCCTATCAGGCTGCCAAGGTCACAGCTTGGGAAAGCAACAAAAGCAGAACCACAATAAACCACCAACTACAGAGAAGTTTTAAGAGTGGCCCTGGAAAAATAAGACAAAGTGAAATGTAGCGCCAGTCACGTGGAGTCAGAATGTATAAAATCACCATTCTTTTTTCTGTCTACTAAGTCACCCCTTCAAAGATGGCTTTCTTCAGAAATCCATGATCGAGGCAGGCGCTGTGGTGTAGAGGGTAAAGCCGCTGCCTGCAGTGCCAGTATCCTCTATGGGCACCAGTTCGAGTCCCAGCTGCTCCACTTCCCATCCAGCTCTCTGCTATGCCCTGGGAAAGCAGTGGAAGATGGCCCAAGTTCTTAAGCCCCTGCACCTGCGTGGGAGACCCAGAAGCAGCTCCTGGCTTCAGATAAGCACAGCTCAGGCCACTGTGCCATCTGGGGAGTGAACCAGTGGATGGAAAACCTCTCTATCTCTCTCTCTCTTTGTAACTCTGCTTTTCAAATAAATAAATAAGTCTAAAAAAAAAAAGAAAAAAAAATAAATCCATTATCAAATCATACCTCTCACAACAAACAGGACATACAAAAGACAAGGAGTGTATTAGTCCTTCCTTGCTACAAAAATTCCAAGAAACTATTAAGTGTTTTTACTTTTTCCCCACAAAGTTTTGTTTTAATTCACAGATACCACCCTATGGAACTTCCTCCCTACGTGAGAATGTAAGATCTTACAGTAAAATGTAGTAGAAATTCCTACATCCAGTATACAGACTCCAGCACCATGGAGGGGCAGAATGGAAACCAACTTCCCATTCCAATTCTAACAAGCCCTGTATCTTCAACGCATGACTTACTTTAGGGCTGGTCCCCACTACCTGACCCTTCACTCTGCA
The DNA here is from genome assembly GCF_033115175.1 of Lepus europaeus. Classification (NCBI taxonomy): domain Eukaryota; kingdom Metazoa; phylum Chordata; class Mammalia; order Lagomorpha; family Leporidae; genus Lepus; species Lepus europaeus. The sequence continues at coordinate 159,729,016 of NC_084828.1, read as the reverse complement.
CTTGAGGACACCTCCAGATTCTAAGCCACAAGCAAGCAATGTCTCCCGGGGACTACCAGTCCTGCAGAAGTAGCTATGTTGGCGCCGGCGCTGTGGCGCAGCGGGTTAACGCCCTGGCCTGAAGCACCGGCATCCCATATGAGCGCCAGTTCAAGACCCAGCTGCTCCACTTTCAATCTAGCTCTCTGCTATAGCCTGGGAAAGCAGTGGAGGATGGCCCAAGTCCTTGGGCCCTTGCACCTGCATGGGAGACCTGGAAGAAGCTCCTGGCTTTGGGTCAGTGCAGCTGTGGCTGTTGCAGCCAACTGGGGAGTGAACCATCAGATGGAAGACCTCTCTCTCTCTCTCTCTGCCTCTCCTTTCTCTGTGTAACTCTGACTTTCAAATAAATGAATAAAATTTTTTTTAAAAAAAGGAAAAAGCAAGCAAGTAAGCAAGCAGCTCCGCCTGGCTTCCCCAGAGGGCTTACTCCAGCAGTATCACAGACTCTAAATAGCACACGATGCTGCTCACTTCACTGCCACTCTCTGGACACCATCACCCTAATCACTTAACACGCACTAGCCCTGAAATATTTATTTAAGTTAGAGGAAAGTTATCTTTCATGTTTGTAACAAATCCTCCTGGGTGCCTGCAATAAACCAAATGTTTTCTTTTAGGGGCTTTTATGTATACTAATTCAATGATCTCCTTTTATTTAGGATAAATGTGTTTAGTAAAGTCTGCTAGGAAATTTTTCTAACATTGATTCCAATAAATTACCTAAAAACTGAGATGTATTCCCATAGGGAGGCAAAGGCTGCGAGCAGGAGGAGAAATTGACATTATTTGTAGAACAAAACTCCTGTGTAGCCAAAACACTTGTGGCTCCATATGTCGTCATTCACTTTCCTCTGGCAGCACCTAACGCTTCTGTGGTTCAGCTAATCACTCTCTGAACTAGAGGAGTTACTCCCAACCCTGAGGACAACGTCTCAGTTCCACCCTCCAATAATAAGGTAAGCATGACGAAGAGCATCACCTGAAACATCCGTTCTAGGTACATCCAGTGTAAAGTATTAACCTAACAGCCAATCTTAAAAGGATGGAAAGAATTGACAACGATAAATAACTTATGCTATATTAAAAGCAAACACAGACCCTCGGTGTTTGGCCTAGCCATTGGCTCGGTTGCCTGCATCCCACAGTGAGGTACCTGGTGTGATGTCCAGCTCCAGTGCCCGATACCAACCCCCTACCAGTGCAGACCCTGAGAGGCTGCGAGGAATGGGTCAGGTGACTCACTTCCTGTCACACCTGCAGGAGTCCCGCCTACCTACGGGCTCCAGAATTTGGCAGATAAGCACGCCCTCCTTCCACCTAATTAATAAATAAATAAATAAATAAATAAATAATTTTAAGAAGTAAATGCAGGTACCCACACCTTCCAGCACACTCTCAAGTTGGAACACAATACGAAAGGTCAACACAGATCAAAGCATGTACAACACCTTTAAGGACAGCATCAGTAATTTCCTGATTTCTCATTTAATGTACTGCTGCAAAAGGAATTCATCAAGATGTAATATATGGATCTGCCACTATATACTTAGAATACCCACACTACAAAATTAGCCACAAAGATCACAAACATCTTGACTTTCATAAAGTAGAACTTCGTTTAATCAGGAGAGGAAAGCAGAAAAAAATTCCTTTGAGAATCCACTGAAAATCAGACACTTCCCCCTGAAAAAATCTATATACAATGCTAAGAAATTCTGTCCTGGACAGGGGCTTAGCCTAGTGCTTCAAATGCCTGCCTCCCCTGTCAGAGGGCCTGGGTTTGATGCCCATCCTGGCTCCTGACTCCAGCTTCCTGATAATGCAGAGCCCAGAAGCAACAAGTGATGACTCAAGTAATCGAGTCCCTGTCACCCACCTGGAAGACCTGGACTGAGTTCCCGGCTCCAGGCCTAAGCCAAGGGCCAATGTCAGCACTGAGACAGGAACCAGCAGACTGTGTCTGTGCCTGTCTGTGTGTCTGTCTCCTTCTCTCCATCTCTCAAATAAATTTTTGAAAAGAAAGCAAGAAAAATTTGCACTAAAGTATAAAAATGAAATAATACCAAGTAAATTTTCTGGATAAATACAATGCAATCTTCCAAGTGGGAAGATAACACAAGCATGTTGTCCTTGGAAATCATCCCCTCTTTCCCATTATCCCCTCTAAACTGACTGTGACGTGAAGGTCGCCAGCGAAAGCTGCACTTTTAAAATCCAGCATCTGCCGGCTGTCTTCATCTTCCCACCTCACAGCATCACTACAGACATGATGACCACCGCAGCTCTGCACACTCCCCACCCTGCTCTGGGACACTGCACTCGCACACTGTCCTCTGCTGGCTTCTCCCAGGGTGTGCTGCCAGGCTCCAGCCCCGGCCCTCCACTCCCAGGGCACCCAGGAGCCTCCATATGGTGAAGCCTCCCACACGCGCCTCACGCTCAGAATCCTCCCGCCCCAATTACTGTGTCTAATTTCTACTGGACACCTTCATTTGAGTGTGTCATGGGAATTGATTTCAAACCTACCATGTCCAAAAAGGAGTCATTTCCATCACGCCCTCATCCAACACACACATGCACACCATACCCCCAAAGCCCTGCTAACAAGACATCACGGGTGCGTGTCGTGGTGCAGTAGGTTAAGCCACCACTCGGGATGCCCCATCCCCCACTGGAGCACTGGTTCAAGTCCCTGCTGCTCCAGTTCTGATCCAGCTTCCTATCTCATCCTGGAAGGCAACTAGTGATGGCTCAAGTGCTCAGGCCACTGCAACCCATGTGGAAGACTCGGATGGAGTTCTGGGCTCCTGGCTTCAATCTGGCCCGGCCCTGGCTGTTGCAGGCATTTGGGAAGTAAACCAGGAGATCCAAGATCTGCACCTCTTTCTCTCTGCCTTTCAAGGAGATGAAAATAAACAAAACAATGACTTTTGTTGTAAAAGTAAATTAAAAACCAAAACCAAAACCACTATCATCTAA